>NC_140173.1:114367311-114823127 GCF_963971535.1 Notolepis coatsorum | reverse complement strand
CTCCCCTGTGCAAGTAACTGTTGTGACACGATTTTCTAACACTAGAACACAAACACGCACACAAATCACACACAAACGCCAGATGTTCCTGTGTGTGTTGCAGGTGCTTCCCAGGCAGACATGTGGTCTGTTCACACACACCATCTTCTACAACGAGTACCCAGGAGGCTCCAAGGAGCTGGACAAGAGCATCCGAGGAGGAGAACTCTTCCTCACCGTCCTCCTCAACCCTGTATGTACACACATACACACACATCTCTATTTCACACATCTAACTTATGCACACATAACATACATGTGAATGTACTGTATGTATGTGTGCAGGAGGTAGGTGTGCGTGTATATTTGTGTGTATATGCATGAGGGGTGTGTGTGTATGTATTCAAGATTCAAGAGTTTTATTCATCACATCACCAGGGCATACAGTGAATCGTAGCGGGCAAGGCCAACCGCATTTCACTGTATGCCCTGGTATGTATGTGATGAATAAAACTCTTGAATCTTGAATACATACACACACACCCCTCATGCATATACACACAAATATACATGCACACCTACCTCCTGCACACACACATACACATACACCTACCTCTCTCTCTCACACACACACACACACACACACACACACACACACACACACACACACACACACACACACACCTACTTCTCTCTCACACACACACACACTTACCTCTCTCTCACACACACACATACACACACACACGCACACACACACACACTCTCTTAGCTGTCCATCGTGTTCGATGATGACGCTTGCTCCAGAGATGGGGTGGGGGGTGGGGGGGGTTAGCGACGCTGCCGCTGGTGCCACTTCTCGTGGGCGTTGAGTCCGATCCTTGAGCCGCACACCCGTCCACAGATGGTGCACGGGAAGCCAGATACCTGGGGGATGCCAGCCGCCCGCTGGTGTCGTTGCGTGCGCCTCTCAGATCTTCGGTCTTGGTTCGTTTGGTGTATTTGGGAAACTGCAGTGGCACAAGTGACTTGCCAGGCTGATCTGTCGAGTGCCAGAGTTTCAAGCTGCGTGATGTTTGCACACTTTAGGAGGTCCCTGGTGTAGTCCTTAAAGCGTCTCTTTTGGCCTCCAGCAGCCTGCTTTGCTCCTCTCAGTTGGCCATAGGGGACTTGGCGGGGCAGGCGGTGGTCAGGCATACATATATCCAATAAAAAAGATTTTTTTTGGCCACAGCTGCGGCCATACAGATTGAGTTGGTGTTGTGGAGGATGTCTGTGTGGGGACTCGATCTTCCCAGGTCAGGCAGAGGATCCTTAGGAGGCAACGGATGTGGAAAGCGTCCAGGTTGGTGATGTGCCGGCGGTATGGGGTCCAGGATTCTGCTCCATAGAGCAGAGTGGAGAGACATACTGCGTTGTAAACGGCAACCTTGGTGCTGATCTTCAGGTTGCGGTTTTCAAAAACCCTGCTGCGTAGGCGTCCAAAGGATGATGCCGCTTTATTGATACGTGTGTGTATCTCCGCGTCAAGGGAGCAGCATGAGGACAGAGTGGAACCGAGGTAGGTGAAATGATCCACTGTTTTGAGTGGAACACCGTTTATGTGAAAACTGGGAGGTGTAGAGGTTCGGGAAGTGAGTTGGGACATAACTTCGGTTTTTTGTATGTTGACCTGGAGACCGAAGGATTGGTACAGGCTGGATATGGTGTCAAGAGCATGCTGCATAGACTCTGGACTGTGAGCTAAGATGGCACAGTCATCAGCGTACTGTATCTCACATACTTGGCAGGATTTTGTCTTTGTGTGTGCCTGGAGCCGGTGGATGTTGAAGAGACTACCATCAAGGCGGTATTCCACATGGACACACACACACACACACACACACACACACACACACACTAGGGATGGAACAGTGTGTGTAATAAATCCAAACCATTCGTTTTGATCACCATGTTCAGGGCACCTAGAGACCCTTTGCTGTAGCCAGTTGACTCCTGGCGTGTGTATGGAGTGCTTTTGTTTGTGTAACTGGCCTTTGACTATTTACCGAACAGGGCCTTTTAGTTTGTCCTGGCTGAGGTGGTGATGCGGTTGTGTCAATCAGCTTGTCTCAGAAATGGCTATTAGGTTAAAAAGACAAGCTATATCACACAATCTTCTCCAGTATCGTTTAAGTCTGCTGTTTGGGCACATTGCAGATTTAGTTTACGATAGAGATTAAACGCACCACGCTTGTAGCGTGATCGCAACGTCCTGGGTTCGAATCCGGCCCAGGACATGTGTTGCATGTCCTCCCCATCGCTCTCTCTCTCCCAATTTCTGAACTGTCCTGTCAATAGAAATGCACTTAAAAATGCCCTAAAAAATATCTTTAAAAAAAATAGATGGATTAAACAGCGACTGAGTGTAAGAATTTCAATTGTGAGAAAAGCAACTCCTTCTCCCTAATGTATTTACACAAAACAACCTCTGCATTTTTATATTCTGGATCCATAATCCTTAATGTTGTTATTTGTACCAAACTATATGCAGCCCAATGCAGTTGCATGTAGTTTGTTGTTTTAGTGCATAACGTCGAGCGGCTCGAGCCATAACATTAATATTTCCTCTCATAGTCACTTCAGCAACAGGTTATTTCCACACTTGGAACAGACACAAGGCTGAATTGTCAAAAAGTATTCAACATGTCCACTATAGGCCTACACAGAGGGATAGACTCCAGACCACCACAAAAAGGTTCTTCAGACTCCCCCTTTTGAGAGCCACCTATAATGAACAAATAATTGATAATAGACTAGCATGTGTTCCTTTATGCTTTCAGCTAATGCATTGAAGGCAAAACTGTATTATAATATTTTTTTTACCCAATGCTATTGAATTAGCAACCTTTCCTCGCAGAACTGGACTGAACCGAAAACCATGACCCAAAGTTGTGATATGAACCGAACCATGATTTTTGTGAACCACCAATCCTAATACACACACAGGCACACACCTCAAGTTTCAAGTTTGTTTATTATTTGTCACAATAAAATACAGATACTTTACGGTGAAATGCTTGGTTCTGTATGAGCCCCTGAGAGTGTGCTTCATACAGTGAAAAAGTAAGTAAAAAGGAATATACAAAATACAATCTAAAGTACAGCAAAGTAAAGTACAGTGAGTACAAATTAGTAAACAGTGAGGTACAAATGCAGACAATGAGGTACAACACTTTAAGGTAAGGTGCAAATGCGAATGAGGTATGAATGTAGTGCAAATCTATTTAATAAATAGATAAATATAATGTAGTGTTAAAGTGTCTAAAGTGAGTGTTAATAATGTGAGTGTTTGTTTAAAAGTGAGTGTGTGGATGTGTGTCCAATGAGTGTAGATGATGGGTTGTTACATAGTCATTGAGCATCCTGATGGCTTGGGGATAGAAGCCTCTCTCTGATACAAGCAAACTTTTAAAAAGAGATGCTCCAATACCTCTTAGTATTGATCCAGACAGAGCTTCCATCCATTACTTTTACTGAAAAGTATCCACTTGGGGTCAGTGGGCAAAAACTATATTTGCTGTATTCCTGTGTAATAATAGTAGATACGTTTAGACAGTTGGAGGAAGAACACTTTGCATTGTTAGTTTATCATTCATTGGTGTCAACAGTATTTTATATATATATATACAGTATATACTGAATTTAACCTTTAGTGAAATAAAATCTTTCAATTACAATTCAATCCTCTGCATTGTATTGTGTGAACGCCACCTACGTTTCAATACGTATATTGAAACCAATATAGCTGACTTTACCCAGATGGGGGAGAGGAGCACTTGCAGGCTTTGCCAGCTGGCGCGCAGGTGTAGGGATCTCTGCGAGTGCCATTCTGGTTGTGGGTTGTGATCACAGCCTCATAATCACAGTTCCCGAGGGAAGTCACTTTGCTTTGGTATCGTAACAGTGCATCCCCAGTTTTAAATGCAAATTTGACATAAAATCTTTGGGTGAACTCCCCACTCTATGGAACCGGCCCAGATTTAACATTCCAGTTACACCACTGATTGGAGGGTTCTCTCTGTCATTTCTCGTGTGTGTCCCGGGGCGCAGTACGAACATGTATGAATTCCCCTTTAACAACCTTTCTTAATCTGATTCCATCTCCTGCTACCAGATCAGTATCTTCATGACCCACCTGTCCAACTATGGTAACGATCGGCTGGGCCTCTACACCTTTGAGTCCCTGGTGAAGTTTGTCCAGTGCTGGACCAACCTGAGGCTCCAGACGTTGCCTCCAGTCCAGCTGGCTGACAAATACTTCCAGATCTTCCCTGAGGAGAGAGACCCCCTGTGGCAGGTCAGGACAATGCTTCTGTTTTCACTGTTGAATAGAGGCCTTGCACACAATGTCTGTGAAGGTCTCTCTCTTCCATCATGGCTGCCTGTAACCATTGGTAACATGTACGATTTATATCTCTGTTCACTCATTTTCAGAAAGGAATTTAAATCAAGCAGCTATTAATTACATGGAATAACAGAAAGACACACATAGAAAAGAATCAACCTGTTGCTCTGTGCCTGGAGAATCTTACAGGAAGCGTCTTCTGTGTGTTTATTTGTAATAGAGGCCTTGCATGGAATGCTTGTGTGGTTGCCTCTCTTCCAACATGGCTGCCTGTAATCCACTGTTGTTGTTTGCAAGACACTAAATGATTACATCAACACATAGCATCCGTTGTTGTGCACATAGCAACCGTTGTTTCTACAACATGGAGGACAAATGGGCGTTCTAAACATTCTGTGAAAGACTTTTATTAGTTTGATTCTTGTAACGCACATTTTTCTCTGTTTTTGGCTGTGGAACTGTAGCACTACTTCACTAAAACACCAAAGTGATGAAAAGGAAAGGACTTATTGTACACCTGGGTTGCTATCTATTCTTTGATTCAACTCAAGTGTACACAAAGTGTAAAGTTATTTTCCCTGTTAAATGTCTTGCCATAGAATTTTTGAATGAGGTGTGTATCTTTGTGTTGTTTTTCCAGAATCCATGTCATGATAAGAGACATAAAGATATCTGGTCAAAAGAGAAAACCTGTGACAGATTACCCAAGTTCCTGGTCATAGGCCCTCAGAAAACAGGTGAGACACCTCTTTTCTATTCACCTGCCTCTCACACCACATCCACAGCCAGCAGTGGCCTCTAAAGAAGCATACTATAGTCTCAAAGTACAGGGTCGACACTATGCAGTCCTTTGCCTTTCGTACTCCAAGCCGACCAACTATTTGATCATGAATGAATGAATGACCTTTATTTATATAGCACCCTTCACAGCACGAATGCACAGGGTGCTTTACACTACAGCTTAATATAAAAACACAATAAAAACAAAATCAGAAATAAATGACAACAACAACAAACAGCAGTTAAAAACAGTGAAACCAGATAGAAAAAGTAGAATAAAAGAATTTGGATAAAATCATGAGTCACTAATTAAAACAAAACTATAGAACAGTGAGGACAAGAAAAAGTACCTATGCATCAGTACGTGTCGCATACCCAGCCATATTTTGTCGTCAGTATAGTAAACGCCATATGACACCAGTACAGTAGAATGTTTTTTTTTTTTGATCAAATTTTTTTATTATTAATTACATGAAACAGGACAACACAATAACCACAGTAACAAAAAACATAACTTCACAGGAGAATAACAACAATAATACAGAATAATAAATTATAAGACAAAAAGAAAAAGAAACAGCGTCCAACCTATCAAATATAGGTGGCTACTTCAATAACAAAAAGGGGTCTTCAAGACATGGCAACCTTTCCCCACCTTTACAAAGTGGA
Organism: Notolepis coatsorum; assembly: GCF_963971535.1. Classification (NCBI taxonomy): domain Eukaryota; kingdom Metazoa; phylum Chordata; class Actinopteri; order Aulopiformes; family Paralepididae; genus Notolepis; species Notolepis coatsorum. Next base: position 114,817,312 of record NC_140173.1, on the reverse strand, counting down.
GTGACTTAAAAGATTGTTTATGAGAGTGTTGTCGCAGATTTACTGTAGATAGCCTAGGTCCCTTACACATGTTCAAGACTGCCAAACTCGCAGACGGTAAAGTGTAAGAAGAAAGAAATTCCTCTTCCAAGTTGGTTGACAGGTCAATCAGTCTGCCAATATTAGTCCCCTGGGGAGATGGCATGTGAATTGACATATAGCGCAGAATAGCTAAATACCAACCCCCCCTAAAATCCCCCCAGCCAAAGTTAAGAAGGACAAGACAAAAACCAAGACAAACAAGACATTTCCTCCTCCCCCTCCCCAGAGACCGCCGGACCGCGTGTAGCTTTATGCCAAGCAAGCAGTGCAAAAATTTCCCGTAGTGGCATGCAGTAATGCGCCTTTCATTTTCCGCCGCCCAGCGCCCAGGTCGCGCGGAAATAGGCTGTCTATTGCCATTCTCTTTGACAAACTCTAACCTTAACCAGCTCCTTAACAACGCCTAAACTTAACCGTTCTAACCTTAACCAACTCCGAAACCATGCCTAACCTTAACCATAGAAATTATATTGCCATTCTCTTTGACAAACTCTAACCTTAACCAGCTCCTTAACAGCGCCTAAACTTAACCGTTCTAACCTTAACCAACTCCGAAACAATGCCTAACCTTAACCTTAACCTTAACCATGCCTAACCTTAACCGGCGAAATAACCTTAACCGGCGAAATAATACACGTTAAAAAAAAATCACGTTAAAAAATATTTTCGATGGGATTCGAACTCGCCAGCAAACAAGCCATAGGATCCACAGCCATGTGTCCTAGCCAATTGAGCTATTGGTAGATACTGAATAAGGGGCGGTGACTTCTATATATTGAGCTCCGCTCAAGGCGGGATCTCATGCGCATGCGCGGGCACCTCGCGCGAGCACGCCGGCGCACGCACGCACCTGAGCGAGCACGCCGCCGCCGGTGCACGCACGGTAGCATTTGTCTGAAAAGAAGGGCGCTTTACCGCACTAGCGTGCGGTGACGAATGCGGAAGCATTTTTGCACTGCTTGCTTGGCATTAACGTACAGGCCGCCGGACCCCCCCGATCAAGCGCCCCAACCCCGCTCAGCCGCACACGGCGGTCTTTACCTTCTCAGCTGCTGCGAACCACAGGTCAATGCCAGCCTGCCCTACCCCAATCACCCGAGCCGTGGATATCTCAAGATAAATCACATCCAATAGAGTTAGGGACCAGTTGATCATTGTCAGCTTCTCAGGCTCCTTCCATCTCATTGCTATAAGCTTCTTCGCTGCTGTGACGCCCGCTAGGACAACCCTTTTCAGTTGTACGGACGCGGGTAGTGTCGTTATATCGTTCAGGAGTAGCGTAACAGCTGTGAATGGGATAGTTAAGCCACACAGATCTGAAAGTTTGTCCGTTATTGACCTCCAGAAACGGGCCACTGGTGGGCAATCCCAATACATATGCATATAAGTGCCAGTGGCCTTTTGAGAGCACAAAGTGCACCGAGAGTCGGTTATCAGTCCCATAGCAAATAGCTTCCTAGGTGTAAGATAGGTCCTATGAATATAATTAAAATTAATTTGCTGGTGATTGGGGTTGCGGGAAGATAATGCCACATTTGCCCAAACATCATCCCAGTCAAACTCGGGGTCCAACTCCGGGATATCCACACGCCAGATTGTATTCAATGATACATTTTTATACGTGGATTGAATTAAGAGCGTATAAAAGTCTGAGACAAACCCTCTGGATGTCGTTCTGTCCACTATGAGCCTGAGGAAGGGGTGTGGTTGCAAAGCTTGAGCCCACGGTACGCCATGCGCCCTCAGTGCTGACCTTAGTTGAAGGTAAAGAAAGAAGGACTCGCCGGGAAGATCATAAAATTCTCTTAAGTCCTGAAACGCACGGAGGCCGTTCTTATCATAAATATCCTCCAGAGTATGCACTCCCCTCCTTTGCCATTGAGGAATATTAACCGGCTTGTGTCCAACAAGTAATTGCTGGTTATTAAAAATTGGAGAGTCCAGGTGCCAAGGGCATTTAACCCCACACGACCTCTGTACATTACGCCACGTTTGGATCACGTGAGTAATGATCGGTCCATACCTCAGCCGGCATTTCGCAATAGAGACAGTGGAGTACACTACATCCTGCAATCTTAGCGGAGACACCGCCGCCGCTTCTAAGGAGCGCCACGATACAGCCTCTACAGGGTCTAGCCAGCACATCAGAGGTCTCAGTGAAAAGGACCAGAAATAAAGTTTAAAATCAGGGATTGCGAGGCCCCCATCTTGTTTCCTACGTTGAGTAGTAGCCCTTTTGATTCTCGGGCGTTTGTTATTCCAGACAAACTTAGATACCATCGATTGTACCTTGCGCCAGTGGTCTATTGGAGGGGGCAGGGGGAGCATTGAGCTAATAAAATTTATCCTGGGCAGGATGTTCATTTTGATTATGGAAGCCCGGGCTTGTAAGGAGTTAGGAAGGGACGACCACCTGTCTAGATCCTGGCGTATTTTATCATAAGTACCCGTGAAGTTGTACTTAGTAGTTTGGTTCAGCGTGGGGAATATCTCTATGCCCAGGTATTTAAAATGTTCTACTATGGGGATATCAGCTGGTAGTCGTACCGCCTTGGCCAGTTCATTAAGAGGTAGGCAGGCTGATTTGTTCCAGTTAATCTTAAAACCTGACAATTTACCAAAGTCGTCGATTATCCTCAATAATTTTGTGGCCGACCGGGAGGGGTCGTCCATGAAAATCAGCAGGTCATCCGCATAGAGAGCAATTTTGTGTGGAGTATTGTTGACCATTATGGGGACGATGTCCTCCGATTGCCTAATAAATTGGGCCAAAGGTTCGAGGGAAAGCGCGAACAGTCCCGGGCTCAGAGGGCAACCCTGTCTAGAAGATCTGGAGACTGGAAAGAGTGTGGAACAGTTTTTGCCTGTCAGTATCATCGCAGACGGCGAGGCATACAGGACTTTAATCATATGAATAAAACTCTTTCCAAGACCCATGACCTCAAGTACCTTCCACAGGTATGACCACTCAAGTCTGTCAAACGCCTTCATGGCATCCAAAGACAGAACTGTGGATGGAGTTGTATTGTCTTTACTGTTATCGATTACATGCAACAGCCTCCTAAGATTATCTGCAGCCAGACGCCCCGGGATAAAACCAGTTTGATCGCAGTGTACCAATACAGACATAAATCTCTGCAGGCGACGGGCCAGCACCTTGGCAAACACCTTTAAATCGGCCCCGAGAAGACTCAAGGGTCTATAGCTACCACAATCATTGGGATCTTTGTCCTTTTTGAGAAGTAAAGAAATCAACGCCATATTGACATCTCTTGAGAACTCCCCTTGTTCGATAGCGTAATTGATCATATCGAGCATCAATGGACCCAGTTGGTCCCAGAAAGCTAAATACACTTCGGGTGGAATACCATCCCAGCCTGGCGCCTTACCCCTCTGCATTTCAACAATAGTCTCCCTCAATTCTACGAGAGTAATCGGTCTCCCCAGTTCCTTGGCCTCTTCCTCAGAAATGTGGGGTATCTCAAGCCCGCCAATGAACGATTCAAATCTAGAGTCATCCAGATTACCCTCTGAGCTATATAACTGTGAGTAAAACTCTTTAAAAGTGTCATTGATCTTTTTCGAATCAGTAGTGACTGCACCCTGGCTCGTCCTAATCGAGGGGATATCTGAGAAATGATCATTTGAGCGTATTTTCATTGCCAATAGATGGCTAGGTCTGGAGCCGTGAAAATAGTAATTTTGTCTTGTCCTATGTATTAAGAACTCAGACTGTTGTTTAAGTATGGAGTTTATTTCTTTTTTGACTATCTTACGTTGTGTGTTTAGTCGTTCATTATAGTCAGTTTGCAAGGATGCGTATAGGTCCGCATATAATGATTCCAGTCCTTCTAGCTTTTTTGACCGGGATTTTCGCAAATTGGAGGCAAATAGTGTGACATGACCCCTGATGAATCCTTTCAATGCGTTCCACAGGACCCTAGGGTCTTCTACCGTGCCAACGTTGATCTGCAAAAATTCAGCTAGTTTACTCCTGAACTCAGAACAGAAGTCATCGTTCTTTAGCAAGGTCGAATTAAAACGCCATCTGGGGGCTCTTGCGGAGAGCCTGCCAAAGGTTGCCGTAAGGAAAATCCCCTTGTGGTCTGAGAGAGCCAAGGGAACCAATGAGACATCGAAACTATCAAACATATTAGGGGACGCGAATGCATAGTCAATTCGAGAGAAGCTTTTGTGTCTGGCTGACAGGTGAGAGTAATCTCTGAGGGTGGGGTTGCATAAGCGCCAGAGGTCTGTGAGCCCCGTGTCTTTGGCCCACATCCTGAGGGCCTCAGAGGCCCGTTTCTGGTCGCTCGTTTCAGAGGTCCCGGACCTATCCATCTCCGCATCCCAGCACGCATTAAAATCGCCACCCACAATGAGAGCGTATCCATTAAGTTCCAACATATTCTTCGTGATTGTATTATAGAACGCTGAATCAAATGAGTTAGGAGCATACAATGCTATTATAGCCATCTTCCTATGCAAGAATTCAACTTTTGCTATAGTAATCCTTCCCTCCGTGTCCGACCATACATCCAAGATTTTGATATCAAGGTTACGTCTTGTAACTATGACTACTCCTTTCGTCTTATCATCGGCTGAGGATGAGGAGATAACGTGATATTGCCGATTTGCCAGTCTTGACACGTCACCTACCATTAAATGCGTCTCACTAAGGAGAGCAAGGTCAATATTTCTCCTCTTCAATAGCCAAAGGACACTGGCACGCTTGTGTGGGGCGTTAAGCCCTCCTGCGTTCCAAATTAAAATATTCAATTTAGCCATGGTCGAGCTTGTATAAGTGCGTAGAGAACATACCCGTGCAGCCAGGCTGAGTACAGAGGTGCCGATCCCGGCGGGCCCGGACGGTCAATCCCAGGAGTTCAGAGGAGGAACACTTACACATATATAAGACAACAGTACATAGAACACATAAAAATACCACCCCAGCTACAGCCCCCCCTCCTTCTACTCTAAACCCTAACCCACCCGTCCTACTATAAGTTCCTCTATACCCACTCTCCAATCCCCACCCTATGCCCCATCCACTGAGGATGGTCATCTTCCTATCACTCCCCACTAGAGACATGGATCAATAAGACGCTTCCCACTCCCACCCCCCTCTAGATAAACCCCTAAGTAAAGTACAGTAGAATGTTAACTCTAGGTTTGTGTGGAGAGGAAGATTGAGCGGTTATGGACAAGCCTACAGTAGTCTGCTGAGGTCCGCTATTACATCATTAATTATATATCTGGGATATTATGGATTCACCCCGACCACCGCGAAAGTTCAAATAGCTTTCATTCTAGTCATTTTAACTGCTGATGTGACCCATTGTCACCTCCATATTTAAATTTGTAACCACTGCTGGACCCTACACTGTGAATCGGAACGTGCAATAATGTCAATGTTACTCACTTGTGCCTTGTATATTTTACTTTATTTTTAGTATTCGCTAGTTGTATTTAAATTGTTCATTTTTAAAGTATTGTGTGGTTTTGTGTGAAGGGCAGACTAGCAAAGTAAGATTTTCATTGTACGGCAAACTGTCTGTTTAACTGTGCACATGACAATAAACAATTTTGAAACTTGAAAGCCCATTCATGACGCCTAGAGGAAGCCAAACTTAAAATTTTCAAATTAGTGTAAATTTGCGAATAGCTTTCATTTGAATCTTTTCACATTTACGGTGCACATTCAGAACCCCTGGAAGAAGAAGAAGAAGAAGAAGAAGAACCCTATTGACTTTGGTGACCCCCATGACCTTTCAAATGGGTATATCTCATGATCGGTTAGTCATACAGTCATGAAACGGATATCCAGAGGTGTGTCTAACCATGGACATTACAGTAGCTGTCAGGACCTATGAAGTCCACCATTTTGAAGGAAAAAAATTATTTGCGGTGTGGAATTTGCAGACCAAAATCTTTAGATGTGTTATTTAGAACCAAACCATCCAATCAAATAACAGTATAATGTGCATGTGTTTCCTGGTAGGCACTACAGCGCTTCATTCCTTCCTGAGCCTCCACCCAGCCATCACCAGCTCCTTCCCCAGTCCCATCACCTTCGAGGAGATCCAATTCTTCAGCGGACCCAACTACGATAACGGTATCGACTGGTAAGAACCACAGCTGTTTTCAGAGTTCAGCTCTTTATCCTGGTTGGATCATGTTGCTACAACTGTCTAGAAACACAGTGTTTCCTCTACATTCAACCAGCTCTCCTCTTCTCTCCTCTCCCCCTCTCTCCTCTCATCTCCCCCTCTCTCTCTTCTCTCTCCTCTCCTCTCCTATCCTATCATCTCCTCTTTCCTCCCCTCCCCTCTCCTCTTCTCTCCTATTCTATCCTCTCCTCTCTTTCTCCTATCCTCTCCTCCCCTCTCCCCCTCTCTCCTCTTCTCATCTTCTATCGTCCCCTCTCCCTTCTTTTCCCTTCTCTCCTTTCCTCTCCTCTCTACTCTCTCCTCCCCTCCCCTCCCCTCTCCTCTCCTCCTCAGGTATATGGATTTCTTCCCCTTCCCATCCAATGTCAGTACAGACTTCATGTTTGAAAAAAGTGCCAATTACTTTGACACGGAAGTGGCTCCTAAGAGAGCGGCTGCCCTGCTGCCTAGAGCCAAGGTCCTGGCTGTGCTCATCAACCCGTCAGACAGAGCCTACTCCTGGTACCAGGTAAGAGTCTGGGAGTGGAGACACTTTATGGGCGATGGAGGATTTAATAGTCGGCTAACCCTTGGGTAGCGTATTTTCAACCCAAGCCGTGTATCTACCTAGTGTATTGTTTTGAAGATGGTGTATCTACCTAGTGTATTGTTTTGAAGATGGTGTATCTAGTGTATTGTTTTGAAGATGGTGTATCTAGTCTATTGTTTTGAAGATGGTGTATCTAGTCTATTGTTTTGAAGATGGTGTATCTTTTCTATTGTTTTGAAGATGGTGTATCTTTTCTATTGTTTTGAAGATGGTGTATATTTTCTATTCTTTTGAAGATGGTGTATCTTGTCTATTGTTTTGCTACATTACAAAGGCACTACTTTCATCCTGTGGTTGTTAACCTCTTAACTCATTCCCCGCCAAAAACTAGTTTACTCGTTATTGGGTGCCAATCGTTGAACGCCAACAACGAGTATACACGTTATTTGATCGGTTTTCCTTTTATTCGATATTTTTATTCATTATTCATCCAGGGACCTTGGCGTTACCATAGGGAATGAGTCTGAGGTCGCCAAAGTGCAATACCGGCCGCATCCAGCTAGACGGCGGTATCAAGCACCCTTTTTTTATTTTTATTTTTATCTTTTTCCCCCTCCTTTTTCCTCCGATTTTCTCCCATCCCAATGTTAGTCGTTACGCCAATTCCCAATCCCCTTCCTGGTCGCTGCGCACTTACCCCCCACAGTCGGTCTGGGAGAGTGGAGGCTATCACGTGCTTCCTCCGACACACGTCCAGCCAATCAACCGCTTCTTTTCACCTGGCAGCGCGGACTTTCGCTGAGAGGGCGTAGCGTGTGGAAGGAGCACACTATCCCACTTAGATCCTATCCACGCTTAGCAGGCGCCCCGACCGAACTGTAGGAGTCGCTGTTTACAATGACCCGGACCCACCCCGCCAGCTTCTCCCACCCTCTAATACTGCCAATTGTATTAGTGTGAACGGCCAGCCAAGCTGGTGACAACCCCGGAGCTGTGAGCTGGATTCGAACAGGCGAATCCTAGCGTCTCCGGGGTTGGTGACGAACGCAATCTCCGCTACGCCACCTGACCGCCCATCAAGCACCCTTTGTAACCTTGTATCTTGGCCTGTGGAACGGCCAAATGTCTCCGGTTTCATTTTTCCTTGTCGGGCGAGGCAAGTGGTTCTCCCGGTTCCATTGAAGCGCGTCAAATATCCCTGTGGACCAAATGGACATTGGATGTACCAGATGGCGATCAAACAATTGGAATATTATTTTTGGAATACTCCCGATCATAGGTAAGGACGATCTGACGTACATTTTTGCTTGATCCTGCAATGCTCTTAAACCGATCGGGCTGATAAGCGTTTTTAGTGTTGAATACGAATGCCGTTACTGACAATCAAATAATCAGAAACGACCCCCCCCCCCCCCCCCCCTTCATGCATTCATGATGGAACATAATACCTATGATATAGATTTGATTTTGGAATAATAGCATGCTGTACAGGCAAGAAACGGCAACGTCTATAGTGGAATTGACGTATACGGCTATAACTCAGCATTTCGGGAATTACCCTAGGCCGCTCTAAAACCATGCTTATATTCACCACGGTATAACACAGGAACGTATGGATGGAAACCATTTTTCTTTTTCACATATTGAACGATAGATAGGTGATGTCAAATGGGCCATAGTATTGTATCCATAGCTATAATATAGATTAGAATATAGTTATATCTCTACAAACAAGGTGATGCACTCCTATCTTTTAAAGCGTGGCAGTGCTAGAGCGGGGCCCGACTAATTCTCGGCGGTCAATGAGTTAACAGGCGCCCCAAAAAGTGGGCATTTTTGTTTTTGTTTTTGAGGACTGCCTACTTTTTTTGCAAACCAAAATACTATACTTTATACTTATAGCACATGCATAAGCCTGGTCTCTTTTGAAAGATAACATATAACATTCTGAAGTTTCTGATACAATAAAGAAAGATCACTTTTAGTGCTAATGAAATAGATAGGTCTGAAGAACTGGAGTTGTAGAAAAACGTTACTCACGTTTTTCTGTAGTAGTTGCAATATCCAAATATAGTATTTCCCAAAAATTTGTATGAGCTGGAAAACACCCTGGATCCATAGCCTGAAGTCTTATGTAGTACATGTCTGAATTTCATATAAATCCGTTCAGAAATGAGTGATTAGGGGCGATTTTGGTAAACTATGGAGGAGAAAAAAAAGCTCTCCAGTAAACCATTTCCTCATTGACTTCAATTAATTCTGCGTTTTTTTCTCTTCCGGTTTTCGCTCATGACTTTTCACCTTGATTCCTTATTCACACATCCCGACATGGTGTATCATTGGAAAGCCACACCCAGCTCCCGTTGTTATTTGTCGCATGTCCTCCCCACCTCTCCTCCCGTTCGCCCTCTCCTCTGTCGGTCCTGCGTGGCCAATAAAAAAAAAGCTGTAAAAATGCAAAAAAAGGAAAGGAAAGGAAAGCCACACTCATTAGGGCTTTAATAATATATATATTGTATTTAAAAAATGCACACCCAACTCAAAACTGTGATCGTGTTTGCCGAGCATGTTTTTCGTCCGGTGAAACACAGAACTGTGATCGTCGTTTCAGATTAGGTAAAATAGACATAGAATGAACCTTACCTTAGCCAAAAGGTATTCCAAGAAGAAGAATTCCAAGTGATCGCATCGCCATTACCAGTGTATATGTCTATACGTTCGTGGCAATCAATGTGAATTTCTGTTCAAGCGGGAGGAGGGGCCACTACCAAGGGAAAAGGAAAGTGAGGCCGTGTATCAACCCCAAGCCATTGCAGTTCAGAAACTGACGATACTGCCACCTGGTGATAGTCGATCGGCATTGCAGTTCTAGTGTGTGGGGATGTGCCAAAATGATGCAGATCGCTCCGGGCAAGTCTGTAGAGCGGGGATCAAAGTAAAAAGATCAAAGATCCAAAAACGTAATATCTCGTTTTTGGCACTCAACGCTTGTCGAGCAAATGCGTAATTTTCCGTTTTTGGCACAGCATGTGTTAAGAGGTTAAATGGCTGTGGTGTTAAAGTTCATATTTTGGTAATTGATTAATATAAAGTAGACAATAGAAAAGAATGAGACACATAAAACAAGTAGTCTACTATAAAATAGAATATAACAGACCTTTCTTTGTAACTACTGAACTCCTCCTTCCTGAGGATCTTTCTTTTATTATACAGTGTATGTTAGAATATTTTAAAGGGATAGTTCTTGTAACTGAGGGGTTACAAAACCCTGACTGTATTAAAGATTGTGATAGATTAAACCACTGCTAGTTATGTACTTTAATTACTGGCCAGACAGTACATCAAATATAGATGGTGAACACCCACAAGAACACGGCATTGACAAAGAAATAGTAATTTATTATTATTAGGCAACGTTAGGTTACAGAATGAGAATTAGGGTCGCGCTTGTATGGCGAAGAATATACGTAAAGTCAGTCAAGAGCATGAGTCACTAAGAATAGCAGGAATCCTACGATGGGTCTAAGTTGACACCACCTGTCGTATAGTAGCAACTATATAGGGCAACACTGGTACCGACTGGAGACAATGGGTTCCCTCCGGGGGTGTAAGGCCTGGAGGGTAGAGGAATGTTCGGGTACTCCGTCTGATTCAATGAGGAATAAAGAGACTCCAGGTACAGGAGTCGGTCCTTGTAAACTCCCTTGATCAGCAGCAAAGTAATAATTGTAATCCAGATGCTCGACAGCATTGATGACAGCTAGCCAGCCCCGTCCACGAGGCCGGCCCGAGTTGTAATCCTCACGAGGTTGAATCCCAAACGATAGTGGAAATCAACGATGCTCTTCTCCGGGTACCACGTTCCAAATCAATATAATCCAACCAGTAATGGTTCTGCAATCGCCAACACCGATTCTCCTGTGTACATGTCCAACGGTTCTCCGCCTAGGACTCCTCGGGTGTGGGCGACGTATTTAGGCCACACAGCCTGGTTAAGTACACTAGCTAAAGACACGACGAACCGCTGGGTAATGCTACACACGAAAGAACTGTGGCCGCACGATATACAATAAATGAACGACTATTTACTTCACATTAGATTAAGTCGAACTCAACGTTACTTCATTAAACTCTGACACTTTTACCATTCTATTCGCACACGGTTCTCAATGCTCTGTTAGACGCAAGGTTGCTCACTTCACTGCACGTTGACTCGTGAAGGTGGGTAAGGTACTGAACGTAACTGAATTGAACTAAGCTAAGCACGGTGTGCGCACCTTGCGCTGTATTTATACTTAAGTGAATATCTAGTCCCAACCTCAGTCCTTGTCTGGTATCACTACGCTGACTCCGGGCATGTTCCGACATGCCTGCAGTTGTCTTTGAACTTGCCGTTGGGGGCTTGCGCGCTGGCGTCTGGGGGCGCTGTCCAATAGGAGAGCGAATATTACTCTGGTCTGAACGCAGGTAAAGGGATATTCCGTGTATATATATAAATAATATACAAAGTATATCAAACAATAAAGGTAGATTCTCAGTTTAATCTGGCCCTTCACAACAGTTCTGATTTGTGGAACCCTAGCTCTATTTCTTACTTACCAAGAATGATGTTAATCAATAGTCCTTTCTCAGCACAATCCTAGCTTTAAAAGCCAGCCTCTTGTGCATAACTAGCTTTCAGTAATTCGCGGCACCAGAGTTTCCTGTAGACTCGTCTGCTTCTACTCTCTAGAACAAAATAGATCTTCTTTTTAAGTGCAGAAAATAGGACAAAGCAGAATACACCATAACCCGACCATCTCTATCCCCGATCAGTCCTGAGCCCAGTGATGAATAACTCATTCATTGGAGCCACTACTGTAGCTTAAAGAAAATGGGCTGAGTCCTTCATTCTGCCAGATACTGTGTGTGAAGAGATGAAAGGGGCTCAATGCAGAGGAAACTCCACACTGCCTCTCTCACAGTATGGTGCCGTGAGAAGAGTTACTTTTTTCTACTTCTCATTTTTCATCTGCTGGGCCGGCTAGCTTGGTTTGAATGTAGTTATTATGTGGCTATAATGGTGTGTGTGCGTGTGCGTGTGTGTGTGCGTGTGCGCACGCACGCACACGCCTGCCAGCATCTGTGGCTGTCTGTCTTTATCTCTGGCTGTCTGTCCATCTCTCCAGCACCAGAGGGCCCACCAGGACCCAGCGGCCCTCAACAACAGCTTCCATTCGGTGGTGACGTCAGGCCCCACGGGCCCCAGGGACCTGCTCACCCTCCAGAGACGCTGCCTTAAACCAGGGGCCTACAGCACACACCTAGAGCGCTGGCTACGGCACTACCAGCCCAGCCAGGTAGGATATGCTACACATTTACAACACGAGAGGTGCAGGCTCAAGCCTGATCTATGCTGTGGTGCTTGGCACTTTAGACATCTTGTCACTCAACAGAGAAGAAGGTGTCGCTCGATGTTCATCATTTATGCTTTGGTGAAGGTTTCTGTTGTCTCCATGGTAACAAAACACGCCAAGTTCCTGACTGTTGGTGTTTATCTCCTTTGCCAATCTTTCCACGGTCCCCTCCATGTATAAACATGCTACAGATGCAGCACTGAAAATTCAAACCACTTCTGCTGCTGGTCTGCTGCTCCTCTGCCACTATAGAACTGGCACTCAGGTGTTATATTTCGGGGGATGGTGGCTAGCTCCCAAAGTGAACAAAGGGAGGGTACTTAACTTAAGTGCTGCCCCAGGGAGGGGGTCGGGGGCTACTGCCCTCAGACCACCAAGATCATTTTTATATGGGCAGTCTGACTTGGGGTACTGCCCATATATTAGTGTTGCAATGCCTGATAAGTAAACAGTGAAAAATGCGAAGGAATCGGATGGAGCTGGCGTGTTTGGGACGAATACAAATTTAAGATGAAAAAGTCTCCCCAGCCTGTGGGAGGCAGTGGAGGTGTGAAATCTGGCCCGGTCCAGAACAATAGGAGTCACAACATCAGTTTGGAGTGGAGTGGTGGAGGAGTGGCAGAGGAGCAGTAGAGGTTTGATGTTGTAGCTACAAATAAAAGCTAAGTGAAACCACAAGTATACCCATGGCTTTGGTTGGCATTTCATCCATTCACACTGTGTGACAATCTATGACAGTGTCTGCAACATAACACAATTCTGGAGGTGCATCACATCAAGGAAAAGTGTCAACACTTTTTTTTCTTTAGAAAATGCATAATTTTTGTTGGTCAGCAACCCTAGTGGTAGGATAATTGTTTATATAGATTGAAGACATAACATTGTGTGTGTGTGTGTGTGTGTGTGTGTGTTGTATAGTTGCATATAGTGGATGGAGCCCTGCTGCGGTCCAACCCAGCGCTGGTGATGGAGGGCATTCAGAGGTTCCTAGGAGTCACTCCCATCTTCAACTACACACAGGCCCTCACGTGAGTCCTCTCACCCAACACACACATACTCCGACAACCAACACACACACACATACTCCGACAACCAACACAGTATTAGTATTGCTATCCGATTAATCATCGCTCAAACACACACACACGCTCTCTCACACTCGCTTTCTCATGCTCGCTCGCACACACACTCTCTCTCAGTCGCTCGCTCGCACACACACACTCGCACACACTCGCTCTCTCATGCTCGCTTGCACACACACTCTCTCTCAGTCGCTTGCTCGCACACACACACGCTCGCTCGCTCGCTCGCTCTCTCAGGCCATGTCCAGACGAAACCGATTTCGGTCGTATCAGTCAAAGTATTTGATCTGGGAGCATGAAGACGCTATTTTCTGAAACCGGGTCCCAGAGTGGGAAATTCTGAAGACGCTCCCCTTGTGTCGCCGTCTTTACAAGCGATACAAGTCTTTTCCTGAACCAATTATGTGATAGCCCACCTCTCCCTTAACCCGCATGTGCAAACTCAGCCAAACATCTCAACAACAATGGCATGTACAGAGTAGTTGCGTTCGTGTTACAGAAGCTATTGAGCTTGATCTGGCTTTTACAGCTAAATGTACTGCGCCTGTACACCGTCGACAACAGATTGACATCTCCCTTAATCCACATGCAAACCCAGCCAACAAAAAAAGAAACATGATGCATATTATGTCTTATATGTCCAGATATGTCCTGGCTAGAAGTGTTTATTAAACACCGGGAGGCTACTGTGATGAAATACACGTTACTAGCTAGAGATTAGCGTCACATAGTGGGCCTTTTTCTGAAAACCCAAGTAGTAGCCAAGCACATACTGTTCCATAGCATACGCCTTTAGTTGATCATGACAAATCCTCTCTTACCTTGATGATTAAAAAGCCTCCATAATTTAGTAAATAGTATTCCCATGGCTGGTGTTGAGCTGTAGCCAGCCAGCTAGCGTTGATGCTATTCAATGCTATCAACATTAGCTAAATAGCCAACCAACTAAATACAATAGACAGTGGTATCCTGAGGTAACGTTAAATACAGACAACTTTTGCTACAATAAGACAGTGGTATCCTGAGGTAACGTTAAATACAGACAACGTTTGCTAGTCGAAAGGACTGGACACAGGGACAAGTTAAACATCAATCAATTAATTTAATACAACCGGTAGTTTGAGCTGCGCGCACCATATTATATACGGCTTTGAAACGCTCTCTCTCTCTTGCCGATTAAAATCCTCCTCATCATTGATTGCTGTAGGCTGTAGCTGCATTTTGTGCATGTGAGCCGCGGTCTCTCTCTCTCCACTCCTTGGGAAACTAGCGTTACGTTAGCTCAAAAGCACAGAACTGGACGACAAAAGTTATTCTGCTAGCAACAAAACAACGATAACACTTCTGGCCGGGGGGTTTCAAAATAAAAGAGCGACGTCTAAAACAGGAAAGACATTTATTTTGTAAATTTGTGGCACACACGATTTAGTTTTAACGGAAACCTTTTTTTTAAATGAAAACGAAAAAGATCAAAATCGTTTTCGTCTGGACATGGCCTCATTCACACTCACTTCCAAAAACCCTGCGCTTCCTAGATTAGGTACTATATAAAGTTCGATTGAGTTCACACCAACAGCAAACCGCACTATGCTCCACTTTGAAAGGGACAGAGTCCCAACTTTAATCAACAGTATTATGGTGTTTATACGTTTGTTTAAACAAGTGAACGTCCTCCGAGCTCTCTCTCTCTCTGCCTCTCTCAGCGCTGCGAGCCAACTGCGCTGGAGCAGATCAGGGGAAAACTCCACACATAATGGGCGTGTCTGCGCTGGTATCTCATCCACGTAATGTCCTTAGTGCAGCGGTTGCCAAACTTTTTCAGCTCGAGACCCAAAAGAGAAATTTGGTGTTTTCCTGGGACCCAAACTTACAAAAATACATCATGAATTGCCATAACATACATTTATAAACTACTGATAAAGAACACAACAAACCATGAATTTCAAATGTATATGAAATGTATTTATTTAATTATAAAAGTACATCACAGCAATAATCAGAGTGTAATGTTTAGGGCTGTCTTAAATACTTCAAAGCTTCGAAGCTTCGTTCGATGAGCATGGGATTCGAATATGAAAATTAAATGTGATAAAATCGTTTTTTTGCTAAATTAACTCTGCCTCTCTTTGTTAACTACAACAAGCAATGCTGTTTGTTATTTAAGATGAGGTCGGACTAGCAGTCTAGCAACGTTCAAGACAGGGGAGGGAAGAATTGGATAATACGAAATTGGGATGCGTGAATACTTTGGGCAACCAACATGTCCTTCCGCGATGCTCTGATCGGCCAGCGATCGGCCAGCCCTCTACGCTCGTTTTCCCCCTACTCCGGTAACCCGCGCATGCGCATTTTCTTTTGGACGGCACTCACACGCCAAGCGAGGCTAATCGCGGAAATGTAATGTTATGTTCGAATCCGTAGAATACATATTTATCAAAACAACTACTAGATTCACTCATAACGTTATTTCGCGTGACAACACAGCCCAGCTGTCAGAAACTGTACATTGTAAGTAACGTTATATAATGTTATTTCGCGTTTTTATTCATAACGTTATTTCGCGTGACAACACAGCCCAGCTGTCAGAAATACATTGAGGGGGTTTGAATCACTGTACATTGAGGGGGTTTGAATCACTGTTTACACTCCCCACTTACTGTACCATGTTCTACATATAGAACCTCATCTTATGCACCGGTTATTTCGCGTAACAACACAGCCCAGCTGTCAGAAACTGTACATTGTAACGTTATATAACAACGTTATATAATGTTATTTCGCGTTTTATTCATAACGTTATTTCGCGTGACAACACAGCCCAGCTGTCAGACATACATTGAGGGGGTTTGAATCACTGTACATTGAGGGGGTTTGAATCACTGTTTACACTCCCCACTTACTGTACCATGTTCTACATATAGAACCTCATCTCATGCACCGGTTTGAATCAAAGCCCTATCGAAAGTACTCAAGCTCTACTGTCTTTAACTATAAATGTTTACACTCCCCACTTACTGTACCATGTTCTACATATAGAACCTCATCTCATGCACCGGTTTGAATCAAAGCCCTATCGAAAGTACTCAAGCTCTACTGTCTTTAACTATAAATGTTTACACTCCCCACTTACTGTAGAACATGGTACATGAGTATATAGTATATAGGGATGTTGCACTTGAGCACCACAGGTTTTACAACGCAATTATTGTTGTTATTATTTACAAGACTGGGCATTTATTTAAAAAACATACCCTAACCACATAACAGATATTTAATTAATTAATTAACAGGCATGTTCTGCAACATATATCCACTCTTGAACAATGAAAAACTCCTTTTTCTTCTATTTACAAATAAGAGCAGCTCTGAAGGCTCACGTGTCCCATGGGATGTTGCACTTGAGCTATACCCGCTTATTATTATTAACCAGCGTTGCTAATATGGGCTAATATGGCGTGTTCTGTGATGCAATTAACCAGGGGGATTATCGCGTGTATTAACCTGGGGGAGCCTCATGCGCATGCGCGGCAACGAGCACCTGGGGGGAGCCTCATGAGGGGGTAAACGAGCGTAGAGCGCTGGTATTCACGAAGGAGAGCGCTGGCCAACGCTGGCCAATCAGAGCAACGCGGAAGGACATGTTGGTTGCCCAAAGTATTCACGCAATTGGGATGGGAGAAAATGGGGAGAAAAAGTGGATTAAAAAAAAGATGAGGTTGGACTCGGCACTGACAGATTTGTGTTCATTGTGCTGCTTTTATAAAGCCTCAAATGACGGCTTACAATATTTCATGAAAGCAAAGTGTTTTGTTTGTCTTTTAAAATGTTTAAACTTTACAGCACTGAAAAAGTTGAACAAAGTGCTGTAAGTCCCACAACATAATTTTATTTTTTAATATAAAAATTACAATATTTTTTAACGTTTTTTTTATCTCGAAGCTTCGAATTAAAATAGAATCTCGGCCCCGAAGCTTCGAATTCCAAAAAAAAATTCGAAGGTCAGGCCTAGTAATGTTAAGTTTCTCACCACCTCATAACACATACAATTTTGTAACACTTTTAAATTAACAAACATGTTCTACTCTCCTTTCTATTTCTCACCCCTTTTTAAACTCCATTTCTTACCCCCTCCCTCCATCCCTCAACCTTAAACCCCAACATTGAGCAACATTCTCATTAATTTGTACTGACTTATTAAAAGATTCTACTGAACTGACATCATGCTAGAAGGGGTATAATATTTCATCTATGGCACAATGAAATCTAATGAGAGGTATGTGGCTGGTTGAAGTTTTCAACCAGCAGATCTATTCTGGGCTTGGTTTTTGAAAGTGCTATTCTGAGGTCATGCTGAGCATTTAGTCTGTTTCTGTATTTGTTTTTCAGGTATGCTAGAGTAGAAAACCCAGATTCACATAAGTATGTGGTGCCAAACTGAATCAACACATCTACAGCTTTTTTATAAAATAAAGAAAATTTATAATTTTTTATATATATATTTTTTTTAATTGGTGACCCAATAAAGTTTTGGAAACGCTGCCTTAGTGGATAGCTTGCAAAGACGGAGCAGATACTGCGCGCAAACCCTGCACAGTTAACTCTTTCACGGCCAACAACGTTTATATACGTTATTGGGCGCCAACCGTTAACTCAATCAGCGCCAGACCCGAGGAAAGTCGGGTTAACTCGCCAACTGTTCAGCACCAGACCCGAGTATAGTCGGGTTTTCATCGTTATTTCTTTTACTCGATATTTTTATTCATTTCTCTCACACGGACCTCGGGGTTACCATGGGGAACCACTCTGAGATCGCTAGAGTGCAATACCGGCCGCATCCTGGTAG
Organism: Notolepis coatsorum; assembly: GCF_963971535.1. NCBI lineage: Eukaryota > Metazoa > Chordata > Actinopteri > Aulopiformes > Paralepididae > Notolepis > Notolepis coatsorum. Next base: position 114,799,211 of record NC_140173.1, on the reverse strand, counting down.
GTGGCAGTATCGCCCACCCTTCAAAACCTTTTTTTCACACCCGGTGTTACGTTTAATTCACTCCGGATGCAGTTTTTTTGGTCAGGCGAGTCTAGCGGTTCACTCGATGACATTGAAACGCGTCCAATGCCCCGATGCATGTGTTGTGGTGGATTATGTTGGCGACACGATGGACACCAATACTGGAAATCGCGATCAGCGAATTGGAATATTCTTTTTGGGGTACCTCCTAGTGAAGGTAAGGACTCTATGACATCAATCCTGCTTTGATTCAACCATGCTTTCACATCGATCGCAACGACCATGTGTAATGTACTCCAGAACGTATGCCGTTGGTGACGATCAAAGCATCAAAAAACGACCCCCCCCCCCCCCCCCCTTCATGCATTCATGATGAAACATAATACCTATTATATACATTTGATTTGGAAATAGCGTGTCCAGGCGAGCAACGCCAACATTTTTTGTCAAATTCACCCGTACTGTATATATACAAAAAACTTACTGTATTTGTATATATATATACTGTATACGTTTTTGGATAGTTTTTCCTTTTTTTTCGATTTTAATATTCTATTCAATGTCACGGACCTGTATGTTGCCGTTAACTCATTGGACGCCAGAGGTTGCTGTGGTCGTATGGCCGTGTGTGCCAGCGCTTTGTTCAATGGGGATAAATGCAGTTTGCAGTGCTAAAACTATATTAAATATTATAGCTATGGATCTAATAACATAGTCGATTGTCATTGAGTTTCTTCTGGTCAAGATGCAAGAAACAGATAATTTTTTCATCCATACATTTCCGTTTTATACCGTGGTGAATATGAGTATAGTTTTAGAGTGATTCTGTGTAATCCCAGGAAACGACGCCAAACAGCGTTTTACTGCATTTCATTATAAATCGTGCCATTTCTCGCCTGGATCAATAATCAATCTGAAATCAACGCTAGATTATCAGTATTATGTTTCATCATGCATGCATGAAAGGGGGGGGGGTCGTTTCTCTATGCTTCGATCGCCACCAACGGAATACGCTACACAGTACATTACAGACACACGCTCCGATTGCGGGGAAAGATGATCAGATCAACGCAACATTGATAACATATAGTCCTCTTACCTTGTCTATGATGTACTGCAAAAAGAATAATCCAATTATCTGATCGCCATTCCAAATACTGATCGCGATCGTGTTTCCAACGTAATCCAGCATTGAACATGAACCCTCAGTCAGTAATCAGTTATAACCGCTTGTCTTGCTGGAGTATTTAGACCCCGCCCGCACGCCGCAGCTCGGCCCAGACAACAAGCCACATTGTTTCAAATGGAGTGCAATAGCAGCCGCAAGGCGTTAGGTGGCGGTATTGGACGTTTGCAATCTCAGACCCATTCCCAATGATAACATCAGGCTGGATGGATGAATTATGAAGGGAAATATCGAATAAACTTATCTCGGGTTTGGCCTCGAATGAGTTAAAAGGCATACTGGGACTCCGAGTGTGCAGTACCGGCCAGATCCTGCTAATAGGCAGTATCGAGAGTGCAGTAAATCCTGTTCCAGACCGGGTGTTACGTTTAAACCGCTCCGGGCGCAGTTTTTTAGTACAAGGAAGCCTAGGGCTTCACTCGATCGCATTGAATTGTTTTCGGGACAATCGATGCATGTGTTGTGCTGGATTATGTCGTGGACCAGATGGACATCAGATGGACCAGATGGCGATCAAACAATTGGAATATTCTTTTTGGCATACCCCTGACGTCAATTTCAGCTTGATCCAACAATGTTTTCATACCGATCCAGCTGATCGGCGTGTGGTCGGTAATAACGAATGCCGTTACAACGCCAACTTTTCCATGATATTTACTAGGGAAGAGAATGGTTTTAATTTCTGCAGCAGTGTAGCGCAATGCGTATAGGAAAAAACACTGATGTGTATATCTGACTGCTGTGTGTCTAGTGTTGCCAAGTGTTTGATAATATGTATATCTGACTATCTCTTTTGTATCTTGACCCTTGACCCCTGACCCTCACGCCAACTGTGTGTTGTGGAGAGAGAGAATTGGATTTGCAGTAGATGAAATTGTTTTGTCTCTCTCTCTCTCTCTCTCTCTCTCTCTCTCTCAGGTATGATGAGAGTAAAGGGTTCTGGTGTCAGCGAGTGGAGGCAGGTCGACCCAAATGTCTTGGTAAAAGTAAAGGCAGGAAATACCCTGAGATGAGCCCTGAGGTAACAGCACCGCCCTTTGATTCACATTCTGTATTGACGAGTACTTCAGATGTGCAACCATATAACTGTTTTAAAATGTCAGAGGTTCTCAATGTTTTCAAACTTTATTATCTAAAGGTGGTAAGTTAGAGTTCATTAATAGCTACAGACTGTAGAAGTTGAGTACTTTCTTGTGATATATCACATTCACACTCCCACACAAGTGATTTGGATTTGGTTATATGGTTCTTCAAGAAGCTTCATGTATGATTCTCCCATCACATAGCAGCAGGTTGATTCTTTGTGTACATTTCCGTTCTTCCATGTAATAGAGGCCTTTCACAGAATTATTTTAATGCAAAGTTTTCCGCCATGTTGGAAGAAACAATGGCTATGTGTTGATATTTGAGATATAGATCAACTAAAAAAATTTGTTTATCTTATTTCACAGTCACAGCTTCATGCTTCAAGCTGCTTTCAAGCTTTTCCAGTGTTTTACCTATTCTACCACCGCACAGAAATTAGGCATTTTCTTTTGAGAGTGGTTACCAATGGTTACAGGCAGCCATATTGGAAGAAGGAGAACTACACAAGCAGTCTGTGCAAAGCTGATGGATTGAAATTCCTTTCTGACAATTCATGAACAAAGAAATTGTACTGTCCTGTCAACTCGTAACTAATGTGTCTCTTCACTGGCCACAATTTGATTGACAGGGATTTACAAACAAGGATGACCATTTTTCTAGCATGCTAGCTTTTTAATTATTATTATTATTATTTATCTTTTAATTGGTCAAGGCCAAATTGCCTTCACCGGCCAACATTGATTGATTGATTGATTGATTGATTGATTGATTGCTCATTCCACAGATCAATCCATTTACTTGTCCATTGCTAGTATTTTAAGTTAGTTTCAGCTAACTTACTGTAAAATTGTCCTCACCAGCCATTTGAACAGAGGCCTTTGGATTAAGTGTGGAGTGTGTATCAGCCATCTCTGATATTAAAATGAACCTTAATTCTTAATCCTGGAGGGTGGAAAAGATATACGTGTCTATTCTTCCATGATATTTTAGTATTCTTGGATACAGGGAGAATCTGTCTGTCTCTTTAATGTCTCTTGTACTGTTGGAGCCATTATAGAAGCACAAATTCACAGTTAGAAATCACAGGCCATTCTGTTGAAGTTCTGTACTTTACTGTCATTTGGTTGAGTGAAGCAATGTTTTATGCAGACCTCCTCTGACCCCATGTTTATCTTGTTTTCCTTCTGTGCGTGCGTGTGTGTGTGTGTGTGTGTGCGTGCGTGTGTGTGTCCGTCCAGTCACGTGCCTTCCTGGCGGAGCATTACCGTGAGCACAACATGGAGCTGTTGAGGCTGTTGAACAGGCTGGGTCAGCCACTGCCCTCCTGGCTCAGAGAGGAACTCCAGAGCACTAGCTGGAGCTGAGACCACAGACCTGGACTATAGACTAGAGCTATGGGCTGGACTTAACTGGACCACACACTCACAGACAAAAAGGAACAGCATTGTGTCTTCTGCCACTGGGGCTGCTGGACCTTTCAGGCTGGCCCAGTGACGAAAGGTGCAATATTGTACCTTTTTTTCTTCTGAGAGTGCAGGCCCCAGGGAGAAGGGGCGGAGGACTGGAAGAGCCCCCATGTCACCCATACTAACACCCAGTCGTTACAGAGAAGTGAGGGTCGGAGGAGAGGGGTAGAGCGCACCCCCCCCCCCTTTTTTTCCTCTTCCATGACAATGGACTCCTCCACCACCTCAGATTGCCATTGGAGCAAACCTCATGGGAGGGGCATTATTAGCCCCTAAAGGGGGTGCGTGTCACTGGTTGGACAGTTCTACTGACGGAAGCCCCGCCCCCATCCTCATCAGATAAACACACATACTGTACATCGTCTTCATCCTGGATCATGTCAACTTCTCTCTGCTCCTGGCAGCACAGCGGACTGATGCCAAGATGTGGAACGTTGAGTGAGAGTGAGAGAGAGACAGTGGGAGGGCCTTAATGTAATGGTAAACTCCCACTTTCAGGAACTGATCTTGCAGGATATCCTGTGGATATGGAGCGCATGAATGAACCTGTGTTCATGTGTGCAAACAGACACAGAAACACATATACATACACACATCGCAAACACACGTCATTTCTCCAGAAGAATGATTGTAAAATGTTGTACATTTTAAAAAGCTGTTGTATATTTGGGGGGGGGGGGGGGGGGGTGACAGAATAAATGGCAAACTGAACCAGACAGCGTATTGGAGCGTTTCTGAACAGAGGCTGGGGTGATTGGAGGGATGAGGTTGTCAATCACAGACTACAGTCCCTCCTCCCTTTTGTTTCTCTCAATCTCTTCTTCTTTTTGGCTTCTTTCATACCTCAATGCCTGTGCAAAGTGGCAAGTAAAGCCACTAGGGTCAAATCATTTCTCCAGAAAGGTCGGCATGGAAACCCATACTAACCATATGCACTTTCTCCCTCAGTCTCATATAGGTACTCACCCTCAGTTAGAACCGTTTTTTTTAAATGCTTAAAGGGCCGATTAAAGGAGAAAGAAACCGATGACAAGAATGATTAAAGTGGTGTTATAGATGGAGAGAGAGAGAGAACAGGAGATGTGTGTCTTAGCCTGTGAAGTGTCTGTCTTATCCACAAGCTGCTGTCTTGTTTTGTTTTCTGTTTATTTTGTATAAACTAAAATTAAAAAAGCCCAACGTTGTATCATCTCTAATAAACTCAGAGCGGTTGGAAAGAGAGGGTTTGTGGTTGTCTTTTCTTTCCTGAAGTGAATACCCACCACTATACACAACAACTTACCCTAAAACACAATTCATAATTCAATACAACATAACTTTATGATGCACACATGATGGAAATGTGTCTTTGCTCAAACCAGGGACATAAAAATACCTTATGACTCGATGACATTTAAAGGTAGAATCTGTAATGCTGTCGAACAGCGACCTCTAGGCAATAGTGCCCATCTTGGTATTGCACTTTCACAGTATAATTTCTCCAGACCTCTCTTGGCAGAGACTGAGGTGAGGCCATCAATGGCAACCCTCCCCTATCCCCACTCAACTCCAACCCACATATCAAACCAAACAAAACGAAGGTTATCCTATAACCCTAGTTATGTGAATATTATGATCGTTCCGCTCGCCTTATGGGATATATTCGTTGTCCGTGCGCCTAGTGCACGTGCGTTGAAAAACTTCTACTTGCACCTTTTACATCTACCACGGCTACACCCATTCCGTGTTCCATAAAACACAGGGCGGGGCCGCCAACTCACCCTTCCGAGTCTGAATTTTACTTGAGAAAAAACAGCCAAGGGTCCTCAGGGCGTGAAAGCGGAACGCTCAGATAGTATTCACATAACTAGGGTTATAGGATAACCTTTGTTATGTTACATTACGCTCGCCTTATGGGAATTAGAGGGGGAGCGGACGCACAGCCACTGACGGATGCACCCCCTGAGGGCCCTTACAACCATCAAAACGGGGAGGGGGGTCTCGTCCTAACGATGAGCGGGGAGATGGAAACTCTGATCCAATATGCGTAATAGGGAACAGCCACCCTAGGACTCACAACGTGAGTGGGACCGCATGTAAAACACCCTGCGGTCCACACCCACACACTCCTGCTAGCCCACCTGGTGGCGGGATGCAGGAGAAGTCCCGGTACTCAGGACTGCATGGGAGACAGAGCCCCCAGTCATGTCCATGAGGTAAAACCTGACAAAAGGGCCCGGGGAGGACCAAGAGGCCCCCCCAAGCAGGGCAGCAGAAGCTGCCACTCCACGAGTGGAGTGTGCCCTGACGCTCGCGGGGGGAACCTATCCGGCCAAAGTGTAGCAGAGCGCAATGCCCTCGCACAACCAATGTGACAGGTGTTGCTTGGACAGCGCTTTACCCGCGTTAGGGCCACCGTAACAGACAAGTAGTTGACTGGTAGCCCTGAGGTCCTGTGTGCATCTAAGGTACACCGCCAGCGCACGGACAGGACACAACAGGTGAAGGCTCCTCTCCAACTCACCCGTGTGAGGGATATAGCCGCGGCATATACCTTCACTGTCGAGGCCGAGAGCCTAACCAGGATAGACTGGAGGAAGAACAGAACCAAGTTCAGGGGACATGATACCGGGTCCAGGCCCTCAGCCTCACACCACTCTTAAAACATACGCCACTTCCCTGCGTAAACCACGGTAGTGGACGGAGCTTGCAGGTTCTGGATGGTGTTAATCACAGTAGTGCTAAGACGCATCCCCTCCAAATTCAACCTCTCAGCAGCCAAGCCATTAGAGGCTGCCCCAGGACAGGCGGTTGAAACACAGAGCTGTGTGCCTGAGAGAGGGCCCGCGGCGACCATGGGATAGGCCACGGCGGGGCCACCAGGAGTTGAATTAGGGCTGGGAACCACAAGGCTGTGCCCCGGTCCGGTGCGACCAGGATCAAAGTCCTGCGCTCCTGACGTACCCGACCCAACGGCTGATTTATCAGATATATGGGGGGGAACGCATATAGTATCCCAGGCGGCCACGGGTACGTCGAGAAGGCATCCACTCCCAGAGGGGTGTTGTCCTTCCGACTGACTGAGAACCACAGGGGGCACTGGTGGGACTGACTGCTCGCAAACAGGTCCACCGCCGTCTCCCCGAATCGGTTCCAGATCTGACTATGTCTGGGACCCCCCCCGTGACATCAAATCGGCGCCCACATTATCCTTGCCGGGAATGTAGAGAGCCCTCAGGCTGCGCAGATTGCGAGATGCCCACAGAGTCTGACCGCCGCCTGGTGGAGACGGGGCGAGCGCACTCCTCCCTCCCTGTCTGTTGATATATGCTGACGCTGTGCTGTCTGTCCTGACCATCACATGAGGGCAGAGCCGTTTGAGGACTAGAAGCACTGCCTCCAATTCCAACACATTGATATGTAGGGTAGACAGAGCAGGCCAACTGCCTCCTACCGCGTTGGTCCGACATGTCCGTCCCCCCCCATCCTGTGAGGGAGGCGTCTGAGAAGACCGTCACGTGCGACGTCCTGCTGCCCATGGAGACCCCGTCGGTAAGGGTCCCCGGCCTCCTCCATTGGCTGAGGTCCCCTATCACTGAAGTTTCATGTGCTGCAGAACAGGAACCTGCTGAAAAACTGTTTGTAACTGAGTCAGGCCAGTTTAACCTAACCGTCTCACCGCAACTGTACTAACTGTACATTGGAGGGGGTTGGGTTAGGACATTTACTGTACATTGGAGGGGGTTGGGTTAGGACATTTACAGGGGCGTTTCGAATTGCAGTCTCCCGTAGGTGCTCTTTGAGAGTGGTTTTGAAAGTGGGTAGTGATTCACATTCCTTTACAGCTTTGGGTAGGGCGTTCCACATTGATGTGGCATAATTGCGAAACGTGTTTAGTCCCTTGTTTGAGCCGAATCTGGGTTTAACATGATTTGTTGAGCTTCCTCTGGTGTTGTGGTCATGGTATTCACTGACCTTTGGGAAGTATTTTGACATGTACATGGGTACCTTAGTCGTATAGTGTATCTTGTAGACCAGGCCCATTGCAAGTTGCTGTACTCTGTCGTCTACTCTAAGCCATCCTAGTTTGTCAAAGTGGACAGGGGTGAGGTGGGTTCTAGGAGTAAGGTCAAGCAGTAGTCTGACCAGTTTGTTTTGTGATGTTTGTAATTTTGTTTTTAGCGCCTTTGAGGTGCTTTGGTACCATGAGGTGCAAGCATAGTCGTAGTACCCTTGAATGAGTGCTCCTGCTAGAGTCTTCAGGGTATTCTTGTTTACCAGAGAGGAGATCCGGTACAAGAATCTAGTTCGTTGGATGCCATTTTGTCAAGCTTTTGGAAAGATTTGCCTCTAGGGTGGAACCCAGGTATGTAATTTCATCTTTCCTTGTGATAATATTGTCACCCACTATTGAAGACATAATGTTTGTTTGTAATGTTTGCTGGAGCCACTTCATCCAGAACGGCACACCCCGTTCAGAGAGCGGACACAGACACAGAGAACAGTCCTTTGTAGTTTAATTAGGATCACATGCTTGAATGAGAGTGATATCTCAGAGTGGTTTTCATCCAGTTTGTAAGGCTGGATGAACAATGAGTAATTGAGTGAATGAGTGGTATTTTATTTCATGAACGCAGTACGCACTCTCTCACTAGGAAAGCAGACAGCAGTGGAACACATGGGCGGCAAGATGGCTGCTGAATTTAAACCCATTAGGACCTCTGGGCTGTCCAGAGAGATGCCCGACTATAAATAATAGGACCCCTGGGCCGTCAAAGAAGTGCCTGACTGTCTGGCAACATACTGTTTGTGTTATTTTTATTTATTTTTTATTTTCTTTGTGTTTGTGATTTGTCTTGATGTGTGTTTGTGAAACTATAAAAGCTGAAAATAAAATATTATAAAGAAGTGCCTGACTGGAAATAATAATACACAGCATAACAGATACTGGGGAATTTACAACACCCACTGTAACAGAGAAGCTGTTGGTTTTGCTGAGTTTGTTATTTGATCAGAAGAGAATGGACTCTGTTTTACCCAGGTGTAATGATAGTTTGTTATCAGCGAGCCAGGTGCAGATTCTGCCGAGTTCTGAGCTGAGGGTTTTTTCAACCTGTAACTTGTTCTTGTCGGAGACCAGCAGGGCTGAGTCGTCCGCGAACAGGAACAAGTTGCAGTCACAAGCTAACGAATTAGGAACAGTAACGGTCCTAGTATGCTTCCTTGTGGAACACCACAGCTCACTGGGAGGGGGGGGGGGGGGGGGGTAGAGTACCGTTTACCTCTATCTGTTCTCTCCCCTCCAGGTAGGATTGCATCCAGCTCACTGATAAACTATCAAAACCAATTGCTTTTAGCTTTTAGCTTGTCAATCAGAATGGAGTGATTGACAGTGTCGAAGGCCACCTCTTGTTTGATGTGGTCGTTCAAATAGAGAAGGCATGTGTCAGTGGAGTGGGATGTTCTGAAGCCAGATTGGAATTCGTAGATTAGCTTTTTTTCCGCAAGGTACTTTTCAACCTGTTCGTAGACAATTTTTTCCATGACTTTCGAGATGGAGGTAAGAATAGAAACAGGGCGGTAGTTGCCTGGGTCTAATTTGCTGCCTTTTTTATGCAGGGGGGTCAATCTTGCAATTTTCAAGTATTTGGGGACATGTCCCTGTTTTATTATGGTTTATTATGTGTGATGACTGGGGTGATGGCGGCTGCTGAGTCTGAGGAATTTAGAGGGGATATTGTCATGGCCAGTGACCTTGTTAGGTTGGAGGGCGCTCGGTTATTTGAGTACCTCATCTGTTGTTACCATTTCCAGTTTGAAGTCGTCTTTGCGGACCCCTAGGTATTTTTTTTTTTTATCCACTTATCCACTCTTTCTATTTTTCTCCCATCCCAATTACCCGATGTGCCAATTCTCCCCTCCCCTGTCTTGAACGTTGCTTGCATATGCCCCCCACTGGCCGGTTGTAGGGAGGATAGAAGCCTTGCATCATGTGTCCCCTCCGATACACGAGGAGGCAGCCGGTCACATCTTTTCACCTGCCAGTGCGGACTCTCATTGGCGAGGTGTAACGTGTGGGAGGCTCACACTACCCCCGCCATTAGTCTGCTGTGCAGGCGTCCCCAGCCGACCTGTAGGAGTCGCTGTCCACAACGTCCAGATTACCACCCATCGACTTCCACCCGCTAACTCTGCCAATTGAGTTAGTATGACGACTGGCCCAAGCCGGAGGCAACGCCGACAGCCGGAGTCGAACCTGGTGTCACTTGCCGGAGTCTAACCCAGTGTCACTCGAGCGCAATGTCCGCTGCGCCACCCAGCCGCGGACCCCTAGGTTTTTGTAGTATGCTACTATGTGTTCTACCCCAAAATGCCCTGAGTGGGATGGTAGTTTATTAACCAGTGTTGTGGCTATGTTTTTTTTTTTTTTTTTTTTTTTTTCTTTTTTTTTTTTTTATTGCAAAACAGAAATTATTAAAAGTCAGTACTCAACACATAATGCATAATGAAACTAACAGTCAAGGTGGTTAAAATTACATGAAAGTACAGAAACAAGACAAAAAAAAAAGTCTATAATAATATTTTACCGTATACAGTGTATATCCAGCGAAATTAACAATTATACAAATGCTTATATAGGACATACCCCTAATACCTATTTTCTAAAACCCTACACACATATGCTCCAGCTCGAACCCCCCCCTCCCGGACCCCTCCTTGGATAGTACCTCCATTATCCCTCACTCCTAACCAGACACTACCATTATAAGCTAGCTTTTATTCTCTCCACCACTTCTACCCACATTGACCTTTTGGATTCGTTGAGACCCAGAATTCTTGCTGTAGATATTTCTTGATATATCACATCGAGATATGTAAGAGACCAAACTTTCCGGCACATTTTTTCCGGTTGAAACCAGCGTGATGCGATCAGTTTTTTTAGCTACTGTGATACCCGATAAAACCAATCTCTTTAGCTGTGGATTTACTGCAAACTCAAAAACATCATTCAAAAGCAATACAGAGGGGTGTACTGGTATATTCCAAGATACGAGTTTTGATAATTGATGGGTCACATCTTTCCAGAATGCCTTAACTGGTGGGCAGTCCCAATACATGTGCATAAATGTCCCTTCGTCTCCATTTGTACATTGGGAGCATTTTGAGTCTTGTTTCAGGCCCATTCTGTTCAGTCTTATAGGAGTCAAGTATGTCCTGTGAATATAGTTAAGATTGATTTGTTGATGGTCCGGGTTCCTTGATGTAAGACGGACATTTGCCCATGCTTCTTGCCAATCAAAGTCACTTTCCAGGTCTGGAATATCCCTCCTCCAGACAGTGTCTAGTTGAAGGGTTTCATACGAGGACGTTAGTAATTGATAATAAAAACCTGATACAAAACCTCCCAATGTTTCTCTTTCATGTTGTGGCTATGTTTGTAAAGAATATGTTTAGGTATTTTGCCACATCCAGCTTGTCTGTGATGAGTGTTTTCTGTCTTTATGTTTGTAAATCTGGTTTTTAGTTTTTTGCTGCAGCCTAGTTTTTTTGTTTTTTTTTTCCACTTTTTCTCCCATTTTCTATTTTTCTCCCATCCCAATTTCGTATCGTCCAATTCAACCCTCCCCTATCTCGAATGCTGTTTCATGCCTCCCACAAGCCGGCTGCAATGTGGACGTGTAAGCCATACATAGCACGAGTCCCCTCCGATACTCGAGGTAGCAGCCGTCGCATCTTTTCACCTGCGCAGCGTGATCTTTCAGCGTCAGGGGTCTGTGCTTTGGAGGGACGCCGCCCCCATCGCTTCTTGATTCTACTGCGCAGGCGCACCAACCGACCTGTAGGAGTCGCTGTCCACAACGTCCGATCCCCACCCATCAGTTTTCCCTCCCCCTAATACTGCCAATTGTATTAGTACGGACGACCAGCCAAACTGAAAACAATGTGGAGAGCTGGGATCGAACCCAGCGTCTCCAGCATTGGTGGTGAGTGCCTTGCCCACTGCACCACCTAGCCGCCCCAGCCTAGTTGGTTGTTGAGTTATTTCCAAAGTTCACAGGGTTTGTTTTTGTTTTCCTCAGTTTTGTCATTGATGACATTATTTTTTGAGGATTTGATCGTGGTGTTTACATCGTTTCTTAGTCTGTTTCTTTGTATTTTTAGTTCAACCACGTGGACTTGGAGTTCACTGTTTGAGCTTTTGGAAAGCTTTGTCTGTCATTTATGAAGTTCCGAGCATTTTTTGTCTCTGGTTTTCATAGCTGTTACGACCCCTGTGGGTCTAAGGGTAAAGGGCTGTAACATAAATGTTGGTTGATAGAAATGATGTACCAGGTTTGTAAACACAATGATATTTATTGATAAACGCAAAGGAAGCACAAGGGTGAGCCAAGGCCAAAACAACAAACAAACACCACTATTCTTCAAATAAACCAACCTAATCTATGTGTAGCAGGGTGGATTATCCCTGCTTCGTGGGAACGGTTGCTGGCAGTCACAAGGTAGCTGGACACAGTAGAGCTCCGTCTGACTGCACCCTCGTCTTTCGGCCTGGAGCGTCAACCTGGGACCCGGTAGTGGGAGTGAATGGGGCCCGGGATTTACCAACCTGGTTTGGTACTCTGGTCCTCCTAGCTTCTCCAGGGCGGTCAGCAGTACTCCCCAACTCGCTCTCACTTCCCTGATTACCTCCTTGGGCCCTCCCACACCTAGTGACTGATATGCCTAAATAGATTCGTCCCTCCCGCAAGCAGTACCCTCCCTTGATGACCACTAGAAACCTTACAATGAAAAGGGGAGAGTTGGGTAGGAAGGGGTTAATTGTATTAACGTTACCCACACCAAAAGAGTTGTTAAACGGCTCATGAATGGACACGCACATAGAACTCCCATCTAATTCTTTAATGCTAATTGTACTGGTTAATTACAATGATTTAATGAGTGATCAAACGGACTGAAGTCCCACTATAGTTCCGTTCGTAACTCAATACCTCCTAAACACGTATATTATACACCCACCTCTGGGTTAGTATCAGGGATAATATACCTCAATGTGTTTGACTCATCACCCACGTCTGGGTCAGCACCCTGTATAATACCTCTGACAGGCTTTAATTATACGGCAAGAATAATACCTCTCTAGGCTTTATTTATAATGCACCAGGTCTGTAACCTCCCCACAGGGAAAGGGTTCATTAGATGGGAAAATATTATTAAAGAACAAACACGTTATCACACTTAAAAGGAAACCAAAAATGTGGGCCCACTGTACCAGAACAAAAGTCCTATGCTAATGCCGGCATGTAATGTTTGGGGTACCCCTCTAGGAACTGTACCATTAGCTTCGCCCGCAGGCTGCACCACACTGTGTACTGTGTAATAGCTCCGGAGCATTGATGCTCAATTGTACTCAACCCAAAATGGCGGCCGAGCCGCACCACCACCGTCCGGGTGGCAAGATGGTGTCGAACGCTCTCGTCGCAGGCGCCAGCAAGTGGGGCTGGAGCAGGGGCAGTAGTGAGCTGAGAGCGTGTGCTGGGTATTGGCGACCTCTGCCGGTCGGGACGATCTCCCGTGTTGGCCTGAAGTCAGCCGGTGCAGAACGGTTGTAGACAGCCGGAGCAGACTCGACGGCGCGCATTCATAAGCTTGCCCTCACTCACACTGAAGCTACACTCTGGGTCCCAAACAGCCCACCTGCTACACGATTATACTGTGACGCAACGTGGTTGACTATACCACCGGTCGTCTTCAGCGCCTCGCGCTAGGGTTGCACTGGAGTCGATATAGCCGTTAGCCGCATGCTAATTATACCGTCACACTGCTACTGTAACCCGACAACTATGGATGTCAGTCCTGTCGCTCAGTCTCTCTTACTCACGCACTATCACGGATACTCCTATGATAACCCGTCGCTCGCTCCGGCGGGGCTCTCAAGTTTTAAGTTTCTTTAATAGTTGTCATACAGAAGTACAGAATACTTTTATACAAAATGCTTCTTACTGTTACGCTCCAGAGACTGGACAGAGACTGGGGGTTCTTTTCCAAAGCACCTCCCGTTGCAGCTGCGACCGTTCACAGCAACATCCCAAGCAGAAGAGGCTCGCCTTCCCTCTTCCGTCCCCATTTCCTTTTCCCCCCGGCTCTCTGGTACGCTCTCTGCCTGCCACCGCCCCCTGCTGGTCGCCAACTAGCCACACAGGGAGGCTGGGTGAGTGAATATGGTCCAGCGATACTGTTCATAATCCATATTCCAGCGAGTAGAACAAGGAGGAGCCTGCGTCATTGTTCGAGGGAATATTAATGGAAACTAATTAGAATGTCTTGGTGCACAAAGGGGAGATAAAAGGCAAGTCAGCACATCTGAATAATAGGCATATTTTCAGGTTGCTACATATGGTAAAAGAAATGACATTACCTAAACTACCCTTACCTAACCAAAACAGGAGAAAACAATATCCAAATGAAATGGCAGCTCACCCCATCCGTGCTTCCTGAAAAAGAGGGAAATAACACACATTAGTATATACAAGAATGGAAAACATAACAAAACAACCTAAAGCTATCAATGCTCTCTCTGTGGCCATACACACACAAAGGCAGTTTCACAAATACAAAGGCCAATAAACAAATGCAATATTGTCAAAGTCAAGGTTACAAAATCACACCAGGCCTAGCCGCATGCCAGAGAGAGAGAGTGACTGAAGTGAGAAGCCATGTTTTAACAGGGTGTGGTGATCCATGATTGGGTGGTGGGTGATGGCTTCTGATTGGGTCTTGGATTCTTGAAACCCATCCACCAATCGGTGCTGTGCTGCTATGTAGTCTACCAATGGAAGGGCAGGCATAGCAGGGACCAATGGTGGAGGACGGGTTCTGGCTGGAGGGAGGAAACAAAATGGAGAACAAGACACATACTGGGGAAGCACATACATTGGGATGTAACAATAGCGGTCAGTATTTCAGTGTGCATCCATGGCTCAGCGTGATTTTTAACCCTGGTGGTTCTTAGGGGGCCATGTTGTTAAGTATTGTTGTGAATTTGGTTTTGAATCCAAGCTATGTTTCTTCAACTAGTGTACCACTGAGCTCATCTGACCAGTCCAAGCTCTCCAGTTTTTGGTTGAAGGCCTCGCTAGAGTAGGTTTTGAGGTCCCTAGTTGTGACTGTTTTGTGACAGCCGGCCTTTTGTTTTAGCTTTTTGCGGGTACAGAATATTATATAATGGTCGCTTAACCCGCACGTTGTGGCCCGTTTCTCAGCTGCATCCAATCACTTGCCTATAGCAAGTAGCGTATATGCATATAAAATTGTTTAGAAACCTATTTTGCGAACGTTAGAATGTGTTTTTTTTTTCATTTTCGTCGAGATGTACTCTGTGGATGACATGCTAACTCACGTTACTGTTTACACAAATTTATTGTGGTCTGTAACTTGGCAACAAAGAGAGCTGCTATTGGTCGAGCGCAAGATACGTGACAGAACTCGCACCAATTACGTAAAATAAAACTATGCAGTGACCAAGTATCCGTTCTGCGAGGAAAGATCTAGTCCCGACTTTCAAATTATGATAGCGCAAACCGGCCAGGATTGTAAATGGAGAACTTTTTAATTCCTAAATCTACACCAATAGATCTTTAGCCCAGAGTGAAAATTGTGTAGTCCGCCGAGGTGGGAACGAGAATAGTTTTCTAGCCACTTCTCAGCCTTCACCTTACGGCCTACAAGTGGGGCTATCTTGCCTAGAGGTCGCTGTTTGACAGCATTACTGCTTCTACCTTTAAGAAGACTGCAAACATAGTGCATGTGCTTGCCTTTATACAATAGACATTTAATCTAGAATGTTTCAAGTTTCAAGTTTCTTTAATAGTTGTCATACAGAAGTACAGAATACTTTCATACAAAATGCTTCTTACTGTTACGCTCCAGAGACTGTGCTAGACAAGATAGTATCAAATAACATAGTTGATCAGTATTTGTGAATATGAACAGACCTAAGGTAAAAAGCAGAGAACTGAAGGCTCTCATCTGTACCACAGCCAAAACTACTGTAGGAGCTGCATTATTAACAATGAATCAGAAGGATATAGGATGAAATGTTAAAATATAAAGCAAATGGAGTATGTACAGAGAAGCAGGGCTGTGGAGGTTGGAGGGGGGTGGAGTTAGGAGCTAGCATGTTTTGTTTTGTTAAGCCGAGATGTAGCTGAGCTACTTTGTTTCTTGGAAGAAACTATACAACTATCTAGCCTGGGGGCGGCTAGGTGGCGCAGTGGGCAAGGCGCTCGCCACCAACGCAGGAGATGCTGGGCTCGAGCCCAGCTCTCTGCGTTGCTACCAGCTTGGCTGGTCGTTCATACTAACACAATTGGCAGTATTAGGGGGTGGGAAGCTGGTGGGTGGGGATCGGACGTTGTGGACAGCGACTCCTACAGGTCGGTTGGTGCGCCTGCGCAGTAGAATCAGGAAGTGTCCCTCCCACGCAGACCCTCGCTGCTGAGAGATCGCGCTGTGCAGGTGAAAAGATGCGACGGCTGCCTCCTCGAGTACCGGAGGGGACAAATGCAAGGCTTCGTCCACATTGCAGCCGGCTTGTGGGAGGCATGGCCTAACAACGTTCGAGACAGGGGATGGTAGAATTGGACAATACGAAATTGGGGACGGGAGAAAAATAGAAAAATGGGGAGAAAAAGTAGATACAAAAAAAAACGATCTAGCCTGCTGGTGATAAAAATATGCAGTATTAATGTTAGTGTCTTTTTTTTTTTTTTTTTTTGTCTTTTTCCCCCTCCATTTTTCCTCCGATTTTCTCCCATCCCAATGTTAGTCGTATGCCAATTCCCAGTCCCTTCCTGGTCGCTGCGCTTTACCCCCCACAGTCAGATCATTTGGGAGAGTGGAGGCTACCACGTGCTTCCTCCGACACACGTCCAGCCAATCACCGCTTCTTTTCACCTGGCAGCGCGGATTCTCATTGAGAGGGCGTAGCGTGTGGGAGGACCACACTATCCCCCTCACGTCCAACCCGCGCTTAGCAGGCGCCCCGACCGAACTGTAGGAGTCGCTGTTTACAACGACCCGGACCCACCCCGCCAGCTTCTCCCACCCTCTAATACAGCCAATTGTATCAGTGCAGACGGCCAGCCAAGCTGGTGACAACCCCGGAGCTGTGAGCTGGATTCGAACAGATGTTAGTGTCTTTGTGTGCCAAGTGTGTGCCAGCCTCAATCGGCTCATTTCACATTCCAATTAATGTAAAAACTACATATTTGACCATGTAACTTATTAAAACACTATTACATTACATGTCAACATTTGTTTATAAGTATTAAATATATTGTTCATATTTTTTTATCTAAATAAAGGGTCTAGGACACCACTCCAATTCCAATTTTTAATTGCCATACAAAGACGCTTCCTCAGTGTGTATTCTGGCAATTCAACAATCAAAAGACCCAGGTGTGGTCAATTATAGACGTCCTCAACCAGCACAAAATGACACCTAAATCAAATAAAATCAAATGTATTTGTAAGGCCCGACAACACACGTTAATGTCCCCATGAGCCGTACACTTCTTCTTTAAATAAGTCAAGAAGAAACATCACAATAAGTCAAGAACAAAACAAGAACACCATAAGGTCAAAAAAAAATTAAATAAATGCAAAATAAATAAATGCAACACTCCCAGACATACCCCACGTGAAAAACTCACTAAAACCTAGCAATAGGAGGGGGTTAGAGAGTTCCCATGTTTGTAGTGGGCGGAGATGGAGCAATAAATACATGGTGACAGTAGAATCATAGTATATAAGAAAATTGTGAAATAGAGTAATAGATAGAACTACTGCAAGCGTATGGATACAGGATGAGATACAAGACATTATACAACGGCATGCAAATTTCTCGATTCTGATTGGCCATTCACACGTCTTTATTGGCAACAATCCACGGTCCTGGGCTCAGGACCCGCCCACAACCGAATCACATAATCACTCCGCCGGCTCACTCCGGGAGAATGTTGATAGCGCCAGAATGTTGATAGCGCCATAAGCCCATAACGACTAAATATGAAGCGATTCTGTCAAGGGGAATGTGTTAGTCCTTTAAACAATGTTGGATGATGTAATTGATGGGTCTTGAGTCAATCTAGAACAAAAGAAAAATCGCGGATTGATTGATAGATTAATTGATTGATTTAAATTTCTACTTCCTTCCCACTGACTGCAGCGTTCACTCTCACACTGTCCGACGCTGGCGTACCCACAAACACACACACACACACACACACACGCACACACACGCACACACACACACACTCCTGTCTGCAACAGCGGGGGAGTCAGAGAGAGAAGCAGCGCTGTTTTAAGTGAGCATGGTCTATTGAATTGATTGATTGGTTGATTGCTAATTTTATTACTGTACCCCTGGTTTCCAACTGGTTAAGTTTAGGCTAAAAGAAATAAATAAAAAAATAGGGCGAAGAAAACGTTTTTTTTCCTATAGGGCAAAGAAAACCTTTTAATTTGTTTTACCTACTTTATATAGAAGCATCTAAGAATGAAGTTCTATGGAAAGTAGGTCTGCATTCCCTTAACAATTGTGTGTATTGAGCCGTACTGTATTGTACCCATTCTGCATCTGGTAATAAAATTTTCAATCAATCATTCCAATAATACACAGTTGGATGTGTTAGTTGGTTGGATGCACTTCAAGCTGCTTCCACACGAGGCAACTTCTCTCAATCATTCCAATAATACACAGTTGGATGTGTTAGTTTGGTTGGATGCACTTCAAGCTGCTTCCACATGGAGGCAACTTGTCTTTTTTGTAGTTGTGGGAACTACTTTTTCTGGCGGATGGTTTTTTCAATAAATCTTCGATTAATGTGTGTTTATTGTATAGAAATAAGGTTGGATGAATCTGGCAGTTGTATAAAAGCTTTACACCACGTGCAGTCGTGATTTGTGACCAATAAACCATGCCTAGGGGGGTCTAACGACCACCCCTAGGCATGGTTTATTGGTCACAAACCACTCCTGCGTGTGATGTAATGCTTAAATAGCTCAGGGCCGTATGCCCCGTGGGGGCAGGAGAAGTCACTCAGAAGGTTCAGCACTGCAGGCCAGACAGAAGACGGTATGAAGCTGTTCCATGGGACCGGTTGAGACAGAGACAGAGGTTAAAAGGTTCTCCTATATCTGCAGAAAAGCAGACAAGGGAGCAAATAGACATCCTAACTAAACTAGACAGATTAATCTAAGGGTCAGTCCCCGACCAGGTGAGATCAGGGTAGGTTGAAGGAGAGGGAGAAAAGATGGGTCTTAAAAGCTTCGACAGAGCAGGCTCCCCTGATGACGGCAGGTAATTTGTTCCACAGGTAGGGAGCGCGGTAGATAAAGGCTCTGTGGCCGGCGGATTTCTTTTTAACCCTAGGAATCGATAGAAGCCCCGCATTTTGTGAGTGCAGAGCACGAGCGGGCGAGTATCGAGAGATGAGATCGGATAGATAGAGCGGTGCAAGCCCATTTAAAATTTTGTAGGTGAGGTGTAGCACTTTAAAGTCAGATCGGGCTTGAATAGGAAGCCAGTGTAGGGCGGACAAAACTGCTGTGATGTGATCCAATTTTATAGTTTTAGTTAGTATCCGTGCAGCTGCATTTTGCACGAGTTGAAGATTTGTTATGCTTGAATTAGGTAGGCCTGAAAAAAGTGCATTACAGTAGTCTAGACGTGATGAGACAAAAGCATGAATTAGGGTTTCAGCATCAGCCAGAGTTAAAATGGGGTGAATTTTTGCGATATGGAAGAAGGCAATTTTGGTGACATTTTTTATATGTGCATTAAATGAGAGGGATGAATCAAAAATGACTCAGAGGTTTTTTATGGTGGAGCTCTGGGATACATGACAAGTATCAAAGTTGAGGGAGATGTCCTGAAACAGGCCTCTGTGGTTTGGGGGGCCAACAATTAACATCTCAGTTTTATCTGCATTAAGGAGTAGAAAGTTTTGCGACATCCACTTTTTTACGGCAAGCAGGCAAGCCTCAAGATTTTGTAATTGGGAGGAATCATTTGGCTTAATAGGTATATATAATTGGGTGTCGTCAGCGTAAAAATGAAAGTGTATGCCAAATTTGCGTATGATATATTGCAGAGGGGTAGCATGTAAATCGAAAATAGCAAAGGGCCCAGGACAGAGCCTTGTGGGACCCTGCATTGCACTGGGAGGGTCTCAGATGTAAGTCATTATAGACCATGCAGTGTGTTCCATCAGTTAAATAAGATTTAAACCAAGCAAGTGCGTGACCCCGAATGCCAACATGATTCTCAAGCCGACCTAGAAGAATCAAATGATCGATAGTATCAAAGGCTGCACTGAGATCAAGCAATAAGAGCACAGAAGTTAGGTTTGAGTCAAGAGAGAGCAGTAAGTAATTTGTGACTTTGGTAACCGGTGGAGTGTAAGGCTCTAAAGCCAGATTGAAAAGATTCATTAAGATTATTGTTTGATAGATGGTCAGTAAGTTGCGTTGCGACAATCCGTTCTAATATTTTGGATAGGAACGGAAGATTGGAGATGGGTCTGTAATTTTTTAAGATTAGAGGGTCGAGGTGGGGCGGCTACGTGGCTCAGTGGGCAAGGCGCTCGCAACGAATGCTGGAGACTAGGCTCGAACAGGATGCCTCCTGTTCAAGCCCCGCTCTCCACATTGCTTTCAGTTTAGCTGGTCGTCCACAGTAATACACATTGGCCGTATTACGGGGAGGGAAACTGAAGGGTGGGGATCGGGCGTTGTGGACAGCGACTCCTACAGGTCGGTTGGTGCGCCTGCGCAGTAGAATCAAGAAGCGACGGGGCGGGGCCCCTCCAAAGCCCAAACCCCCGACACTGAAAGATCGAGCCGCGCAGGTGAAAAGATGCGACGGCTGTTACCTCGAGTATCGGAGGGGACTCGTGCTATGTATGACTTAGTCCACATTGCAGCCGGCTTGTGGGAGGCAAGAAACAACGTTCGAAGACAGGGGAGGGTTGAATTGGACGATATGAAAATTGGGATGGGAGAAAAATTGAAGATGGGAGAAAAAGTGGACCAAAAAAAAGATTAGAGGGTCGAGGTTCGGTTTTTTAAGTAGTGGTTTAATGACGGCTGATTTAAAGGCCAGGGGCACCACGCCAGTAGAATAGAATAGAATAGAAATACTTTTATTATCCCGTGGGAAATTTGACACTGCAAATCGCTCAACATTTAAACATTTAGACACGACAGGTCACGAATTAGAATAATAACACAAATCAATCAAGTTGCCTAGGATAAGAGTAGAGTAAAATAGAATAAAAATGAAATAAAATATACAGAAATAAATACTGTAAAAATACACTGAGCATGGGGGAAGGGGGGGGGGGTACAGGTAGTAAAAAAACAACACAGCAGTGTAAACAATTTGGTCAATATGATTTAACTATCTAACTAAATTAAATATATATTCACAGTATTCACAGTGTCACATAAGGTGCAGTATGCTTCAGGTAGTGTATTGTCCTCCTTGGGTTCCTATTAATCCAAGGTCAATGTCTGGCAGCCGTCGCTGCCCCCTGTTTTGGAGCCTGGAGGCCGCTAGTCGCTATTGAGCTGCCGTTCTGTGCTCAGTGATGCAGTGAGGCACAGTGATGCATTGTATAGTCTGATGGCTGTTGGAATGAAGGACTTCCTGTGGACAAGGAGGTGTTGAAGATATTGAGTAGGGCAGGGCCTAGAGTTGGGAAGAGTTTTTTGATGAGAGTTGCTGGAAGAGGGTCAAACAGACAGGTTGAGGGTTGAGGGCCAACCAATTTAGAGAGGGCACTAAGTGAGACGTTTTCAAGGCAGCATAGCGTATGGCTGGATTCAAAGTCAGGGGGAAAGCCCATCAGAGGTTGGGAGGGACTCTGATTGTAGAGTAAGCCAACAATTTCATCTCTTATGAGATAAATTTTCTTGGTAAAGAATTTAATGAATTTGTTAGCCGAGAACACATGGTTTAGGGCACTTGGTTGTTTCTGAGTAAGTTTTGCAACTGTGTCAAACAGAAACTTTGAGTTGTTTTTGTTTTCGTTAATGAGCCTTTTGGCAAGTGAGAGTGCCTTTTTGTAGTTACGTAAACTATTATTCCAGGCAAGGCGGAATACTTCGAGTTTGGTCGAACGCCATTTATGTTCAAGTTTGCGACATGCCTTTTTAAAGGAGCGAGTTTCCTCCGTAAACCAGGGAGTTTGTTTTTGCGGAGCACGTTTAATTTTAGGCTTAAGGGGAGCGACAATGTCGAGCGTGCTACGAAGGGCGGCGTTAAGTTTGTCTGTAAAGAGATCAAGGGGGCCAGAGTAAGAGAGAGAGGGTGTCTGGTAGGCAGTTAGGGAGGGCCCCAACCATGCCAGGCACAAAGTCTCATGATGTAGGTTACAACAACATCAAAAATAAATACTATAGATATATTCACTTCATTATAGCCTAGCTTAGCACAAATGAATGAAGTGGATACGGACCAGTAGCCTAGCTTAAAACTCTGGGAGAGGTGTTTTTGGCCAACATCTCGGGTAGATGTTTGTGCTAAGCTAGGCTAGTTTGCAGCCGCTTTCTGCTGAATGCACAGAGAGGAAATTGGTATCTATTGGTCTGACCCTGGAGAAGACGGTAAGCACATTTCCCATGATGTTGGCGTGTTGCTTTAAGGATTTTTCCATTGATAAGTCGTGGTAGGTATTTAACAGTATTTAAATATTTCGTATGGACAAACTTTAAGTACAACTAAAAACAAAGTTATGAAATGCCCCACAAAACAGTATTATTTAGAACCTCCTCCGATGACTTCCATAGTAAAAATCAGGAAAGGGTCACTAAGCAATTGGTTTTGATAGCTTATCAGTGAGCTGGATGCAATCCTACCTGGAGGGGAGAGAACAGATGGTAGAGGTAAACGGTACTCTACCCCCCCCCCCCCCCTCACAGTGAGCTGTGGTGTTCCACAAGGAAGCATACTAGGACCGCTACTCTTCCTAATTTATGCAAATGACATGTCGTCAGCCTGTGACTGCAACTTGTTCCTGTTTGCGGACGACTCAGCCCTGCTGGTCTCTGACAAGAACAAGTTGCAGGTTGAAAAAACCCTCAGCTCGGAACTAGGCAAAATCTGCATATGGCTCGCTGATAACAAACTATCATTACACATGGGCAAAACAGAGTCCATTCTCTTCGGTTCAAATAACAAACTCAGCAAGACCGACGGCTTCTCAGTTACAGTGGGTGACAATATTGTCACAAGGAAAGACGAAATTACCTACCTGGGTTCCATCCTAGAGGCAAATCTTTCCTGTGACAAAATGGCATCCAATGTAATAAAAAAAAGTCAACCAACGAACTAGATTCTTGTACCGGATCTCCTCTCTGGTAAACAAGAATACCCTGAAGACTCTGGCAGGAGCACTCATTCAAGGGTACTACGACTATGCTTGCACCTCATGGTACCAAAGCACCTCAAAGGCGCTTAAAAAACAAAATTACAAACATCACAAAACAAACTGGTCGAACTACTACTTGACCTGAACCCCAGAACCCACCTCACCCCTGCCCACTTTGACAACCTAGGATGGCTTAGAGTAGACGACAGAGTACAGCAACTTGCAATGGGCCTGGTCTACAAGATACACTATACGACTAAGGTACCCATGTACATGTCAAAATACTTCCCAAAGGTCAGTGAATACCACAACCACTACACCAGAGGAAGCTCAACAAATCATGTTAAACCCAGATTCGGCTCAAACAAGGGACTAAACACGTTTCGCAATTATGCCACATCAATGTGGAACGCTCTCCCCTAAGCTGTAAAGGAATGTGAATCCCTACCCACATGCAAAACCGCTCTTAAAGAGCACCTACGGGAGGCTGCAATTCGAAACTGGCCACCGTAAATGCCCAAAACCCCCACCACCTCCTAATAGACAGTCTCCTCCCCACCGCATGTATATATTCCCTCCCCGCCGTATGTATATTTCTCTCCCACCCACCCCTAATGTACAGTCCCCTCCCCATCATATGTATATGCTAGATCTGGGTTCGCTGGCACAACATGTCAAACCAATAGTAAAGAACCTAGGTGTAAAGATCGACCCAGACCTTAAATTTGACAGCCAGATCAAGGCCGTGGTTAAAACAAGTTTTTTCCAGTTGAGGCAGCTGGCCAAAATTAAGCCCATCCTGCACGCCCAGCATTTTGAAGCAGTAATCCATGCATTTGTGACTACCAGGCTGGATTACTGCAATGCACTTTATATAGGGGTGAGTGGATCCTCAGTGGCTCGCCTTCAGATGGTGCAGAACGCCGCTGCCCGTCTTTTAACTGGCACTCGTAAATACGACCACATCTCACCGATTTTATTTTCACTCCACTGGCTCCCAGTGCACTTTAGGATTCATTTTAAAATTCTTTTATTTGCTTTTAAAGCCCTTCATGACCTTGCTCCACCCTACCTCTCTGAGCTGTTGCAGGTCTATACACCTTCTCGCTCTCTCAGGTCAGCTGACCAGCTGCTCCTAGTAGTGCCTACAACTAGGCGTAAGCTCAGGGGGGACCGTGCTTTCTCCGTTGCCGCCCCCAAAATGTGGAATGAGCTGCCACTGCAGATTAGGCAGGCCTCATCACTGCCCCGTTTTAAAGGCCTCCTTAAGACCCACCTCTTCTCTCTGGCTTTCGACACCATGTAGCTTGTTGATTTTATGATCTTATTGTCTTACTGTGTTGTTGTTGTATCGTTTTGTTACTGTTTCCCTTGCTTTTAAATTTTTTTTTTGTAAGTACTCTGATCTATTTAAACTTGTATTGCTGCCTATATTTACCAAATGTTTTTTATCTCTGTTTTGGTACTCTTGTTTTTTTTTTTTTTTCTTTTTTTTTAGTGCTGCTAATAGTTTTTAATATGCTCCCCCTGTACAGCACTTTGTGCCCCTGTGGCTGTTAAAGCGCTTTATAAATAAAGTTGGATTGGATTGGATTGGATGGATATACTCTGTCAGGATCTAGGGGTAACAGTACTGTATATTTGAATACCGTTTATGTCACAAATGTATCAGTACTAAATACCTATATGTCCCTATGCCATAAATGTCTTGTATGTTGTGTATGTCATAAATGTCTATATGAATTGAAAATGGGGGACCCTGATGGAAACAAGACAAACGTCTTTCTCAGGTCTGCATCCCCTTAACAATTGTGTGTATTGAGCCGTACTGTATTGTACCCATTCTGCAATCTGTTAAATAAAGTTTTCATTCATTCATTCATTCATTCATTCATTCATTCATTCATCTATCTATCACTCACTAACGTTCTGCCTTCTGTATTTTGTAAGTACCTGAAAAGAACACTAGATGGAGACATTGTATTGTTTAATCATCAACCTTGATTGAAACCTTTATTTATACTCGGGTGAGCTCTGAGGTGAGGCCACCTCATTTACAGAATGAATGAATGAATGAATGAATGAATGAAAACTTTATTTAACAGTTTGCAGAATGGGTACAATACAGTACGGCTCAATACATACAATTGTTGTATGAGTGTACAACAAGTGTATGTAGCAGAGTGAAGTTGTTATGCTAGATCATGGACAGAAACTGTTATCTTTCATCTTAAATAAGTAGGTCAAGACGGAAACACTCTTATTTTGAAGGAACAAAGTGGACCGAGCTCACTCTAGTGTTTTGGAGGGGTGCCTTGGTTACTAGTTTATATTAATTTCCTCATATTGAGTTATTGATTCTCCAAACGAAATCCCTTTTGGTCTTTTATAATGGGTTTAGAGAGGATAGGTCATCTTTCCCAGTTGAATATTTGTTGTATTGTAAATACTTTAAATAATGTATATATTGGTTTAGCCGGTTCGTCGGCAAGAAGGAGAACCGCCGGCGGAAGTGATCTCTCTCTTTGAGTTTACCGTGAAAGAGAACAGAGGTATGCACTTTCGGTTACCTAATATTGGATTTAATTGCTATGTATAACTTGTAAATTGATTTATGTTTGGTTTTGGTACTGAAATTGTCCTGTGTGTGATGACATTAACTCGCCCTGTGTAAAACAGCCACAGTACCGTCGTGTGCTAACTCGTATTCTGTTTAAACAATAACAGGTGGACTACACGGCTATGACGGTAGCTCACGCCATGTTGTGTGTGCTGTTTTTGGTTCGATACAGGTATGAACCGTTGTTTTTGTATTTCGGTTTAATTAATGCTTACACACTGTCTTTCATTTCATATTATTTCATATGTTTTTGCTGAAGTTGACTTGTACTGAGTTACATGTATTTGATAGTAGCTAACAATTGCTGTAACTGTGGATGGCGCACTGTTTTGAGTGTGTGCGCTCTCTCTTTGAGTTTACCGTGAAAGAGAACAGAGGTGGACTACACGGCTATGACGGTAGCTCACGCCATGTTGTGTGTGCTGTTTTTGGTTCGATAACAGGAGATCACCAATAAAACCAACCATCAATTGAGTACCGTTGTCGGAGTCTACTTCTACCTCACACCAGACACAACGCAGATTGGATCACGCTACAAACTGGTGCCGTGACCCGGATCAACTGGTCAGCGGAAGCCGACCACCGGTGTTGCTGAGAGACGTGGAGGCTTCATGTGCGCCTGGACATGTGGGATGCTGCCGGCGCGGCCTGGTCGACGGGGACGCTGCATTCGCCGTCTGTTCCTGAGGAGGCTGGAGAGCACTGAATCCTTTGAAAAAGATATGGTCTCTCATCAAGTTTATTGATTTGAGTGTGTTACCTAAAACACGCTGTGAGTATAACGGTAAAAGTACCATTTGATACTGAAAATGACTTTGAACATAGGAAACACTCCTACAGGAACTTGACTGTGGGGAGAGGGAGAGGGGTTCTAAGTTACACACCGGTTATGCAGTCTACTCCGGCGAGTCCAGGTTTTTCAGGTCCCTCTAGTCCTGGAAGGGAGAGTGTAGAGGGTCCCTCTGAGAGAAATGCCCCACCGTTACTTTTCACCCCGGTTGTTCCCTCACCTGGTGAAATGAACAACACTAGTGTTGAAACATCCCCCAGCCAAATGGCCAATTTGATAAAATCCATTGGGTCAGAAATAGGGGAAGCTATTAGAATGACGTTAATGCAGAACACAACCTCGGGGACTTCACCTGCATTAGCTTCTCAAAATCCCCAACAGATGTTCCAACCTGACCAATGTGGGAATACTGTGATTGATGCATCCAAAATGAATCTTGTGTTACGTTCAGATGCAAATGCCCCACCCTATTTTAGAGGGGACAGCACAGATAAGTGCTCTGTTTTTGAGTGGGAGGAAACTCATGAGGACGTATATCAGAAAGAAAATAACTGTACGGGGGCTGAACAAGTTGAGGAGGTTATGAACAAGCTAATGGGGAGGGCCCGGGACGTTACCAAGTATGGATGCGTAGCAACTCAACTGTCAGTGAGGTGGGTGTTATTTTTAGCATTCTGAGGCAACACTTGATATTATTCACTCAGATCTTCCATTAGCTGACTTTTATGCAGTCAAAGCATATGCCAAGCGAGAATCCTCTTGACTATTGGATTAGGCTTAACAAAGCAGCAGAAGCCCACAGAGCAGTGTCTTCTTAGTAAGGGGGAACCGCAGACTAGCCTGAGCCAGCATCTAGTTCTCATGTTCATCCGTAACTGCCCTGATAAGGAGTTGTCCTTAGTGTTCAAAAGTAAGCCATCTCGTGAGTGGACTGCATGTGAGGTGCAGGAACATTTGGATGAATATTTGAGAGAGCAGAGAGCGAGTCGAGGTCGCCATTGGCACAACATTGGTCGCCATTGAGTCATCACAGGAGAGGGTGGTTGTTAATCACGAACAAAGCGTGTCACCTATGGCTGTCAGTAGTCCAGAGCTAGAGCAGCTGTCGTCTGTATCTGAGAATAACACAATGGATAGAGTTTTGAGAGTGTTACAAATGGCTTTAGGCAACAACACTCAGTCTGTACAAAATGGCCCTTATGTACAAAATGGCCCCCATAAACAGTTCCCCAAACATTCTCAAGAATGTCAGGTTTGTGGCAGTTTGGAGCACAACACTAGGACGCACTGTAGGACGCACAGGCTGTGCTTCAAGTGTCTGGGTCCAGGGCATATTGGTATCTATTGTGGGCAAACCACTCCTAGACAGCCCCCTGGTCAGAGACAGGCTGGTCCTCCTCAGGAAAACTAGACGGCCCCCATTCAAAGGAGGACAATGTGGGCCCCTATGGTTTTTCCTCCAGTTGTAATGATGATATTCAGACTGTATATATGTCCGTTTGTGAAGCAGCATCCAAAGACAAAACAGTAATTATGCAGAATGTGACCAGAACATCCCAAAGTGAGTTTATTTTTCACCACTGTATTAACAGGAGACAAGGTTGAGTTACAGGGGATGTTAGATAGTGGATCCATGGCTACTTCTCTGCGCGCAGATGTGGTTCCTCCGGCTGAGGGAGGCAGGAGTAGTAACGGGTGACTTGATATCGACTACCAATGTTGTTCTTGTGGGGTGTGGTGGGAAACAGACTAGTCCGGTGGGAACGTGTGAGCTGAAACTTAAGCTTTACGGTTTTGAATACATAGTACCAGTCCTGATAGTGGAGGGTCAGGTTGATGAGCTCATTATAGGCACCCCAATGTGATGAAGCCCTTAATCAGACAGTTCAAATCCACTGGGGCCTACTGGCGCATATTGGGAAAAGCTGAGTCACCATGTCAGGACGAAAACAGTCAGTTTATCAGGTTCATGGCCAACCTTGAGAGATGGAGGGGGGAGGAAATTCCTGACAAAGTGGGAACAGTCAAGTTGAAACAGGCCGTGACACTTGAACCTATGAGTGAGCATGTAGTGTGGGGTCGTCTCCCACCCAGGACAAAACTTTCTATGGGAAGTACTGTTATTGTTGAGCCCAGCGCCTCTCGTTGTGTGCACCGTAACATACTAGTTGGCAGGGTAGTTACACCTCTCTGGGGGGATGGGTGGCTTCCTGTCAAGATTATAAATCCGACTACCAAAGCTATCACCTTGAGAAGGAATGCAAAAGTGGCTGACGTGTATCCATGCATTGCATTAGAGGATTTTGACAGTGATACGAACACGTCAGTCCACCAGAATGCCGGTAGAGTGAGTAGTGGCAGCTCTCACGGCAGTCTGACAGCTAGGAGTTGTGCTAGCAACAATGTAGTTAGGGGGAATGATAGACTGGCTAGTCTAGGGCTCCAGAACCAGACTGTCAGGTCTCAACAGTCTGGAAAGATAGACTGACTGACCTAATTGAGAACTATGAGGATGTGTTTTCTAGACATCGGTTGGATTGTGGTGAGGCTAGTGGCTTCTGTCATCGTATCCGACTGACTGACGATCGGCCCTTTCGGTTACCGTACCGGAGGCTCTCCCCCGCCCATTACCAAAAGTTGAGAGAGACTCTGAACGAGATGGAGGACAGGGAGATAATTAGGAAGTCGAGTAGCGAGTATGCATCCCCACTTGTTCTTTGTTGGAAAAAGAATGGTGACTTGAGACTGTGCACAGATTTCAGGTGGTTAAATGCTCGCACGATGAAAGATGCACATCCCTTACCTCACCAAGCAGATGTACTTGCAGCGTTGGGAGGCAATGCCTTTTTCAGTTCTATGGATTTGACATCCGGATATTACAATGTCCCACTGCATGAGGATGATAAGAAATACACTGCTTTCTCCTCTCCTCTCGGGTTACATGAATATAACCGTATGCCCCAGGGGCTTTGTAACAGTCCAGCTACGTTCATGAGAATGATGCTCACAATCTTTGGTGATCAGAACTCACTGAGTCTTCTCTGTTACTTAGATGACCTTCTGGTCTTTGGCAAGTCTGAAGAAGAGAGCTTGCAGAGGCTGGAGATGGTATTTCAGCGTTTACGAGAACACAACCTGAAGTTGTCTCCATCTAAGTGTCAGTTTCTGAGAAAGTCACTGAAGTTTTTGGGACATATTGTTTCTCGGGAAGGGATAGCCACAGACCCTGATAAGGTGCAGGCTATAGTGGGTGTGACGGAGAGCGATATTATGGAGTCGGATGGTGTCACCCCGTCTGCCAATAAGATCCGGTCATTCTTAGGAATGGTGGTGTATTATCAACATTACATTGAGAACTGCTCTGTAGTTGCAAGACCACTGTTTCAGCTGACCACGGGTGTGAAAAAGCCACGGAGAGGTAAAGTTAAAGGGAAGAGAGCCACCCCCCTTCGTAAGCTTAGTGCAGCAGACTGGACTGTGGAGTGTAGGGAGGCCTTTGAGGCGTTAAAAGCCGCATTGGTGGGACAAGCTCTGTTGGCTCACCCTGACTTTTCTCAGCCATTTTTATTGTCTGTAGATGCATCCACTAGTGGACTGGGAGCTGTGCTTTCACAAGTGCAGGAAGGGTGTGGCACAGCCAGGCCCATAGCTTTTGCTAGTAAATCTTTGAATCATGCGCAGTCTAAATATCCAGCTCATAGGCTTGATCTCGCCATGAAATGGGCTATACACGACAAGTTTAGCCATTGGCTGCGAGGACATAGATTTACAGTGTGGACAGATAATAACCCACTTAAGTACATCCTCACAAAGCCAAAACTTGATGCATGCGAGCAGAGATGGGTGGCTAAGCTGGCACCTTTTGATTTTGACATTCAGTACATTCCTGGGCCTAAGAATACAGTAGCTGATGCACTGAGCAGGGAGCCATTTACTCGGCCTAGGGTGATGCACAGGCTGACAAGGACCTCGTATGATGTCTTGTTGAGGGAGGCTAAAGGTTTGGAGGTGGATGACGTGCAGAACATGTTCCGTCTTACCTGTGAGGAACCAGAGGTGAGGAGGAAGGGCCTAGGATTGTCCACTCAGAGTTCCCTTAAGGCCAGTGGTGAGGTGGGTAGTGATAGTGGGAGCATATCCCGTGAAGAGGTATCTGCTGTACTCCACACACATCGCTGTTGGGAGGATGGCGCAGCTATGAGAGCAGTCTCTCATGTGCAGCAGTTAGAAAGGTTGGTGTCCATGGGACAGAGCCCATTGCCGGTCATCACTCATGAGGAATTGTACGACAAGCAGTGCCAGGACCCTGTTACTAGTAGAGTCAAATTCTTTGTAGATAGAGGCCACCGCCCATCTCGAAGAGAGAGAGTTCATGAGTCAAAAGAAACAAACCGCACACTGAGACAGTGGGGAAAACTCACAAACAAATTAGGAGTGTTGTACCGTGTTTCAAAACACGCTGTGAGTAAGAAGAAGGTCTTTCAATATGTTGTACCGAGCGCTCTGAGAGGACAGGTGCTGAAAGGGGTACATGATGAGGCTGGTCACCAGGGCCAGCAGCGCACATTGTGGCTCACTAGACAACGTTTCTATTGGAACTCCATGGAAAAGGATGTCAAAGAATATGTGAGTCATTGTAAGAGATGTGTATTGAGCAAAGCACCGGAGCCTGAAGCTAGAGCTCCATTGGTATCGATAGTCACCACTGCACCGTTGGAGTTGGTGTGTATTGACTTTTGGTCGGCTGAGGATGCCAATAATAAGTCCATTGATGTGCTTGTTATAACTGACCATTTTACCAAACTAGCATGTTCTTACCCGTGTCCCAATCAATCTGCCAAGACAGTGGCCAGGGTGCTCTGGAATAATTTTTTTTCTGTTTATGGTTTTGCAGCCTGCATTCATAGCAACAGAGGGGCTAATTTTGAGAGTGCACTCATAGCAGAGATGCTTCAGATGGCAGGGGTTGAAAAATCCCATACCACGCCATACCATCCTATGGGAAATGGACAGGCAGAACGTCTAAACCGCACTTTGGGTAATATGATCCGTGCTTTGCCACCTCGTTCCAAGGTGAAATGGCCTCAGATGTTGAACACATTGACGTTTGCTTATAACTGCACGGTGCATGAGACCACAGGGCTCCCACCCTTCTTTTTGATGTTTGGTCGCACCCCAAGATTACCTGTCGATGTCATGTTTGAGAGTGTCCTTTTGGATGGAGATACGGTGGATGTGGATAAGTATGTCCAGTCACTGGGAAAGGATCTGAGGGAAGCAATGGCACTTGCTCAAAAGCATGCTGAGAAGCAACAGACCAGGCAAGCTGAGGTGTATAACAGACAGTTAAAGGGACATTCGGTAGAGAAGGGGGATCGGGTCTTACTGGCAAATAAGGGGGAGCGAGGCAAGAAAAAGCTAGCTGACCGCTGGGAGAGTGCTGTCTATACTGTAGTGTGTAAAAACAGTGTGCTGAACATATACAGTATCCGTCATCCTGTCACAGGGAGGATTAAGACTGTTCATAGGAATTTGATTATGCCCGTCAATTTCCTGCCTCTGCCGTCATGGGATGAGCCAGAGATTGAGGTGTCTGTTCCTGGCACTGTTCCGAGTGAGGAGATGACAGATGATTCTGTTCAGGATGAGCTGAGAACTGCCCGGTGGGTTGCTCATCTTCCTGAGTCCAGTGTGGAGGGGGTAGTAGATACCATGACAGGGACGGGTGTATCAGAGCTAGCAGAGGAGCAGGTGGGAAGTATGGGTAGTGATCAACATCATATAATTACACTTGAGACACATAATGGTGGGGAGCAGGAGTGTATACTGAAGAAACCACGCCATTTTTGGATGGAGGGACCAGATGCAGATGTTGAATCAGAGGAGTCATACTCTGTAATTGTTTATCAGGACAGTGATCAGTCGTCGGACACGACGACTGTGGAATCAGGCACTGAGGACATGATGGCTCCGGGGAAGGCCCCCTGTAGTTCATCCTTACTGGTTCCAGTGTGTGAACCTGAGTCGGCCATATCAGGCACTGAGGACATGATGGCTCCGGGGAAGGCCCCCTGTAGTTCATCCTTACTTGTTCCAGTGTGTGGACCTGAGTCGGCCATATCAGGCACTGAGGACATGATGGCTCCGGGGAAGGCCCCCTGTAGTTCATCCTTACTTGTTCCAGTGTGTGAACCTGAGTCGGCCATTGTCACTGTCATACCGAGTGTAGTTGGGGTACCTCAAGGGGTTTACACTAGGCTGGGGAGGTTCATCAGGCCAGTTAACAGGCTCATTCAGACGATGGCTGTACAAAGAGTCAGGGCTCTGCTGTCATCTTAAAAGATGACACAATTTTTTTTAGTGATTCTTTTTATTAATAATTTTTTTTTCTTTTCTTTCTTTGATTTTGCTGTTTGATTTTCTTTGAGTCATACTGGTAGTTATGGTTGTCTATTGCATTAGACATGATTGAGTAATTTTGGTGTATTCCATGGTATAAATATGTACATGGCATGTTTTTTTTCTATGGTTAGATGAGGGATTAGCTACCCTTTATTTTTCCTGATCCTTCATCGGATAGCTTTTGAGCTGGTCAACCTATTTTCTAGGTTTGGAATTAAGGGAATACACCGAGTTACATGTGACGCGTTGACTCATGGTGATAATTTTTTTATTTTCTATTTCTTTGGTTTATACTTACGCTGTTGAGTTAATTGAAGGGAACAATGTCCATAATCTGGCATAAAACAGTAGGGGTGAATGTAGCAGAGTGAAGTTGTTATGCTAGATCATGGACAGAAACTGTTATCTTTCATCTTAAATAAGTAGGTCAAGACGGAAACACTCTTATTTTGAAGGAACAAAGTGGACCGAGCTCACTCTAGTGTTTTGGAGGGGTGCCTTGGTTACTAGTTTATATTAATTTCCTCATATTGAGTTATTGATTCTCCAAACAAAATCCCTTTTGGTCTTTTATAATGGGTTTAGAGAGGATAGGTCATCTTTCCAGTTGAATATTTGTTGTATTGTAAATACTTTAAATAATGTATATATTGGTTTAGCCGGTTCGTCGGCAAGAGAAACGCCGGCGGAAGTGATCTCTCTCTTTGAGTTTACCGTGAAAGAGAACAGAGGTATGCACTTTCGGTTACCTAATATTGGATTTAATTGCTATGTATAACTTGTAAAATTGATTTATGTTTTGGTTTTGGTACTGAAATTGTCCTGTGTGTGATGACATTAACTCGCCCTGTGTAAAACAGCCACATATACCGTCGTGTGCTAACTCGTATTCTGTTTAACAATAACAGGTGGACTACACGGCTATGACGGTAGCTCACGCCATGTTGTGTGTGCTGTTTTTGGTTCGATAACAGGTATGAACCGTTGTTTTTGTATTTCGGTTTAATTAATGCTTACACACTGTCTTTCATTTCATATTATTTCATATGTTTTTGCTGAAGTTGACTTGTACTGAGTTACATGTATTTGATAGTAGCTAACAATTGCTGTAACTGTGGATGGCGCACTGTTTTGAGTGTGTGCGCTCTCTCTCTTTGAGTTTACCGTGAAAGAGAACAGAGGTGGACTACACGGCTATGACGGTAGCTCACGCCATGTTGTGTGTGCTGTTTTTGGTTCGATAACAGGAGATCACCAATAAAACCAACCATCAATTGAGTACCGTTGTCGGAGTCTACTTCTACCTCACACCAGACACAACGCAGATTGGATCACGCTACATGTACAACAAGATAAAACAACAAAACAATGTGCAGTGCAATCAGTTAAAAACAGTTACAACATGAATCATTTAGAAATTAAATCAGACATTTAAATTCCCTAAGGGAAGGAAGAACTTCCAACTTTAACTGTGATTGAATGTCATTCCAGGACTTTGGGGCTGCATAAGAGAATGCTGTCCTGCCGAGTCCTGTACTAGTCTGTGGTACTTTAAATGTGATCCAGTTACTAGATCGTGTTTGATGGGCTGGAGCATTCCTGTCCAACAGGGCAGCTATATACGGTGACTGTTTGCCGGTCAATGCCTTGAAAATGTACAAGAGCCAATGATAGTCTCGCCGAGCTGCCTTTCTTTCACATTTCATTGTTGCAATAGTATTATATAATAATAGTCCAGCTACTGTAAATGTTGATTTTGTCCATTGATATACTGTAGGTTTATATGAT
Organism: Notolepis coatsorum; assembly: GCF_963971535.1. NCBI lineage: Eukaryota > Metazoa > Chordata > Actinopteri > Aulopiformes > Paralepididae > Notolepis > Notolepis coatsorum. The sequence continues at coordinate 114,764,440 of NC_140173.1, read as the reverse complement.
AGATAGATAAATAGATAGCCCTGTATTTCATAGAGGTATAGATAGATACAGGTAGATCAGAATGCAGCACTACTGTAAAGGATCCAATTTAGTTTCCTAGTTATAATTTAAAAAGTAACTTAGATTTCCAATGTTGTAATTATCTGTATTTTCTTACTTCCTGTACCGTTTAGTTATGGGGACTGTTTCGGTAACGAAGGAGACGTTGGTCTGGTGTAATTGACTATTCATTGTTGACGTTGATGGTAACAACCGATGAGGTAGGTAACAACCGATGAGGTACTCAAAAAATTGAGCGCCCTCCAACCTAACAAGGCCACTGGCCATGACAACATCCCCTCCAAATTCCTCAGAGACGCAGCAGCCGCCATCACCCCAGTTATCACTCACATAATAAACCTCTCTATAAAACAGGGACACGTCCCCAAGGACTTCAAAATTGCGAGAGTGACCCCTCTGCACAAAAAGGGCAGCAAATTAGACCCAGGCAACTACCGCCCTGTTTCTATTCTTACCTCCATCTCGAAAGTCATGGAGAAAATAGTCTTCGAACAGGTCGAAAAGTACCTGACGGAAAAAAATCGAATCTACGAATTCCAATCTGGCTTCAGAACGTCCCACTCCACTGACACATGCCTCCTCTATTTGAACGACCACATCAAACAAGAGGTGGACGCGGGCAAATACTGCGGCATGGTCATGCTGGACCTACAAAAGGCCTTCGACACTGTCAATCACTCCATTCTGATTGACAAGCTAAAAGCAATTGGTTTTGATAGCTTATCAGTGAGCTGGATGCAATCCTACCTGGAGGGGAGAGAACAGATGGTAGAGGTAAACGGTACTCTATCCCCCCCCCTCACAGTGAGCTGTGGTGTTCCACAAGGAAGCATACTAGGACCGCTACTCTTCCTAATTTATGCAAATGACATGTCGTCAGCCTGTGACTGCAACTTGTTCCTGTTTGCGGACGACTCAGCCCTGCTGGTCTCTGACAAGAACAAGTTGCAGGTGGAAAAAACCCTCAGCTCTGAACTAGGCAAAATCTGCATATGGCTCGCTGATAACAAACTATCATTACCCATGGGCAAAACAGAGTCCATTCTCTTTGGTTCAAATAACAAACTCAGCAAGACCGACGGCTTCTCAGTTGCAGTGGGTGACAATATTGTCACAAGGAAAGACGAAATTACCTACCTGGGTTCCATCCTAGAGGCAAATCTTTCCTGTGACAAAATGGCATCCAATGTAATATAAAAAAAGTCAACCAACGAACTAGATTCTTGTACCGGATCTCCTCTCTGGTAAACAAGAATACCCTGAAGACTCTGGCAGGAGCACTCATTCAAGGGTACTACGACTATGCGTGCACCTCATGGTACCAAAGCACCTCAAAGGCGCTTAAAACAAAATTACAAACATCACAAAACAAACTGGTCAGACTACTACTTGACCTTACCCCCAGAACCCACCTCACCCCTGCCCACTTTGACAACCTAGGATGGCTTAGAGTAGACGACAGAGTACAGCAACTTGCAATGGGCCTGGTCTACAAGATACACTATACGACTAAGGTACCCATGTACATGTCAAAATACTTCCCAAAGGTCAGTGAATACCACAACCACTACACCAGAGGAAGCTCAACAAATCATGTTAAACCCAGATTCGGCTCAAACAAGGGACTAAACACGTTTCGCAATTATGCCACATCAATGTGGAACGCCCTACCCAAAGCTGTAAAGGAATGTGAATCCCTACCCACATTCAAAACCGCTCTCAAAGAGCACCTACGGGAGGCTGCAATTAGAAACTGGCCACCGTAAATGCCCAAAACCCCCACCACCTCCTAATAGACAGTCTCCTCCCCACTGCATGTATATATTCCCTCCCCGCCGTATGTATATCTCTCTCCCACCCACCCACCCCCTCCTAATGTACAGTCCCCTCCCCATCATATGTATATACTCTGTCAGGATCTAGGGGTAACAGTACTGTATATTTGAATACCGTTTATGTCACAAATGTATCAGTACTAAATACCTATATGTCCCCATGCCATAAATGTCATGTATGTTGTGTATGTCATAAATGTCTATATGAATTGAAAATGGGGGACCCTGATGGAAACAAGACAAACGTCTTTCTCAGGTCTGCATCCCCTTAACAATTGTGTGTATTGAGCCGTACTGTATTGTACCCATTCTGCAATCTGTTAAATAAAGTTTTCATTCATTCATTCATTCATTCATTCATTCATTCATTCATTCATTCATTCATTCATTCATTCATTCATTCATTCATTCATTCATCACGTCCAGCAGCGCCACGGTACAGTGGTTAACCTCAACGTAACATCCACGCGTAGTATACATTCACATACTGTAGGCTACCACTAGGTGGCAGTGAGATCCTGTAACTTCTCCCTTTCTTTAATAACAGTTAGGCTACTGACTAGGCTCCACTTACTACAAGAAACAACATAACATGTTCCATCTTAATAAATAACAATATATACAGTCAAACCCCAAACAATCCTTTAGCAAACAATAAAGACTACAGATCAAGTCTGTTAGGAGCCCGATCTGCCGTCCATAGCGTGACATAGCTGGGAGCTTTGCTGGGGTGGTTATCGGATGAACAGGTTGGTTGGTGGATATTGGATGAACAGGTGGGCTGTCTGCCTGCCTGGGTGGGGTAGCGCATGCCTCGTTACCACCCAGCTCTTCGACCAGTATCTCTGGCTCATGGGGGGCCCATTCCTCAGCATGCTGCTCTCCACACGGTATTCCGTGTTCTGTGGTGTGGTTGGCTCTGCCACACGAAGATCAACTCTGTTTCGGCGGTATAGTGATCCCTGCACCTCGACCAGGTAAGACCGTGGGGCAACCTTCTGCACGCAGGATCCCCGTCTCCAGATGCCTGTTCGGTCACCAGGCAACGGCTTCATCCGCACTGCTTGGCCTACCATGAGCTCTGGTAAATCCTTTGCTGAGCTGTCATAGCTTGCTTTGGAGACCTGTCTCCTGTGACGCAGCTTGTCCAACACCCCCGTCACCACACATGGTTCCAACAGCCTGTTGGCCACCGGTAGCCCCGTCTTCAGACATCACATCGACATCACATCGACATCAGGCGCTGCGCTGGACTGCTGTACATGCCTTCCGTTGGTGTGTTGCGCCACTGCAGGATCGCTTTCCAGGCGTCGCCACCTTCTCTGTGCGCTTTTCTGCATAAGTTCTTTGCTATCTTTACTGCGGCTTCAGCTTTCCCATTGGCCTTGGGATGACGTGGAGATGAGGTGATGTGTTCAAACTCCCACTCTGCTGCAAACCGCTTGAACTGGTGACATGAAAACTGAGGGCCGTTGTCAGAGATGACCCGATCAGGCTGACCGTGGCGAGCAAACTGGGCTTTGAAGCGTTTGATTGTGGTCTCGGCCGAAAGATCAGGTAGTAGATCGATTTCCCAGAAGTCAGAGTGATGATCGACTATCAGGAGAAAGTCTTTGCCATTATGTTGGAAGAGGTCCGTGCTTACAATCTGCCAGGGGCGTGTTGGCAGCTTGTGGGACATCATCGACTCTTTCTGCTGCTCAATGGCATACTCGTTAAAGACTGTGCACTTTCCCACAAAGTCTATGATGTCAGCTCGCATCCCTGGCCAGTACAGCGTGTCGCGTGCTTGCCTGTAGCAGGCCTCGCCCCCTATGTGGCTTGAGTGAACCTGTGCCAACATCTCGGGACGCAACGCTTTGGGGATAACAACCCTGTCGCCTTTGAACAGCACTCCATTTTGAGCTCCTCCTTGTAAGCCCAATATTCTCTCACCTCTAGTGCTGCCTCTTCTTTGTCAGGCCAGCCCCTCAGTGTCACTGATTTCACTGCCCGGAGCTGTTCATCTTTCTCTGTGTGCTGTCGGAGTCTCTTGTCTGTGTCATTGAGATAGTCGGCCTGGTAGATGTGCTCTACATCTATCTGTTCTGCTCCCAGGCTGCAGACTGTGTGCACACCGTGCCTGGAGCTTGTGGGTGTGTCTGACACTGTGGCTCTGCTAAGCGTGTCACTCACATACATCTCCGGCCCGGGCTTGTACACAACTGTGAGAGTGTAGCTCTGTAGTGCCAGCAGCATGCTCTCCAGGCGCTTCGGGGCATTCAGTAGGGGCTTGCTGAATATGGCGACAAGGGGCTTGTGGTCAGTCTCTGCCGTGATGTTGTTGCGCCCATACAGGTACTGATGAAAGCGTTGGCACGCGAACACAATGCTGAGGCATTCCTTCTCGATTTGGGCATAATTCTGCTCCGTCGGTGTGAGCGCTCTTGAGGCGAATGCAACAGGCTGGCTGCAGGACATGCTGGCTCGAGTCACTCTGGATTGTCACCGCCTTCGTCACATCGTAGTAATGCAGCACAGGTGCTGTAGTCACCAGCTGTTTCACTTCCTGCACTGCCGCGTCATGTTTTGGGAGCCAGTGCCACACTGCGTCCTTATCCAGGAGCCTCCTTAGTGGCTCGCAGGCCTCTGAAAGGCGTGGCAGAAACTTGGCCAGGTACGTGACGAAGCCAACAAACCGCTGCACGGCTTTCATGTTGGTTGGGGGGGCATGTCTCTGACTGCCTTCACTTTCTCCGGATCAGCTTTCAATCCTTTTGATGACAGGATGTGCCCGTGAAAATGAACCTCTGCCACTTTGAACTGGAGCTTCTTCATGCCGAGCCGCAGCTTGACCTGTCTGCATCTGTCCATGAGAGCCAGCAGCTCGGCGTCATGGTCGCGTCCTGCCTCTTCGTCTGTATCCCCACAGCCCACGATTAGGATGTCGTCTGCTATGGGCTCCACCCCGCTGAGTCCCAGCAGGAGCTCGTGTTGTTTCCGTTGGTACACCTCCGGGGGCCACGAGACGCCGACGGGGAGTTTCAACCACCGATTGCGACCCCAGGGTGGGCTCGTCTAGCCTGCACTGGAGGAAAGCGTCCCTTGCGTCCACCAGGGTGAAGACCCTAGCCTTGGGGAGCTTGTAGAGTATGTCTTCCAGAGTGGGTATGATATAGTGTGACCGCCGCAGAGCCTGGTTGAGATGCTTTGGATCTATGCATATTCACAGCTTGTCTGGTTTTCTGATGATAACCATGTTGCTGATCCAGTCAGTCGGCTCTGTGACTGGGATGAGGTGGCCCTCCGCCTCATATTTATCGAGCTGAGCCTTCACTGCCCCCCTCATGGTGACCGGGACGTTGCGGGGAGCACACTGGACTGGCTGAACTGCTGCATCTAGCTGAAAGTGCACCACCCCTGGAATGGATTCTACTGGCGCAGTGAAGACATCCTGGTATTTTTTAATGAGAGCATCTCTTTTCAGTGGTACCGCCTGGGTGCTGTCCACAGCATTCAGGTCTGCCGGGACGGTGAACTGCATAAGTCTGAGGCGCTCACATGTGGATCCTGAAAGCAAAGGCTGCTGACCGGTTTCGACTATTTCGAAGTCTAAAGTGTGCCTGCGGTCACTCACAACACACTCTGTTACGAACAGTCCCATCGAGGTCATCAACTGACCCGAGTAGAGCTTGAGCTTGGTGCTGCTCGGTATGAGTTTGACTCTGGGTGCGACGTACCACTTTTTTCCTTTTGCTCCTACGGCCCTGATGCATTCGGTTGCCTGCCACGTGCAGAGCGCCGTTTGCCCCCACGGGAAGCCGGCCCGGAGGGACGGTGCTGAGGAGCCCCTTGGTCACGTCGATCCCTACCGTTCCCTCCGGGCGCAGGGCGACTTCCTCCACTCCTGGCCTTCTTCCTAGAAGGCCCGGCAGCGGCGGTGGTGACGGTGGCGACGGCCGCAGACCTCTGCCAGCGTTGCCTCCTCCTCACGTCACCGGTGGCATCGGGTCGGGGAAAGTGGGGTTGGAGCACGGAGCGCTCCTCCTCCATCTCTCTGCAGGCCGCCGTCATCTGCTGCATAGCCGACCCGAAGAGTCCAGCATCGGAGAGGGGGGCCTCGAGCAGTGGAATCCTCCTTCGGTCCGGCACCGCCGCCTGCTCCAGCCAAAGGTGGTGCTGGATGAGAGTGGCCAGGGCGCGCTCCTTCCCGGCGGCTATCGCCTGCAGCTGAGTCAGATGCAGGATGGCTCCAGCCGCCTGGGCGTGGAGGTACCTTTGACGGTCGTCCAGTACTGCCCCGCCCGCCATCAGCCCTGACATGTAGCGTGCCAGCTGTGCAATGTTGGAGGTTGTAGCCAGGCTCTGTGTCGAGGCGATGTATACCTGGTCACTCCATGAAGCCAACTGCCTAGCCGATTTCCCCTGGGGAAATGGCTTTCGTAATGGCTCCCACACCATCTCGGGCAAAGGATGAATGCCATCGGGCTATCAAGTCGAGGCACCCCGTCCTTCAGCCCCTGGACCAAACCCACCACCCGCGTGACTGGTACGTAGGAGGGGTAAGGCCGAGGATGCGGGATATTACCTCCCCGCGCCACATAGGCCTCCATCGATGGGAAGAATAGGCAGACAACGCCCGCCTCCCTCACAGGACGGCGTTGCCAGAGATGACCTATCATGTCATCGGGAACAGGTGCCGGTAGTGGCTGCGGCGGCCGCCATGAGCTCGGGGAACAAGGCAAGCAACTCCCCTTGCATACCTTCTTCCACGTCACTCGCGTCCCTCGCGTACGGGAGGCTGCACCGGGAACCATCGTCTGACGCGGCAGATAGCTGGGCATCTCGTCTCCGGGGTGGAGATCTTAACCCAGCCCCAGAGTACGAGGGTCCCCAGGGAGACATAGCACTCTCTGCCACTCCCTGAAGGGGAGAGTGTCTCCGCCGGGCCTTCGAACAAGAGAGCTCCCGCCCCCTCCATGAAATCCTTAGTCTCCATCGGATATGGAGAAGGGGCGAGGGAACTCTCGCTCGGCTCCAGCACAACACTGCCACTAGGCCGTTCACCCCCGCTGTTCGCCGTCCTACGACGAGAACGAGCCGAGGCAAAGAGTCTGCGACGCAAATCCTCTGCCACCAGAGGAACTGTCCGCCTGTCGGCCGACTGCCCTCTGGCGAGGGAACCAGGGCCGGAACTCAGCCACCTCACAGGAGATGGGAGCTCAACGGCCCCTCGGCGAAGCACACTCCCCTCCGGGCACCGCTCAAGCGCACCTGTCTGCCACAACCGTGGAGCCAGGAACGCCCCACGGAGGACGCTGCGACAGTGAAGCGCTGGTGGAGGGTAGAGTTGTAGTCGTCTAGACCCTCCGACGGTGAAGACATTATCTCTTTGTTTTTCCGAAAATTTGCGAGAGAGAAAAAACAAAGATACAATGTCAACGTAGGTCCTTTCCAACAAACTACTTTTAGCACTAAACTAAAGTGGTGTATACACAAAAACTTCTCGTGGTGAAAGTAGGGAAGGAGCTGATTGTGTGGCCACGACCCCGCTTATATAGGAGCGGATGTGGGTGTGGCCAGGCGGAGGTGAATAAGAGGTGTACATGTGAAAGGTTTTTTCATTGTTAGAATGGATTAAAGGGATAGTTCCAATAGAGCAGAGCGTAAAGCTATACGATCTATAATTAAACATATGATTAAAAAATCTATGAGCGCATTGCACAAGTAGATGGTGACTTTGATGCAGAGCGTGAAAGGAAGCGTCTCCGTCAGCTACACGCACACGACTATGCCCACTCCATTTACAGCACTCCCTCTCAATCATAACACTCAAGTTGTCACTCAGCATCACTGAGTATAGCAGCCAAGAGAGCAGATGCAGTCGCAGAGCTCGCCGCTAAGAAGTTCAATACAAATTGATGGAAGAAGAAATAGATCAAAAGGAAAAAAATAAGACTAATGGAAGAGCAGCATAACAAGGAGCTAGACCGGCAGAGACTTGAACTAGACCAGCAGAGGGTTAAATTACAGCGACTACAAGTAAAAGGGAACCTGGAGTGGAGGCGTGTAGCTTAATCCCAGCGGAAGAGTGCAAGAGCGCTTCCGCATTCTTCGCCGCGCATGCGCATGAGGTCCCTGCTTAGTTCAGACGCCCCATTCAACACGGTTAATCACAGATATAATATAATAATAATATATATACGCGATGGACGCAGCAGGCGATCTTCTTGCTGTCATTACATCCATGTATGTGATTGATTGATTGATTGATTGAAAAGTGTATTAACAGATTGCAGAATGGGTACAGTACAGTACAGCTCAATGTGCATCTTCTCTTCTGTGTTTGTTTCCTAATTTTGATCAATCGCAGAGAGTGCTGTTCACTCAGTTACCGGGGCGCGTGCGGTCTCCTCACCCAATAACACAAACAATTATGCTGAAGCAGCGATGCGGTTATGTGGTCTGTTACAATGTACAGTTATGGCGATACCGTATGGACGCAGCAGGCGATGTTTGCATACTTCATATATGTCTCTACCTCTTCTTGCTGTCATTACATCCATGTATGTGATTGATTGATTGATTGATTGAAAAGTGTTAACAGATTGCAGATGAATGGGTACAGTACAGTACAGCTCAATGTGCATCTTCTATGTTTGTTTCCTTATTTGATCAATCGCAGAGAGTGCTGGGCACTCAGTTACCGGGGCGCGTGCGGTCTCCTCACCCGGGGAAATAACACAAACAATTATGCTGAAGCAGCTACGACTCCGAGTACCACATAACCGCATCGCTGCTTCAGCATAATTGTTTGTGTTATTTCCCTGGGTGAGGAGACCGCGCGCGCCCCGGTAACTGAGTGCCCAGCACTCTCTGCGATTGATCAAATAAGGAAACAAACACAGAAGACGGAACCAGAGACTACAGTTAGATCTGCTGACCCAAGAAGCGGCAGCCAGCGTCGCCAGCACAACAGATCAACTGCTACCCACACAGACGGCGGCTAACGACATGATCAACGGCAACATTCCTCCTCTACCACCTCTTCAAAAGAACCCACGAGAGGCCACAGCGAGAGGGAAGGAACCGGGGTTCACAACCGAGGCGCCCAGCACGTCGCGGGGACAAAACAGCGAGGCATCGCTCCTCACACCGGCGCCGGAGATCAACAGCATCCACGCAATTGACGCTTAAGCCAACAGTTGCACCAGCTGACCAGCAAGCGGCGACATAAACCTTACCGAAGCCCCAGCAGGCTTGGAGAGCGGCGCGGATCACCAAGGACCCGACGATTAGCTCGGCTGGCCCCGCCATGCCAGCTAGTCTACCCGGGCCGGGGCCAGGACAAAAGGCACCCCCCCTCCCCCACAACGGAGTACTAACAGACACATCTGTAAACAACCAGCCCCCCCCCCCACATCGCGGGCTTTCACACAGAGGAATACAGACTCCAGCAAAGGACAAAGGATCACCCCCTCCCCCCCTCCCCACTCACGGCACAAACAGCAACAACGCCCCCCCTCCCCCCACCACAGGACAGGACACAAATGAACAGAGTTACCTCAAGTGTGACGACATCAATCTGATTACCAGCAAAAATGGACTTCACATATTCCATCTTAATACAAATAGCCTGAGACCTAAACTGGCTGAAATCAAACAGTTATTTTTAAACGGTAAGGCTAACATATTGTGTTTCACAGAAACAAAATTAGACTCATCTGTACAGGATCCAGAGATTGAAATTGAAAACTACTCAATAGTCAGGAGGGATAGGAACCAGTATGGAGGTGGCGTCTGTGTGTATATACACAAGGATACCAAATACATCAACCGTACTGACCTTAACCATGATGAAATTGAAACTGTTTGGATTGAAATCTTATTAGACAGGGCGAAACCAGTACTAGTAGGCACAATCTATAGACCACCAGAACAGAGTGGCTTTTATGACACACTTGATGGGTGTTTAGCTGGGGTGGAGGGGGTAGAAAAAATTCTTATTGGGGACTGGAACATTGGGGGTAGAACACATAGTAGCATACTACAAAAACCTAGGGGTCCACAAAGACGACTTCAAACTTGAAATGGTAACAACCGATGAGGTACTCAAAGAATTGAGCGCCCTCCAACCTAACAAGGCCACTGGCCATGACAACATCCCCTCCAAATTCCTCAGAGACGCAGCAGCCGCCATCACCCCAGTCATCACACACATAATAAACCTCTCTATAAAACAGGGGCACGTCCCCAAGGACTTCAAAATTGCGAGAGTGACCCCTCTGCACAAAAAGGGCAGCAAATTAGACCCAGGCAACTACCGCCCTGTTTCTATTCTTACCTCCATCTCGAAAGTCATGGAGAAAATAGTCTACGAACAGGTCGCAAAGTACCTGGTGGAAAAAAATCGAATCTACGAATTACAATCAGGCTTCAGAACGTCCCACTCCACTGACACATGCCTCCTCTATTTGAACGACCACATCAAACAAGAGGTGGACGCGGGCAAATGAATGCAATCCTACCTGGAGGGGAGAGAACAGATGGTAGAGGTAAACGGTACTCTATCCCCCCCCCCTCACAGTGAGCTGTGGTGTTCCACAAGGAAGCATACTAGGACCGCTACTCTTCCTAATTTATGCAAATGACATGTCGTCAGCCTGTGACTGCAACTTGTTCCTGTTTGCGGACGACTCAGCCCTGCTGGTCTCTGACAAGAACAAGTTGCAGGTTGAAAAAACCCTCAGCTCGGAACTAGGCAAAATCTGCATATGGCTCGCTGATAACAAACTATCATTACACATGGGCAAAACAGAGTCCATTCTCTTCGGTTCAAATAACAAACTCAGCAAGACCGACGGCTTCTCAGTGGGTGACAATATTGTCACAAGGAAAGACGAAATTACCTACCTGGGTTCCATCCTAGAGGCAAATCTTTCCTGTGACAAAATGGCATCCAATGTTGTAACTGAGGGGTACAATTCCATGACTGTATTGATAAGTATGGTATCATTAAACCACTACCGCTTGATGTACTTTAACTTCTGGCCATCCAGTACACGATATCTAAGTATGATGAACACTTTCCCACATATGAAATCAGGTCCACACAAATATAACAGTCGAAGGTTTAATATAGCAAAAGGTATATACAACATTCACTTAATTACATTTATGATTTGAATGCACTTGTAAGGCAAATGAGTATTCGTAGGCAAATCAACACTGAATGTCCAATCTCTGGTTACGCAGGAAGCAAGTATACAACCTGGTTCTTTAGGGAAACTATAGCGATGGTACTTAAGGATTATAGCGGGATACTAAAGGGGTCCTGCTGGTTGTAAGTCAGTAAGGGGGGGGGGGGGGGTTTGGAGAGCCGTCAGCTGCATCCCATCTGGCCAACGATTCCTGGGGAGAATTCAGGTACAGAAAACAGTGCCCGCAGGATCTTGATCCACAGATGAATACACTTGGGCCCTCTTGTAGACGGTAGCTGTAGGTCCACAACGAAGGAGAAGCGAGGCGGCCTCGGTCTGGGTTGAGCGCCGTCTCACCTGGGCTCCTCTCGGGGGTAATTCCAACACTCACTGGCGTTGGCTGTTATCCGCTCCACAAATCAAAGCACCCAAAGCAAATAGATATTCCATGCCGTATAGGCTCAGCAGTCGTCCGGGTAGGTAATCCAATGTGCAGGTCCACTCGTCCTCGCCCAGAACTCCTCGGATGAAAGCACCACGCGTGGTCTGCCCAGCCTGGTTAAGACTCTAGATAACGCAAGGAACGATGGGGGTGCTGCTCACTTTAGAACTCTAACCGAACGATGCACCATACATAATAGACTATTATTAACTTAATAGAAATACGTCCCACTCGACGGTACAGTGCCAAACTATGACAATTCAGCTATGAATTTACACGAGGTCTCAATGCCTATTCTGGGGCCAAATAGGCCATACTGCACCACACGTGGGTAGTGGGTGAGGCTTCACGTCTGTTACTAGGTTGGAGGGTAAAGGACTAATGGACTAAAAGAAAGTTCTACTTTACTTGCGCCCTATTTATATGCACGGTGAACAAATAGTACCATTCGTATTTCGGTAGCCGTATTCCTACGCGGAACCGGGGCTAGTTGGGACATGTTCGTCGGCACTATTGAACTTGACTCAAGGGGCCTGTCTGCTGGCGCCAGGTTCTTGTCCAATGAGAGAATGAACTATTATGGGCTGTAGTAGACTAAAGGGATATTCAGTGTATATGTACAAAGAATATACAAGGGATATCAAACGATATACAAATACTATTAAATATATATCCATAAATAAATATATATATTCGGTTTAATCTGATCCTTCACAACAGCCGCCCCCTAATTAGTCCCACCTAATTAGCTAAGCAGAGACAGATTAACCGCACTGTCTACCACTCAAGGTCCGCTGTAAGGGTCAGTCAACTCACAAAGTCATGGGGTCATGGTCGTCATCGATAGTGTCTGGGAGTCTTGGCAGTTCTATTAGCCTCGCCACGGGTCGTGTGTAAATTCGCCCTTGGACGAGCACTTCAGCTGCTCGGACCTTGCCATCGGCACCGGTGATCACTTTGCTTACGCGGCCAGCCGGCCACATAGCTCTGGGTAGTGACTGGTCGATAATCATGACGACTGTTCCTTCTGTCAAATTGTCTCTCTCTTTTACCCACTTCTGGCGGGTCTGTAGAGACGGTAGATAGTGGAGTAGGAAGCTATTCCAAAACTTGTCAGCCAGTACTTGACTGTACCTCCACATTCTTCGGCCGTTCGCTTCTTCAGGCCTGTACATTGTCTGGGGTAGCGCGGGGTCCAGCCGCCCCATCAAGAGTGTGTTGGGGGTGACTGGGTCGACATCTGCTACATCACTTGAGACGTAACCGAGGGGCTTGGAGTTCAATACTCCCTCGATCTCCGTGAGGACTGTCATTAGGACTTCTTCCGCCACAGTCTGGGCCCCAAGCACGGCGTACAGGGCTGTCTTTATAGAACGTACTTCTCGTTCCCAGGTTCCACCGAAGTGGGGTGCGTTCGGGGGATTAAACTGGAAGTCAATCTGGGATGGAGCGAGGTGGGTCTTAAGTTCTGGGCCCATAGCTTGGAAGCTCTCTCTCAGCTCTCTTTCTCCGCCTTTGAAGTTTGTCCCGTGATCAGACAACAATGTAGACGGTTTTCCTTTCCGCGATGTGAATCTTCGGAAGGCCATAAGGAATGAGTCTGTGCTCATGGTTGGAAGGAGTTCGATATGTATCGCTCTGGTGGTCATGCATTTGAATACAATACCCCACCGCTTCTCGGTTCCTCTTCCTTTCTTTATATACAACGGGCCAAAACAGTCCATGCCTGTGGAGTGAAAGGGCTTGAGTCGGAGGCGACAGGGAGGTAGGTCAGCCCTCCGGGGTATGCTGGGCTGCGCGCGCCACTTTCGGCAGTCTAGACAGGTTCGCTGGAAGCGTCGCACTGCTTCTCTCCCTTGAAGTATCCAATAGCGACGTCTGATCTCCGCGAAGACTCTCTCTGCTCCTGCGTGGTGCACATCCTCGTCGTATTTCTTTATGATCAGCTCTGTGACCTTGTGTCGGCTGTTCAAGACTATCGGGTACTTAACGTCATCCGGTAGGTCGGGGGCTCTCCGCAGACGACCACCCACTCTGATGAGATTATGGGCGTCACTCTCGGGTGCCAGGTGGAGCAGTCTGCTGTCTGATGGGACGGGCTTTCCTCCCTGTAGACAGTCTAGCTCATCGGGGAACGAGTCTCTCTGGGCTCGTTGTAGTAGAAGAAGTCCTGCTTCTTCGTAGTCAGCTGCTGAAATGTCAGTGGTGGGCTGAATCTCTGGGTGGTGCCACAGGAATGTCTTTATCTGCGCACTCTGTAGGGTGAGGCAATCATCTATGTTGGGGGCTGTGGAGGCGACTGTGCTCAATCCACAGAACATAGGTTTCTTGTTTTCAGCCTCCTCTTTACTCGCTTCCCGTGGGGTGGGCGTAGGCCACTCTTCTTCCGGGAGCTTGAGGAACTCTGGTCCGTCACTGTAGATGTTGTGACGGGTGAGGTCATCTAGGGACATTCCCCGGGTGATGACGTCAGCTGGGTTGTGTTTGGTGTCCACATACCGCCAGCTCGCTGCTTCTGTTAACTCTTGAATCTCTGTGACTCTGACTCCCACGAAGACCTTGTATCTGCATGAATCAGACTTGATCCATGTGAGTACTGTCGTAGAGTCTGACCACAAGATTGTTCTTTGCACCGGGATGGTGAGTTCACGTTGGATTAACGTGGCTAGATGCGCTCCTGCTAGGGCTGCGCAGAGCTCTAGACGCGGGATAGATTGTTGCTTTCGTGGGGCTATTCTTGAGCGAGCCAGGATGAAAGCGGTGTGTATCTCTCCTCCCTTCTCTTGGGCACGCAAGTAGGCCACAGATCCATAGGCTACTTCGGAGGCGTCGCTGAAGACGTGTAGATCCATCTTGCATGTCTCTGGCCTCACTGTGGGTGGGAAGTAGCTGCGGCGTATGTTGACGCCTGGGAGTGAGCGGAGTTCCGTCTCCCACTCTCTCCATGTGGAGGCAAGGTGTGCGGGTATTGGGTCGTCCCAGCCCTGGTCCTTGTCCCATAGTGCTCGTACAATCATCTTTGCCCTGGTGGTGTAAGGTAGAATACATCCCAACGGGTCATATTGTCTGGCGAGTGTTCTGTACACACTCCGTCTGGTGGTCGGTATCGCCGTCGACCTTCCCTGCTCCGTGGTCAGGGGTTTGTGTCTATAGTGGAGCGAGTCTGTTTTGAAGCGCCAGACTAGTCCTAGTGTCATTTCTTGGGCTTCTCCTGGGATGGTCGCCATCCAGGTCTCGCTACTGGCTGCCTTGTCCGCGGGGGAGAGGCTGCGCAATACTTGCGGGTCGCTGCTGGCCCACTGCCTGAGATCAAAGCCGCCTTTGATCAGGGAGGCGCGTAGCTTGAGTAGGAGAGCCTCGGCTTCTTCTTGGGTCGAAACGCTTTGTAAACAGTTGTCCACGTAGAAACTGTTCTTCACACTGTGTCGGACCTCTTCATCTGCTGCTGGGTCCTCTGCGACGTGTTTCTGCAGTGCAAATGTAGCACAGCACGGGCTGCATGTGGTTCCGAAGGGGAGGACTTCCCATTGGTAGATGGCTGGGTGCTCATCTCCGATCCTCTCTCTCCATAGGAACCGCAGTAGGGGCTTATCCTCCTCCACTAGTCTCACCTGCAGGAACATCCCTTTGATATCCCCGCTGATAGCCACCTTGTCCTGGCGGAAGCGTAGTAGCACGCCTAGTAGAGAGGGGCCGAGTGTGGGGCCGGGCAAGAGCTCTTTATTCAGATTCTGGGATCCGATCTGGTAGCTGCAGTTAAACACAATGCGATCCTTGCCGTTGTGGTGGACCTTGTGGTGCGGCACGTACCATGATTCGGTCGTCTGATCGGCCTCTTTAATGTCAATCTTCATTACGTGTCTCGCTGTGATTAGCTTCTCAATCTCAGCGCGGTACACACTCTCTTGAGCGGGGTCTTTGGCTAGGCGCCGCTCTGTGTTCAATAGATACCGCTCCGTAGCTTCTTTCGTGGCGTGAAAGGTGGGCATTCCCTCTCGCCTCAGGAGTGGAGTTGCGTATCTCATCACTCCGCCGACTGTGACTCTCTTTGTCCCTTGCTCGAGGAGGTTTATGGCGTAAATGTCTTCTTTAGAACGAATGTCTTTCTTTTCGTTCTTAAAGGGCATTGTCTCTAGTGTCCATAGCCTCTCGACATGCTGCAGGAGAGTGGTGTCTTCTTCTGTCACTCTGGAGTGGAGGCAGCTAGTGGCTGCTGTTCGGTTGAGAGATTTAGCGAGGGGGCCTTGTATGGTCCATCCTAGGCGGGTCTCGACTGCTGCAGGACAGCCTCTGGGTCCTGTATGGACCCGGTCTATCGGGACTATGAGGTCTGCATGGTCGGAGCCTATCAGCAGGGTCGGGGTGGCGCCGTCTATGAGCGGGATAGGTAGTTGACGCAGGTGCACATATTTATCCATCAGCTTGGCGATGGGGTAGGTGTACTGTGATAGTCCTATTTCTTGGCTGGTGAAAGCATTTGTAATCCTATACCGTCTCTCTGGCTGCCCGCTTGCTGCGATAGTGAAGGAGACATTCTCGCCTTTTATCGTCTTTAAATCTCTTCTTATTGTCCGAATCGTCATCTGGTTCTCGCTCCCCCGCAGTCCCAGCTGGGCCGCAGCAGATGCGAGGAGAAGGGTCTTCTCTGACCCGTCATCAAGGACGGCGTAAGTGTCCATGACTTTATCTTGGTGGCTCAATGTTACACGGACTACCTTTAAGAGCACCTGGGCACCGCTGCTGCTGGCGGGGTCAATGTACATGACACTTGCCTTTGTGCTGCTCGATGGTGCAGGTGCAGGCTTTCTTCTGTTACTGTCGTGTAGGACATCTAGGTGGGCTCCGTCACACCGACTGCACCTCTTCTTTAGGCGGCACTCGGCTGCCATGTGACTGCGCGCACATCGGTAACAGCGCCTGTTGGACTTTATCCATTGACTCACTTCTTCTGCATTCATCTTCTTGAACAGGTCACATTGTGACAGCCAGTGTTCCTTCTCGCAGTACGGGCACACCATCTTCCACTTCTCTTTTCTCGAGGGGGTACTGTGGTTCTTACTGCTCGGTACTGATTCTGATTGGTGCATGACAGTCACTGATCTTCTTCCATCGTTTACTCTCCTAGGTCCCTCTCTGGAGCTTGGTGTGCTCCGCACGAATGTATCCAAGCGTAGGCTGCTGACTTCTCTCGTCAGGAAGTCGGCTAAATCGAGGAGGGATGGTTCGGGACTGTTAGGATCACGGTGGTCTCTTTGCCGCCTAAAGCGCTCTTGTCTGGCGGGCGGCAGCTTCTCTAAAATCCTCTCGACGTTAGAGTTGGCGTATAGCTCGTGCATACCCTTTTCTCGTTGCGCTCCCAGCATCCCTACCAGGGACTGCACTTTTATAGACAGGTCGTCTAGTGAGCGATTGTCTGTTGCTGGGGGTAGGCGGTCAATATGCCTTATCTCTTGGATTACGTAATCCCATATACGTCCATATCTCTGGTCCAGCGCTGCTAGAGCCGCGGTGTATGGGGTCGTAGAGGTGGCATAGGCTAGCGCTATATTGTGCGCTCGGGGTACTTTCAGGTGCTTCAGTAATATTGCATACTTGTGGCGTTCGTCAACGACATCCACCATCATTGTCTCTAAGCACATCCGGAGCTCCGTGTACTGTGCTCGATTCTCATGGGTGAAGTCTGGAAACGTCGGTGTGCCAATGTATGACGCCGTGGATGGCTGGCACATCGGTGAGCGTTGGGAGAGAGGCCTCCTAGGCGAGTCTCCTCTTGCGCCTCTCTGTGGGCTGGTACCGGCAGGGTACCATGGCCCGCTGGTCCAGGTGCTGTTCCTCGGGGCTGGTCGTGCGTCATGCTCACCCGTGAATAGAGTCGGGGGTCTGTAGCGCAGCGCCGCGGGGGTATAGCCTGGGCTGTACTGGACCTCCTGGTCCGGTGGAGTACTGTGCTGTCGTCGGGCTTGGTTCTCCTCCTCTCCCTCTTCTTCTTCTGTCAGGTCCTCTAGATCCTGTAGTCGTTTATTTAGCCTCTCCGCAGTGTATGCTGCTCCTTCCTTGTAGCTGGGTCTCGCTTGGACCGGTCGGGGAAGGGGGTCTGCGGGGGGTATAGGCTCTCTCTGGTGGTCAAGTTCAGGGTCGCTTGGTCGGTTAGGGGATGCTGCCCTTGACTGTTGTCTCGACGAGGCCCTTGAACCCCTGGCGGAGGGAGAGGGTGTTGCCCTGGTGATCAGCTGCTCCATTAGCTGCGCTTGTAGTCTGTCGCGCTCGGCTTGTAGTCTGTCGCGCTCGGCTTCGCGCTGGATGAGAGCGATGTCGCGCTCTGCTTCTCTTTGGGCACCGTCAGCGGCGCGCTGGGTGTCGGACCGGTCTCTTGCCATATTCTCTTCCGTCTGAAGGCGTCTCATCTCCAGGCGTATGTGCTCTTCTTCGCTCCGCTGCTGTGTTTGGAGTCGATCGCGTTCACCCTGAAGTCGATCGCGTTCACCCTGGAGTCGATCGCGTTCGGTAGAGGCTGTCAGGCTGACGAGGAACGCCTGTGACAGCATCCTCTCTGCCTCGCTGGGGGAAGACGCTTGTAGAGGTGAGCCGCTCCTGGCTGTCCTCGTTGGGGAGTCCTGGAGCTCTATCTCCTTGGCGCTCTCCTCATCTTGTTCCGTGCAGGGTTCCACCTCTGGAGGGTTGTCTTCCTCCCGGAGCTGGTCGGGGACTACTTCTTCGGTATTGGCGGGGGGTAAAGGCATGTCTGTTCCCTCCTGGTCCCCACCGTGAGCTTGGTCAGTTACATTAGAACCCACTAGGGCCTCTGTGGTCGGGGTAACCTGGTCGTTAAGGTCAGACATAATTTTACTTTCTACTTTTACCGCGTTTACCGTCTGTAGAAGGCTAGGTAGTTGACTGACAGCGTAATCCTCTAAGTACTGAGGTGTCTGTCGTCTGCGCCGCGGGCGTTCTACGTTAGGAGGACCGTTTCGTGGAGTGTTCATCATAGGCCATTTCAATATTAATAACACTATATTAATATTACACTAGTTACCCTCCGGCTCGAAGGACCAATTGTAACTGAGGGGTACAATTCCCTGACTGTATTGATAAGTATGGTATCATTAAACCACTACCGCTTGATGTACTTTAACTTCTGGCCATCCAGTACACGATATCTAAGTATGAACACTTTCCCACATATGAAATCAGGTCCACACAAATATAACAGTCGAAGGTTTAATATAGCAAAAGGTATATACAACATTCACTTAATTACATTTATGATTTGAATGCACTTGTAAGGCAAATGAGTATTCGTAGGCAAATCAACACTGAATGTCCAATCTCTGGTTACGCAGGAAGCAAGTATACAACCTGGTTCTTTAGGGAAACTATAGCGATGGTACTTAAGGATTATAGCGGGATACTAAAGGGGTCCTGCTGGTTGTAAGTCAGTAAGGGGGGGGGGGGGTTTGGAGAGCCGTCAGCTGCATCCCATCTGGCCAACGATTCCTGGGGAGAATTCAGGTACAGAAAACAGTGCCCGCAGGATCTTGATCCACAGATGAATACACTTGGGCCCTCTTGTAGACGGTAGCTGTAGGTCCACAACGAAGGAGAAGCGAGGCGGCCTCGGTCTGGATTGAGCGCCGTCTCACCTGGGCTCCTCTCGGGGGTAATTCCAACACTCACTGGCGTTGGCTGTTATCCGCTCCACAAATCAAAGCACCCAAAGCAAATAGATATTCCATGCCGTATAGGCTCAGCAGTCGTCCGGGTAGGTAATCCAATGTGCAGGTCCACTCGTCCTCGCCCAGAACTCCTCGGATGAAAGCACCACGCGTGGTCTGCCCAGCCTGGTTAAGACTCTAGATAACGCGAGGAACGATGGGGGTGCTGCTCACTTTAGAACTCTAACCGAACGATGCACCATACATAATAGACTATTATTAACTTAATAGAAATACGTCCCACTCGACGGTACAGTGCCAAACTATGACAATTCAGCTATGAATTTACACGAGGTCTCAATGCCTATTCTGGGGCCAAATAGGCCATACTGCACCACACGTGGGTCGTGGGTGAGGCTTCACGTCTGTTACTAGGTTGGAGGGTAAAGGACTAATGGACTAAAAGAAAGTTCTACTTTACTTGCGCCCTATTTATATGCACGGTGAACAAATAGTACCATTCGTATTTCGGTAGCCGTATTCCTACGCGGAACCGGGGCTAGTTGGGACATGTTCGTCGGCACTATTGAACTTGACTCAAGGGGCCTGTCTGCTGGCGCCAGGTTCTTGTCCAATGAGAGAATGAACTATTATGGGCTGTAGTAGACTAAAGGGATATTCAGTGTATATGTACAAAGAATATACAAGGGATATCAAACGATATACAAATACTATTAAATATATATCCATAAATAAATATATATATTCGGTTTAATCTGATCCTTCACAACAAATGTAATAAAAAAAAAGTCAACCAACGAACTAGATTCTTGTACCGGATCTCCTCTCTGGTAAACAAGAATACCCTGAAGACTCTGGCAGGAGCACTCATTCAAGGGTACTATGACTATGCGTGCACCTCATGGTACCAAAGCACCTCAAAGGCTCTTAAAACAAAATTACAAACATCACAAAACAAACTGGTCAGACTACTACTTGACCTGAACCCCAGAACCCACCTCACCCCTGCCCACTTTGACAACCTAGGATGGCTTAGAGTAGACGACAGAGTACAGCAACTTGCAATGGGCCTGGTCTACAAGATACACTATACGACCGGGGTGCCCATGTACATGTCAAAATACTTCCCAAAGGTCAGTGAATACCACAACCACTACACCAGAGGAAGCTCAACAAATCATGTTAAACCCAGATTCGGCTCAAACAAGGGACTAAACACGTTTCGCAATTATGCCACAACAATGTGGAACGCCCTACCCAAAGCTGTAAAGGAGTGTGAATCCCTGCCCACATTCAAAACCGCTCTCAAAGAGCACCTACGGGAGGCTGCAATTCGAAACTGGCCACCGTAAATGCCCAAAACCCCCACCACCTCCTAATAGACAGTCTCCTCCCCACCGCATGTATATATTCCCTCCCCGCCGTATGTATATTTCTCTCCCGCCCACCCACCCCCTCCTAATGTACAGTCCCCTCCCCATCATATGTATATACTCTGTCAGGATCTAGGGGTAACAGTACTGTATATTGGAATACCGTTTATGTCACAAATGTATCCGTACTAAATACCTATATGTCCCTATGCCATAAATGTCATGTATGTTGTGTATGTCATAAATGTCTATATGAATTGAAAATGGGGGACCCTGATGGAAACAAGACAAACGTCTTTCTCAGGTCTGCATCCCCTTAACAATTGTATGTATTGAGCCGTACTGTATTGTACCCATTCTGCAATCTGTTAAATAAAGTTTTCATTCATTCATTCATTCAGAGAAGATGCACATTGAGCTGTACTGTACTGTACCCATTCTGCAATCTGTTAATACACTTTTCAATCAATCAATCAATCACATACATGGATGTAATGACAGCAAGAAGATCGCCTGCTGCGTCCATCACGTATATATTATTATTATATTATATCTGTGATTAACCGTGTTGAATGGGGCGTCTGAACTAAGCAGGGACCTCATGCGCATGCGTGGCGAAGAATGCGGAAGCGCTCTTGCACTCTTCCGCTGGGATTAAGCTACACGCGGAGTGGAGACTGCTCGCGTCAAACTCCAGACTTATGACAGAGATCAAACAGATCGGCGCTGATGAGCGGTACATAGAACAGAACGTCCATGAATATGATGAACAGCTCATGGAACGAAATTACATTCAGCTCCCCTCAAGTCTGTTTCAGAACCCACATGCTGTCAACATCAGCTGTCAGCGGTGCCTCCGGCTTGGCCGGTCCGTCATACTGATACAATTGGCAGTGTCAGCGGGAGGGAAGCTGGTGGGTGGTAATCTGGTCATTGTAAACAGCAACTCCTACAGGTCGGTCAGGGCGCCTGCACAGCGAGGAAGGGATCTGGGTGAGGTAGTGTGCCCTCCCACGCGTTACACTCACCCAATGAGAGTCCTCGCTGCCAGGTGAAAAGAGGCTGCTGACTGTCTCCTATGTATCGGAGGAAGCATGTGATAGACTTCAGGGCTCCCTAGACCGGCAAGTAGGGGGCAAATGTGCGCAACGACCAGGAAGGGGAGGGTGGAATTGGCATGACGACTAAATTGGGATGGGAGGAAAATACAAGAAAAAGTGGATACAAAATAAATCTTGGTGTTATTATTGACTCAGATCTCAGTTTTAACACCCACATCAAACATCAAGTCTATAGAAAATATCAGCCTATTATCATCTTAAGAATATAGCAAAAATAATTAGAGGATACATGTCCAAACAAGACCTAGAAAAACAAATTAACACTTTAACTTCCAGTAGGTTAGACTGTAATAGAAAAGCCCTGACCGACCTGTAGGAGTTGCTGTTTACAATGACCAGATTACCACCCACCAGCTTCCCTCCCGCTGACACTGCCAATTGTATCAGTATGACGGACCGGCCAAGCCGGAGGCACCGCTGACAGCTGATGTTGACAGCATGTAATGTAAATGTAAATGTAATAGTCTTTTCTCAGGCCTTCCCAAAAAAGCACAGCTACAGCTCGTCCAGAATGTTGCTGCTAGTGTTCTAACAAAGACTATGAAGACTGAACATATTACACCAGTTCTCAGGTATATGTATTGGCATAGTATTGACTTCAAAATACTTTTACTTGACTGTAAATCACCTAAAATCACTGCGTCCACACTATGAACCCTCTAGACCTCTCAGGTCATCAAGGACTGGTCTGCTAACTGTTCCTAGGATAAAAGAAAAACATGGTGAAGCAGCATTCAGTTATTAATTATGTTACACATAGCTGATCTTAGATCTGCCCCAACTCAGCTACTTTCTGAAATAGGCTAAAACCTTTATGTTCACCATTGAAATTGAATCACTGATAATAAATGCACCCGAAAATGCACTGACCATTTTTATCTCTTTCATGCTTTTAATTTTTTTTTGTGCTCTTTCCTTTGATCTATTTGATGTAAGATGAATTGCCTCTGTGTATGAAATGTGCGCTACAAATAAACTTGCCTTGCCTAGATAAGTTATTTTTCCAACTTCAGATCAGACTCTTCAAGAATGCCCCACATTGATAGTTGTTGACTCTGTGCTGTAGGAGACATATGGATGATCTCAGCAGGAGAGGTAAAAACTGGGCCGGAAGCCCATGCCCAGGCATTTTAGTAGTGTGTGTGTTAGTGTGGCATGGCTACAACAAGCCTGTGTGGGTGGGCGGGCGACTGGGTGTGCGTGGGCGGGTGTGCGTGCGTGGGTGGGTGGGGCCCTGGGCATGGCACAGCTGAGACCAGAGTGTCATAAACACTGCTGCTCCTCTTCCCCCTCCAACCCAGTCACAGAAGAGTCTCACCGTTTGTCCAGTCACAGAAGAGTCTCACCGTTTGTCCAGTCACAGAAGAGTCTCACCGTTTGTCCAGTCACAGAAGAGTCTCACCGTTTGTCCAGTCACAGAAGAGTCTCACCGTTTGTCCAGTCACAGAAGAGTTTGACCGTTTGTCCAATCACAGAAGAGTTTGACCAAAGCCTCTTTGTCTATGATTTGCTTTCCCATTGATGTTCCAACTAGTACTGCTGCCATTCTGCTCATTTGGTTTAATTTGATCAGGGCTGCAAACGCACTTTACTGTATCGCTAAACACAGAACCACCAGTCATCCAGCAGTAGCATCTTGGATGGAATTTGACTTTATTAGGACTGGAATTATTACACTCATAATTATTCAGTTTGCAACTGCACTCTGGTAGGTGTGTAGCGATTCAGTCCAATGATTAAATTGCGATTATTTAGGTGACAATTTGATGCATCAAAAAAATCTTGCATTTTGACCACCATTTGATTAATTTAGATTTAAAATCTGCACTCTATATAAAAACAATTGTCAGGGTTGATTCAAACCACAGTAATTAAATATAATGTATGCTATTTTAATCCTCACACACAACATTTTTTGTTCACAAAATAAAATCAATTAATTACAAAAGTCACTGTGCTGTTCTTTTTTTTTAAATCTTTAAGCATTACTGAAATATTTTGTGGTAATTGGCTACCAGTGTATTTAAAATGTGTCTTAAACACCACATAAACCCGTGAAAGTCACTACATTTGACTAGAATGGAAGATAAATGCACCTCAGATGATGGATGGATGATGGCAGATGTGGTGATGACTTTCATGAGTTAATGTGGTGTTTGTTTTATTTATGTGGTGAATTGGCAAAAAAAATAATATATCAGTAAAGGTAAAAATCAATGCAAGAATGACTCGGAACCCACATGTCAAAAAGACTGGTATGGTCAGTAAATTCAGAAAGCCGAATTATACTTCTGTGTGGGACGTGGCTCCTTTCTGCGACCATCATACCTACACGTTGTCATGTCGCACGATGTGCAGTTATATCTTTGTCCGACTGCATTATGCCGCTAGCAGCGCTACCCTCAGCGATTACTCGTGTATATGTGTATACTCGTGTATACAGGAAATAGGTTTGAGGCGATAAAATCTCTGAGCGATCGATCTGTCGCTCTGTCCTCTGAGGGGGAGGAGTTCTTGCAAAAACAAAGTGTCCCCACACTAAACTATCCCAGTTCAAAAGGTAGGCGATACTGCCACCTGGCAGGATTCGATCGTCATTGCAATTGTAACGTAGGCAGATGTGCCAGGGAGACCCAGGGAGCTCCGGCCGAGTGTCTAGAATGGGAAAAAGATCAAAGGATAAAAAAAAGTCGGGTTTGACGCTCAACCGTTGGCGACGAAACCTGACTTTTCTCGGGTTTGGCGGGCAAAGAGTTAACACTCACTTTAGACACTTTAACACTACATTATATTTATCTATTTTTTTGTATCCACTTTTTTCTCCCCATTTTCTATTTTTAATGTTCCCATGACTCATACAGAACTGTTTGCTCTATAATGTTCCCATGACTCATACAGAACTGTTTGCTCTATAATGTTCCCATGACTCATACAGAACGAAGGGTTATGTATATAACCCAATTCTGTGAGTTATGGTGCGCTCAGCACCTGTCTGCATATATCTCGCTTCAGCGTATATACACTGAATAAAAAATTCCACCATGTACCTTTACATGCCCGCATTCATCTGACCACACCCCCATCCGCTTACCTTCATAAGCAGGGGTGGGGCCACACACTCATCTCCTTCCCAACAAATTTCACCACAATGAAAAATCAAGGGCCGCAGAGGCGTCTAGGTGCTGAGCGCACCATAACTCACAGAACTGGGTTATATACATAACCCTTCGTTCTGTGTCGTTATGGCTTGCTCAGCACCTGTCTGCATAACAGGGGCTGAGCGGAGCCATAGGCCGACAAATGTACCCCGCTGAGGCCCCCCACAACCATCAGACCGGGGAGGACCGAGCCCCCCCGACCCTCCCTAATGGAGGATACCCCCCCTATTGGAGGTTCACAGGAGGGCGATGGATCCGACCGTGCGAAGAGGCACTCAAGCAACTCAACGCACAGGGTGAGCAGACCGTGGCTTGACCCCACGACTACACACACGCACAACCCGTATGCCACCCGGGAACGAACGGAAGGAACGAACGGAAGGAACAACCTCGTTACTGCCCCCAAAATCACGGGGTCAAGAGCAAACCGAACCCTGTGGCAAGGCTGTAGCAGCGGAGCGCGAAGGAAGACCCAGACCCACTGAAGGGACTGGATCCCCTGAAAAAGGGGGCCCGGAGAGGTCAATGACGCCAGGCATCAAGACCCCACCAGGTGGTCACTTAGTGACACCGCCCCCCACATCGCCAGCGTATTCGGATAAGGCCCCTCCAAGAGCGGGCCCTTTCCCCCCAATAGCACACCGCCTGGCACACTGACCCTGCAGAACAGGCAGTCAGCATGGCCGTAAGCACTCAAAAGGTTAACCAACGGAAGCAGGCAGCGCACCGGGGAAACCAGGCAACAGGCTGTAACCTGAGCCTGGAGCACTGCGGATGAGACAGGTGCCAAAGGAGTCCGCTGAAAACAGCCCCCCCGGCGGAAGGGGCGTATGCTGGCGTTGTTGATCACCATGACGAAGCCTCCATTAAAAAAAAAACACCCAGAGGGGTCGAGGCAGAGAAGGCTGACATGATTGGCAGACGTCATGAACGTGCAGGGGCACACTCAACCGGGTAACCCGGGAGTTGACTCTGCTCCAACACACCAGGGAATCAACCACCCTCTCTGTACAGACGGTGGTTGTTCCTATAACCCCTCAAGAAAAAACTCCAAAACACACTGGCTATACCGCAGTACAAGTGTTTCAGTTTTCAAAAAAGGGTTATCCCAGGCCTACGGTATCAACGAAACTTTACTTCGGACCGGGCCCGGCGGCACGGGAAGCACAGGGTTACCAGAGGAGGTCCAAGACCACCCCAACAGCCCCCTCTTCGCCACGCGTGAGAGAGGAGCGAAAAGAATGGAGAACCAGCCCTAAGCACACCGCACTTGGTATTCCCAGGCGGTCTCCCAACCAAATACTAACCAGGACCGAACCTGCGTAGCATCCGAGATCGGACGAGATCGGGCGTGTACAGGTTGGTATGGCCGTAAGCCATTACGATAGTGCAGAGTACAACATGTACCCAACAAAGGGTCTCCATAGTGCCTAACCCAGTGACACCCGGACCGACCCGGCATTTTTCCCCCCGAAAAAAGCACAAGTCTCTCAGTGGCCCACCCCAAGGGCGTGAGACCCCTCTACCTATGTTCTGATCTATTCCGTTAACACCCCCCAGATATGAACGAGAATTCATCGAGACAACCTAGTAAACTGGCGCTCGGAAGAGACAAAACTCCATCCCAGTTGCCCTATAAAAACGCTGTTTTAACAAGCAACCAAGGCGCACTTAGCCCCTGTGTGATTCTTTAACAGAAACACACGAGCCAGCACTATGTATGCGTCGAGACCCAAACACATCAATGGATAGTCTAGCAAGACACCAAACATTGTTCCTCCAAGTCGCCTGGGAGAACGACACGGAGCCGTCGTGCTTCATGTACCTTCCTCTTTTTATTCAAAAAAGAAAGAACACAGACTGACATGAATCCCACGTGACGCAGCTGAGGGTAATTTTTTTTTACATTTTTACATCCCACCATCCTCGCCATAGGGACGAGACGGAAATCCCCAGAGAGACATCCCACGCGAGCTGTATAGATTGAAAAGAATATATTGCAACATTGAGCTATGTAATATTTGGGTTAGGGCTCTCCGAGGAGGAGGCACTGAACCAATACACACTCAATAATCGAATTGAATCGAATACACACACAATAGAGCAGAACTCCTTTTTGAAGTTCTACCCACCTTGACAATCTGAGGAGGAGGCTCTGAACTCTGAGGAGGCTCCCTCACAGGGAAGGAGAGTCCTAACTCACAGAAGGCCCGAGGAGGAGCTTCGTGAGGAGGAGCTCTGACAACTCCCTGAAACAGATCCATCACATGGACCTGAACAACTCACGGAAGTCTTACCAACAGAGACGCGCACAGTGACGTACTCTATGGCGGGGGAATTTCTGCGGTGCACACGCCCAATCTTCCAGGGCGTGGGACCAGGAAACTCCCCCCCCCCCCCCTCTTACCCTGTAACGTGCCGAACAGCAACGTGACAGGAACCTTGAAGGACAGGAGGTTTTAACCCCTGACCAATCAAAAAGGGGACGAAAGGATTACCAGTTCACCCCTTTACGACCCCACACCCATGATACGATGTAATGACAAAAAAGAGCATGACACAGTCATAGTCGGCTACATGAAGTGTCTAACAGCTTCACACAGCTCATGTGCTAACCTGCTATCTGATTTTTACTAAGGAAAAAACACAGAATAGAGAGGGCCCCCTTAAGAGCCCCGGTACCAGACTTACATATGTGCTTCTGTGGCCAAACCTAACCCAGTTGTAGATCACAAGACACACACAACCCTTTATCACAACAAAAAATGGCAAGTACACTCTTGCTACAGAGGAACACCGTTTTTCATAACGAGAGAATACAGAATCCTCGATTATGTATTGGCCACAGGCCTTGCTAAGCACACACGATAAGCGACCAAACAATCTTTTCTTTAGGAAAATATAGTTTCTCAAGCGATTAGCACAACCCCAGCAATTAAGCTAAGGGTTACATCGTATCCCCACAAACACAGTGACACAATATATTGTAAACAACATGTCTGAGAGGAGGGTGGGGAAGCCCCAGGGAAACTGGGGGGATCACCCCTCCTACCTTACCCTTGATACGGCCAAGTTGAACAGGTAACCCTGTTAATATGTGAACACACTGTTCATTGTCATTACAGGCTGAGAAAAGAATTCATTCTTCACTCATATGTCACTAAGCATAGCTTTATAGGTTAATTAACCCCCTTAGTTGTGAGTTCACGGTACATGAACACACATGTTCTCAACACAACTAACCAGATCATTTTTACACATGTAAAACAACAACCCGATTTCTATGGAGAGAGAAGCCATACCAGTGACAAGACAATTCACACACAACACGCGTCGTATCCTCAATATATTGCAGCAACACCCGTTTTGGAAAACATCGTTATTACAAAACATTTAGAAGGGAAGGAAAGAAGAAGTGTTTAAGGTCCGGTCGGGACCTTCCTACCCTGAGCGCAGGCCAAGCAAACTGCAATCTGGCTAACGGGGCACCGACGTTGAACACAGCATTCCTGTGTTGACGACAAGGGCAGCGTCGCTGCGCCACCCAGCCGCTACAGTTCTCCATGTTGATGCAGTCCTCGCCGGCCGGGCTCCCGGTAGGTTCGACTAACATCCTCTGTCAAAGATGACGTCGTAGTCAGAGTGTTTAAGGCATGTTATAGTCACAGAAAACGTTCAACAGTGTAGCATTAAGCTAACAGCCGTTCGGCTGATAGCAACAAGCTAACGATTACTAGCCTGGTAAACACAGCGAGCTAACGCCGCAGCTAACAGCTGACTGGCTAACACAGTAGTCCACAAACTAGCATGCAAGCTAAGCAGCTATCACCTGAACTGTACACAATGACATAACAAGCCACACTTCAGACAGGCCGCTGTCCCAATCCCTCCCCTAACAGGGAAAAGAAAAAGAACGTCAGAACACAGTTGTCAACGGTGATCCAGACATACAGCGGGGCCCTTTGAGCATGGAACTCCCGATAAAGAAGATCCTATGCCCACATTTCCTCGTTAGGGTATACTTTCATTTGTATATGAAAGATGGGGCCTGCACGGGACAGAGAAGCATCCGCGCGAGAATCCTGGGATCACCAGGACCTAGCGCGGCCCACTAGATTAACCATCATGGGCGTCAGACCAAGATCCTCCGACCGCCGTTTAAGCCGAGCAGAGGACCCTAGTCTGGAGTCGGCGTTTCGTAAATTGTTAGCTAACCCCCACAGCATCAACAACAACCAGAGCTCGCAAGCAAACAGTACGTACCCAACCTGGAAACAACCGCTTCTCACAACAGTCGGTGCGTCCTACAGTCCAGCTGTGTTGCTGGAGGGTAACCCCATCCAACCTCAGCAAGGAGGACTGTAGCTGGGAAGCATGTCAGCGGCGTGAGCTCCTAATACGAAAAAAACGTTGAAGGTCGGAATGATCCAGACACTCCAGTAACGAAGACAATATCGCCGTATTTTCTCGAAAATAGTGAGAGAGAAAATAAAGATATGATGTCAACGTATCTCCTTGTTCTGTTTTCCTTTCCTCAGACTAAATATTTTTCTCCACGTCAAGTGGGCATATAGCAGGCACTTCCTGTGGATGAAATTTGAGAAGGAGATTAGTGTGTGGCCCCACCCCTGCTTATGAAGGTAAGCGGATGGGGGTGTGGTCAGATGAATGCGGGCATGTAAAGGTACATGGTGGAACTTTTTATTCAGTGTATATACGCTGAAGCGAGATATATGCAGACAGGTGCTGAGCAAGCCATAACGACACAGAACTGTTTGCTCTATAATGTTCCCATGACTCATCCAGAACTGTTTGCTCTATAATGTTCCCATGACTCATCCAGAACTGTTTGCTCTATAATGTTCCCATGACTCATACAGAACTGTTTGCTCTATAATGTTCCCATGACTCGTCCAGAACTGTTTGCTCTATAATGTTCCCATGACTCATACAGAACTGTTTGCTCTAATGTTCCCATGACTCGTCCAGAACTGTTTGCTCTAATGTTCCCATGACTCGTCCAGAACGGTTTGCTCTATAATGTTCCCATGACTCATACAGAACAGTTTTCTCTATAATGTTCCCATGACTCATACAGAACTGTTTTCTCTATAATGTTCCCATGACTCATACAGAACAGTTTTCTCTATAATGTTCCCATGACTCATACAGAACTGTTTGCTCTATAATGTTCCCATGACTCGTCCAGAACTGTTTTCTCTATAATGTTCCCATGACTCATCCAGAACTGTTTGCTCTATAATGTTCCCATGACTCGCCCAGAACTGTTTGCTCTATAATTTTCCCATGACTCATACAGAACTGTTTGCTCTATAATGTTCCCATGACTCATACAGAACTGTTTGCTCTATAATGTTCCCATGACTCATACAGAACTGTTTGCTCTATAATGTTCCCATGACTCATCCAGAACTGTTTGCTTTATAATGTTCCCATGACTCGTCCAGAACTGTTTGCTATATAATGTTCCCATGACTCATACAGAACTGTTTGCTCTGTAATGTTCCCATGACTCATACAGAACTGTTTGCTCTGTAATGTTCCCATGACTCATACAGAACTGTTTGCTCTGTAATGTTCCCATGACTCATACAGAACTGTTTGCTCTGTAATGTTCCCCTGACTCATCAGCTTTCTCCTATTTTGCACCGTGGGCATGGAATAATCTGCAGGAAGAGCTGAATGTAGTGAATCTCATACATCTGGGAGAATTTAAGTCTTATACAAGATACTGTAACTGAGGAGTGTAAATGTTTTTGAGATGCCATGTTTTCCGCCAGACTGAACAGCTGTCTCTGTGTATTGTTTTATGTACTGTTGACTGTTGTATTGTCTGTAATTATTGTGTAGGCCTACTGCTGCTAGCTTGGAGTGAGTCTTCCTGGATAAATACAGGTTAAGCGTAATCATTTGTATTATTATTAGTGCTGTCAGGCGATTAACATTTTTTATCTAATTAATTACAGGATTTGTAATTAATTAATCTAATTAATCGTATTTTAATCGCATAACCATTTTAGGCCTGATATTCTATATGCTATAATCATATTTCAAATGGCATGTGTCCGGATGCCAGAATTCAGTACTGTATCTACAAAACCTTCTGTTTAATCATCTTCCATTTATTCATTTGCTTAGATTTTTCAGGTCTGGTCAATTTTAGCATGGTGTTATTCACAGTCAAAGCTAAAAAAAATATTATTGATATTCTCATTTGGTTCATTACAATTTACTCAAGCCTAGTAACAGACACAGTATTTCTGACACTTGGAATACATTCCCTGAGATCCATACATGTCCCTAGAATCAGATACCAAGAACATGCAAATGGGCCATATTAAAAAAGTCTGTAAATGTGTATTCTATGTTCTTATGGAATTAATGAGATGAAAAGAAAATAATATATATATATTTAATTTGTTTATTGATTTTGAGTACATTTTCATAACGCGATAATTTGCTGTGTAATTAATTAATCTAATTAACGTGATAAACTGACAGCCCTAATTATTATTAATAATAATAACAATAATAATAATACATCCACAGGGCTTTTAGAAAGGTGCAGAACATGTTTTTGATTAATTACAGGTCCAAAATGTATGTTGTTGTTTACATGCATGTACATGTATCCCCTCCCTACTTCCCATTTACCCATGTGGAATGCACCTGATTGGATAAATGACATGCTGGTGCTCTAGAGCTACATATAGTGGTTGAATGTTATCTATAGCATGTTTAAATTAAATAAATAAAAAATGCAGTGAGGTCTGGGCACCCCCATGGGTCCTTGAGGGCCCCCAGGAAAAAAAGGGAAGTAGTTTAATTTCACCATTCCATTCACTTGAAGCCCAATGAGAGAATATGAATGACTTCTGATGATTGGTTTCACTTTCTCCATGGTTATCTCCTCAGCTGCTGTATAGAGACAACTGGCCCCATACAAATGTCCTAACCCAGTTGTATAGTAAATTACCAAGTATGGCTTTGTCAGTATTCCAATGTACAGTGTACTGTACAGTGCCCCCCCCCCACCCCCTACCCAACCCCACCCCACCTACCCAACCTCCTCCAATGTACAGTTTCTACGTCAAATGTATATACACTCTTTTCTGGACACTTTTTTTTATCACAAACGGTACTGTATTTGCAAATCTGGTATGTCATAAATGTATAGATGTAGCAGTACTGTCTATCTGTATGTCGTGTGTGTCATATATGTTATGATGAATTGAAAATGGGGGACCCTGATGTAAACAAGACGAAAGTCTTTCTCTGGTCTGCATCCCCTTAACAATTGTATGTATTGAGCTGTACTGTACTGTACCCATTCTGCAATCTGTTAATAAACTTTTCAATCAATCAATCAATCAAAAACGATGGAATTCTGAATTTAACCATATCTGACAACCAACATCTCCTCTCAGATGGGGGTCCCTGGCAATATATTATCAAATGGGGGTCCGTGGCCTTGACAGGAAAAGGTTGAGAACCACTGGTGCCTGGCCCTGTCCTGCACACAACAGACCGTGATGGATTTATTCCCAGTTCCAATTGATCTCTGTGGATTACAGGGTCATCTGAAGCGCCGCTGCACAGTAAAGCTTCTTTAACCACTTCCAGTGTCAAGATAAAGGCGTGGATGGATGGATTGACACAAAACAACACAACGCAACGCAACACAGGTGTCTTTGGGTATCTTGGTGGGTGACTGCATGTAGGCTGCATGCGAGTGGCGAGTCTGTGTACACTCTCAATATTTCTTTATTAGGAGTTACTAGGGGTTTTCAAAAATGTTGAGTTTTGGTGACCTAAAAACGCAGTTTGCGTTTTGAAATGGTATGTAATGTAATTTTATTTTACTTACTCAGAAGCATTTCATAAATGCCTAAACATAAAATGCCACTTATTTGTCAAACGCTTACCCTGAAGACCATTGTGAAATGGTCCAATTTCACTCCAATCTCTTTACTGGGCACTGCCATAATGAATTGAATGCGACAAATTTTACGTTGTAACCGAGATGTTAGTGCCCAGTAAACGGATACATTGACATTTTGAGACATTGGACCATTTCAACAACTTCAATAAAAAGGCTTCCGAGTACGTAAAATGAAATTACATGACATCACCCAAGAGATTAAAGGTTAATTTCAGTCCCAGCTGTGATATGAAGCAAGGAAAGCGTAGTGTTCATATATAGCCAGATATATACAGTATTAGTAAATACAGCAAATATGTTATTATGAGTATGAACTGATGATGTAAGGATGTACTTCAGTAGTTTATATGTGGCCTTAAAGGGAAAGTGTAATGTACCAGTATTGAGTTTTTATTAAGGCTGTCAAAGTTAACGCGGTATTAACGCGTTATCGCCCGATTCTATTAACGCCACTCTTTTTTTTTTACTCACGATTAACTTGCATTTTTGTTTTTGTTTTTACTAGACTTCACTCAGGTGTATTATTGATGCTCTCATTGATACTATGTTTGTTTCTGAAGTGTGTGTGTGTGTGTGTGAGAGATATAGAGAGAGAGAGGGGGGTGAGAGAGATGAGGAAGGGGCAAGAGAGAGAGCTGGGAGAGTGTGTGTGTGAGAGAGAGAGGGGGGGGGGGGGTGATTACTCAGCCCTTGTGTGGGTGAATGTAACAAGCTCCTAATGTTTCATGCACACTTTATTCATTGTTTTAAATTATTTTTTTCTTTTATTTTGTGCATCACTCTGTTTTGAATTTGATGCAAATTTGCAATGCATGAGGGTCATCCTTTTGTGTTAAATGGCTGCATAAAGCAAGCATTTGTTGACTCATGTTGATAAGAGTATTAAAACTTGGAACTTGAAAAAGATCCATTTAAGGTAGATACATATTTTTTTAAATGCGATTAATTTGCTAAATTAACTATGGACAATCATGCGATTAATCAGATTAAATATTGACTGCCCTTAAAAATTTTACTTCACATATGTCAAAAGGTATTGATACTATACATGCAAAGTAAATTCACCACAAGAGCGTGAATGGTGCAGGTAGTATGTGTTTGCATGTGTGTTTGGGTCAGAGGTGTGTCTACAGTGGCGTGTGTTGGTGGGGGTTGGAAAGGGGAAGTGTGCTCCGAGACGCTCCTCACAACAATGGTGTACTTTGGAACCGCTCCCTCTCACCAGCCTTCAAAGTGGAGACCAGAGCCAACGATCACTGATGCAGGTGAGGTGAGTGGGTGGCAGGTGTGTGTGTGTGAGAGAGAGAGAGAGAGAGAGAGAGAGAGAAAGAAAGAGAGAAGTTGTGTATGTGAGTGAGAACCAGAGAATATGTTATGTGTGAGAGCTTTTGTGTGTGCTTATGCACCTGTGTGTGTGCGTGTGTGTGTGCACGTGCATTGCTACATGTAAAGAGGAGTGGTTTGGCTAATATCAAGGTGTAAAGGACAAGCCCTAACCTGACACTGGTGTATGAAGGTAACCAGAGAACACACAAAGGACAGGACTGCTCCTCAGAGCCTCGCTGTCACCACATCACATGCTGAGCATGCTGAACTTCTTAAAGGAATCCATTAGTTACAGATCAGGTAGGTCTACTTGTGTTGTATGACAGCTTGTTTGTTTGCTGGGCATTTTTTGTTCCTTTAGGTGAGGATTTCTTAAACCTTTCAAGTCCTTTCAACCCAAATTAGGGTTGAAACATTGCTTTTTAGTCAATGAAGTATTGGGCTGTAATATTCTCTTCTTTTAGTCTCCACGTGTATCTTTATCCTGCACCTGGACGTGCACATAACTACTCTATTGTACCCACACTCATTGAAACAAATCACAAACATATTACTACTGTCATGTGGGGACCCACCAGAAGAAGGCTTAATCCATTTTGGGTCCCAACCCATAGATTGAGAAACCAGGCTTTAGGCGCTTTTGAGTTATGTACACAAATGTGTGAAAAGCTGCATAGCTGGCACTTTGGAGAGAGAGAGAGGGGGGGGGTGCTGGGAGAAGAGAGAGAGATGGAGAGCAGGGAGTAGAGAGGGAGAGCTGGATGGCAAGGAGTAGAGAGAGAAAGCTAGAGGGCAGGGAGTAGAGAGCTGGAGGGCAGGGAATAGAGCGAGAGAGTTAGAGGGGGAACAGAGGAGTCTAGATAATGCTGTCAAGTGGTTATTATTATTATTTACAACAGTGTCTGGGATATTCTGGATTTACCCTAATCTCTGCCTTGTCTGCATCCTCCACCACCGCTGCAGATCCTTGCTGTGAGCGCCATAACTTTTTATTCAAATCTTCTCAAATTTGCAGTGCACATTCATAACCCCTAGACTAGACAAAGAGCCCTATTCATTTAGGTGACCCCATAACCTTTCCTCTAGCTTTAAATGTTCAAATGAGCATTTTTCCTTTTGTTGTTCAGTCGCAGAAAGAAATTATATCCAGAGATGCAGCTTTTTCCCATAAGGTCCTATGAAGTCCACCATATTGGATTTTCTGCCATTTTTATTATTTTGAAAATCTTATTTCCCCTAGGCTGTTCACTTGATTCTTGATGTGTGGCATTTACGGACCAAAGTCTTACATAATTGAGCATAATTAAGCCAAACAGTATGACCAATAACATTTTGGGAAAATGCATTGGTAAACAGGAAGTGACGCGTTACTTGTTCACACCAAACTTGACAAATATAATAGCAAGGAGGCCTGTGATGTTTTGTGTCATTTGGCCTCATGGCACCATTATCAATTCTCACAAAACTAAAAACATCAAGAAGTGGTGCAAGCCTTGGTGGCTTGTGTGATCATGGTGATATTTGAAATGTGTTGTTACTTTGTGATGTCCAAGCTTTGTTATCTATATGAAAGTGACGTACAACTAGGGCCATTGAAATTTCACAATTTTGTTTTAAATTCTCTTATTCCTCCTAAGCCATTCACGTGATTCTCTCTAAACCTCTGTTTCGTGGATATAGCCGGTTCCAACCAACAGCATACGTCTGGTTTAACTAGGATGATCCCTTCAGCCAGTAGAAATCTCTCAAAACATTCTTTGAAAACCCCCAATGTTCTTACTATCAGTTTCTTATGAGGATTTCATTGACAATTTTTGTATTTGTATTTGATTTATTAACACATAAAGAGTTAAACAAAAGAAAAAAATACATAACCATATTGAGTAGGAGAAGTTTAGAAGCCTAGAGGCTTTATAGAGAACTTGCCCTGTTTTATAAAATCAAACATACAAAAATATACATATTATTTTTTAAATACCAGTAATACATTCAAAAGATATGTGTAAATACAAACATACATACACACAGTACATAGATGCATATATACTGTGTACATAATAATACATTACCACCTACCCACCTGCCTACAACCCTATACATAACCAAATGCATACATACATGTATATAGACCTATTTATCTATCTATACTGCTTTTTGGATATAAGCATTTATTTGTAGTTTGCTTTAGAAATAAGCAGAGGAATGGGTGATTTGATCACTTGATGAAAGCCTTGTGTTTTGAACTACCTCCCCTGAGAGAATGTCCTCCTTTGAAAGCTCATGCTGTTCTGTAATAGGTTTGAGAATAATGGAAGCCTAAGTAAGTAACCTTAGAGCAGTGTATCTTTACTGTGACCAATTTCTGACATCATACATTTCCTACAAAGAACGCACATACAGTACGTCATTGCTGATAAAGGTTGTTTTAGTGCTGTTTATTCAAATAATCAAGGACAGATTGTGTAATTGATGTAAGTGCGTGCACGTGTGCATCTTTGTGTGTGTGTCAGACAGAGAGAGGAGGATCTATTCAGTCAATCCCAGGACCCATATTATACAGTTTTTGTCATTGTCGATCTCTCTGTCTGTAATTACAACTGAATGCACGCAGACTGTTCCTGTCTCTCAACAACGCCAGTTCCCTGGATAGATAAGCTGCATGATGGATGAGATTATGGTGATGTTGGGCCGACGGAGTTGCTGAGTAACCCAGTAGTTGCACCAGTGGAGTTGAGATATGAGATCTAATTTCATTGAGATCCGCTCCACAATGAGCTTCGTTGTCTGGGTGATCAGTAACTGGTGAATGGAACACAAGAGTAGGTTGGTCTCAGTCACATTCATTAGCTGTTTCTGGGCAATAGCCATTCATTAGGACACATACTGTAGCCTAAATGTGGGCATTGGGCACACGCATACATGCATGACCATGCGCACACACACACTTTTATATATAGAAAAGACACACAAACGAAGAGTAATATGTTCACACACACAATGTGTACATATTACACACAAGCCATAACATAACACACACACATACATTGGATGCTAACAAAATATTAAGTTTACTAAAAACACAGGTTGTTGATCCAATACAACCTTTTGAAATCCGACCCTTAATCTCTGCACAGCTGTCTCTGGAAGCAGCTTCCCCTGCCCCCACACTCCTCCTCAACCCCATCCAGCCCCCACCCTCCTCCCCCAGATGTTCTCCCCGTCTTAATGACATGCCTTGCTCTTTATTAACCTTCTGCTGCCCCACACACACACTCATACGCACTAGGGTTGGTGACTATACATTGATTCAAAAGGCAGTGACACAATACATTAATGCAATGAACTATCAATTCAATAAACCCCACAGGCAGTTCAGAATGCACGATTTCTTTGAATCTGTCAAGCATGTTGGTTATGCTTTTGTTTTTTTAAAGTAGTCAAAATCTAATTTGAACAATTTATTAAATAAACTAGTCTAAATCAGATTCTTTTTTTTTTATTATTATCTTTGCCGCCCTTCTTTTTCCGTTTTTCTCCCCTCCCAATGTTATTCGTTATGCCCAATCCCCTTCCTGGTCGTTGCGCACTCTACCCCCTACCGTCGGTCCGGGAGGGCGGAGACTATCACATGCTTCCTCCGACACATGTGTACCCAGCCCACCGCTTCTTTTCACCTGGCAGCGCGGACTCTCACTGGGAGAGTGTAACGTGTGGAAGGTCACACTACCTCTCCCAGATCCTTCCCTTGCTGTGCAGGCGCCCCGACCGAACTGTAGGAGTCGCTGTTTACAACGACCAGGACCCACCCTTGCCGGGTTTCCCACCCGCTAACACTGCCAATTGTGTTAGTATGGACGGTCGGCCAACCCGGAAGCACTACAGCTGGATTCGATCCCACTGTCTCTGTGGTGGTAGACAGACGCTTGGTCCGCTGCGCTACCCGGCCGCCCAGTCTAAATCAGATTTGAATGATTTATTAACTAAACTAGTCTAAATCTAATATTAATGATTTATCAAAGAAACTAGTCTAACATTTTTTTTTTATAATTTATTAAATAAACAAGTCTAAATCTAATTGTAATGATTTTCCAGCACCTCTTTCTTCCTTTGTATTAAACACATTGAATTCATTATTTCCGTCCCTGTCTGTCCGTCCGTCCCTGTCTGGCTACTCCACACAAGAGTAAGACACCTGTACAAACTGGGCAGTACATTCGGTAGGCAGTGTTAATTGATTATCCAAAGCTAATTAATTGCTTGCATCCCCCTAGTGTGGACATCTGAACATCCTATAGGCTTGTGAATCTGAAGACTTCAAACCCTGGCCAAACAGCAAGGAGTAATTTTCACCAGTGCCTAAATAACATTTCAGACTGACCAGAACTGGGGAAAAAACTTTTTTCACAATATTTTGTATCATATTGATCATGTTACTGAATTTAATCTTATTGTATTGAAGCAAAATATGAAAATATGTACAATACTGCATTGTTCTGCATACAGTGTAATTCACTATTGACAATACCAAACCATTTTGACCACTAGAGAATTCAAATGACCAATGGTAAAATAAAGGTGAAATAAAAATAGATTACAAAAATAATTTCTTTGTCCTGTTGTCTGTCTTTTTATGACACCAGAGGCAAGTTTACTGCAGCAGTAAGAGTGACAGAGAAGGGGTGAGAAGATTCTGGTCTAGACGGAATGAGCGAGAAAGGGGGAGCAGGGCAGTAATAGCTCAGTTTAATCTAGATTGGGTGTGCTATAGGAGAAGCACATGGGAACCGCTGTAGATTTATTAGATTCTATGTGCGTGGGAGTGCAGTGTAATCGGGTGTAAGGATCTTCAGGTGTGTGTGGGAATCTGGAACAAAGATAAGATAAAATGCTGAAAGGACCACATTGTCTGGAATGGGAACATCCATGCATCAAGAAATAAGGGTTGAATAATCTGGCTGAACCTGTTGCCCTGGATCTGATTGGTCCTGACATAACGAGTGCAACCTGAACACCTCGTATTCAACTTGGTAACGTGATACATTTCCAAATTTACCAAGCTAATGTACATGTACATAATGTACATCTGTCTGTCTGAATGACGGGTACTGAGCCTTTTATAGACTGTGTCTTTACTACTACACAGTGTATATATATTAGGTACACCTAATAAAGTGACCACACTCAACTTTGTGTGTTGGGTGTGGCTACAGGTGTTGCTAATAGAATGGCCACTGTGTGTATTTGTCTTGTGTATAATGTGATGATGGTGATCCTGTCTGTTTAACAGACTGCATTTGAACCTGATATTCCCACAGGAAGGGACATTTTGCTAGCCTGGCTAATGCTGCTCCGACCAGAAAATAAACCTTAAATGTCCTGAATTACCCCAAGGGGATCAATAAAGGAATATCTTATCTTATTTTATCTTGTATTCAATTCCTACCCTCTGTACTAATTACTGGAAGGAAGCGTAATGGCTGCAAAATGATCAAAATAGTATACTTCTTTAAAAAAATATATTATAAATGGGATGTCACACAAAGAGCAAGCTCTTATGTACCGATGCATCCCTGTTGAGACAAACATCCAAAATTACCTTGTGACCTCCTGGAGGGTCCCAACCCCCATATTGAGAACCATTGGTGGAAGGAACATAGTCTGAGATAAAAGGGGTTTGTAAATCCTGGGTGTAGCAGTAGACCCTGCCACAGGCCACCTATAAGTGGCTTTCTCTAAGGGCCCCTCCAGCACAGAGACGAAGGGTAAGTAGTGAAAACAGACCAGTTTATTGAAGAGAGTGGCACTATAGTACAAGCCAGAGGAGATGGAATACTGTCATGACAGAGGCTCTCTCCTCAATGTGTGATTGATTGAAAACTTTATTAACAGATTGCAGAATGGGTACAATACAGTACGGCTCAATACACACAATTGTTAAGGGGATGCAGACCAGAGAAAGACTTTCGTCTTGTTTACATGAAAAAACTGAAATCCTAATAGTCGGTCCTATAACAAAAAGAGAAATGTTAGAGCAATATGGGGCAACTTACTCCTTGGATCAAACACGAAGTTACAAGTCTTGGTGTTATAATAGACTCAGACCTAAGCTTTAAATCACACATCAACAAGGTGACAAAAACATAATTTTTCCACCTTTAGAAATATAGCTAAGGTACGGCCGTTTATAAATCAAAAAGATGCTGAAAAACTGATCCATGCCTTTATCGCAAGCCGACTTGACTACTGTAATGCACTCCTCACTGGCCTCCCAAAAAAAACACAGAACGACTCCAACTCATTCAAAACTCGGCAGCTAGGCTACTAACTAGAACCAAGAGGAGAGACCACATCAGTCCTGTTAAAGTTAGAGGTTATATATGATTGCTAGTAACTGAGTAACTGTCTACCTATACATAAGCTGATGCCGACTCCCCCTCTGTCTCTTCCTACCTACCTCTCACGGAGAGGAGATCTCATGTGCTGCTGTTGTGAAATGTAAATAATAAACCACGCCGATTAAAGGCTAAAGGTAGAAACCATGCCTCATGAACATATTATTGTCGCCCCATAGCCAGTTCTGTCAACAGGTTATGGGCCCAGATCACGCAGGGGCGAAATAATAAGGGTAGCAAGTTTAGCTGAAGTATAGGCTAGTTTAGCGCCGGGAGCACCGCCTGGCTAAAGGCTATACCAATAGAGCTAAAGCTACACCTACCATCAAAAAGGAGGATGGCGACCAAGGGAAGGAGCAAATGGCCCTCATTCAATGGAAAGGCAGAGGACTATGAGCTCTGGGAAGAGCGCATGTTATGCTGCATGCACGGTGTGGGACTGAAGACGACGATCTTGACGGCCCCCACGGGAGACCTGACGGCGGAAGCACAAGCCCTGGACGACAAGCATAATGCAGACGCATACTGTGAGTTAGCACCACTGCTCGACGACACAAGCTTGGGGCTGATATTCCGTGACACAAAGGCAGAGAAAGTGTTGAGAGAACATTATATCGGGCAAGGAAGACCCCGAGTCGTGTCCCTCTACATAACACTAACAGCACTGAAGAAGGGGCACACCGAGACTGTGACCGAATACGTCATCAGAGCTGAGCAGATCATTACGGCGTTGAAGAGTGCAGGAGAAGCACCAAGCGATGGGCTAATGGTGGTGATGAGGGGACTACCGGAGCTGTACAAACCGTTCACACTCCTGGTAACACACGGTTCAGCGGACATGACGCTGGGAAAGTTCAAGGCCAAGTTACGAAATGTCGAGGCCTCAGAAGATATCCACCCAGCCGCCGCGGAGGCGGGAGAGAGGGTGCTGAAGGCCCGAGCGACGCCGAGGGAGAAGACCAGGCCCACGACGGAGCTGGCGTGTTGGCGATGTGGAGAAAAAGGCCATCGGAAAGGTAACTGCACAAAGACTGTCTGGTGTAGCTTCTGCAAATCCACGGGGCACACAGACAGTGTGCATGAAGAAACGCGACCAGAGCACGGGGTATGCGCATGGACAAGATGGCGGCAGTGGACAAGATGGCGGCAACGGTGGACGTGAGACGAATCGAGACGACGCCCGGAGAGTAGCGGGACAAGAATTGATTGATTGATTGAAAAGTTTAACAGATTGCAGAAAGGGTACAGTACAGCTCAATACATACAATTGTCAAGAGGATGCAGACCTGAGAAAGACTTTCGTCTTGTTTCCATCAGGGTCCCCCATTTTCAATTCATCATATGACACACACGACATACAGATGTAGTACTGCTACATCTATACATTTATGACATACCAGATTTGCAAATACAGTACTGTTTGTGATACTAAAAAAATCCAGAAAAAGAGTGTATATACATTTGACATAGAAACTGTGCATTGGAGGAGGTTGGGTAGGTGGGGTGGGGCTGTACATTGGAGGTGGGGGGGGGGGGGGGGTTGGGTAGGGGGGGGGGACACTGTACATTGGAATACTGACATACATTTGACATAGAAACTGTACATTGGAGGAGGTTGGGTAGGTGGGGTGGGGTTGGGTGGGGCTGTACATTGGAGGTGGGGGGGGGGGGGGGGTTGGGTAGGGGGGGGGGGGGCACTGTACATTGGAATACTGACAAAGCCATGCTTGCGAAGACTTCATCTTCGGGGGGCAGACAGCGTGCATCACCAGGCCAACGCAGCTGCAGCAGGCCCAAATGAAGGGACTGATCGTGGACACAGGGACGCACCACATCATCAACGACAGGAGTCGGTTCAAGAACTTTGACAACACTTTCGACCCGGAGAGACACAGCATGGAGCTGGCAGACGGGAAGCGCACCTACGGGTTGGCGCAAGAGAGAGGAGACGCACAGGTATTCCTCATAGACAGTGAGGGGCGCGGGTGTACAGTGACATTAAAGAACGCTCTCTACGTACCCTCGTTCCCACAAGAACTATTCTCTGTAATGGCTGCTACTGCGAATGGTGCCAAAGTATTCTTCAATGAAGGTAAACATTTTCTTGTAGAGCCTGATGGTACGCAATTTAACATAAAGGTGTACAAGAGAATGTATTATCTACATAATGTAATGACAACGACAACTGTAATAATAATGATATGTGTAACGTGACTGTCAGTCACGATATTCAGACATGGCATGAGATTATGGGTCATTGTAATTACGAGGATTTACTGAAACTGCAAGCAGTGACAGAAGGCATGCACATTGAAGGTGAAAAGCGTAGACCTGACAGAGAATGTGTAGTGTGCATAAAGGGGAAGTTTACTCAATCGAGAAACAGAAATCCCACAGAAAAAGTAAAGGTACCACTTGCGCTAGTTAACACAGATCTAGCCGGTCCAGTAAGCAACGAGTCCATAGGAGGCTTTAGATATGTACAGTCTTTTACAGATGTGTGTACAGGGGCAGTGTTTGTTTACTTTCTCAAAGCAAAGAGTGACACACTCCAGGCCATGGAGAAATTCCTGGCAGACGTAGCCCCTTATGGTAACATAAGATGCTTGAGGTCCGACAACGGAACCGAGTTCACAAATAGAGAGTTCCAATCACTGTTGAGAAGGAACAAGATAAGACACGAGACATCATGTCCATACTCCCCACACCAGAACGGAGTGGCAGAGAGGGAATGGCGCACTCTTTTCTAAATGGCTAGGTGTAAGCTAGTAGACAGTAACTTACCTAAGAGTCTATGGCATTATGCGGTGCAAGAAGCCGCTTATACCAGAAACGGGTGTTTTAATAAGCACACGGGCACCACCCTGTATACAGCACTGACGGGAAAGAAGTGTAATCTAGCTAGGATGCACCCATTTGGATCAGTGTGTTATGCTTACCTGCAGGACAGAGGATAGCTCGAGTCCAGATGTGAAAAAGGAGGGTATTGAAGGCCACGACAAGTACAAAGCCAGGTTTGTAGCTAAAGGTTACAGTCAGAGGGAGGGGATAGACTACGGTGAGACATTCTCCCCCACAGCCAATCTGACCAGTGTAAGGGTAGTGATGCAGAAAGCAGCTGAGGACAGTTTGATTTTACACCAGATCGATGTGAAGACAGCCTACTTGCACGCACCCATAGATAGGGAGATATACATGGAACAACCTGAAGGTTACGAGAAGAAAGGAGAGAAGCTAGTGTGTAAGCTAGAGAAATCCATTTACGGCCTGAAACAGTCTGGGCAAAATTGGAACGAGATGCTTCATACATGTCTCATTGAAGATCACTTCCTACAGAACCCAGTAGACCCCTGTGTTTACTCAAGGGAGTCAAAAGAGTCAGGAAAGGTGATAATTGTCATTTGGGTGGATGATTTGATCATCGCAGCAGACAACACTAGAAACCTAGAGCAGGTGAAAAGTATGCTCTCAACCAGATTCAAAATGAAAGACCTAGGCAGGGTAAAACATTTTCTAGGCATGGACTTCGAACAGTCTGCCAGTTGTGTAAAAATATCCCAGAAGAGATATGTGGAGAAGATCCTGAAACTTTTTGACATGCAAGAATGTAGAACAAGGAAAACACCATGTGATCAAAAGCTAGACTACCAAGAGGATGCTCAGAAATTGACAGATGTAGGTAGCCTCATTTATTTGACAACATGTACTCGCCCTGACCTATGTTTTGTAGTGAGTAAATTGTCACAGCATTTTGCTGACCCCACAGAGGAGCACTGGATTACAGCAAAACATGTTTTTCGTTATCTCAAAGGTACAGCAGATAAACAGCTGTGTTTCAGAAAGAGCAGCGAGGGCTTAGGGCTTAAAGCCTACAGTGATGCAGACTGGGCAGCTGACACCACAGATAGAAGAAGTACCACAGGATATTGTGTGAGTTTGAACACAAACAGCTCACTGGTTTCATGGAAAACAAAAAAGCAGCCCACAGTGG
This sequence comes from Notolepis coatsorum, assembly GCF_963971535.1. Lineage (NCBI taxonomy): Eukaryota > Metazoa > Chordata > Actinopteri > Aulopiformes > Paralepididae > Notolepis > Notolepis coatsorum. The sequence continues at coordinate 114,719,927 of NC_140173.1, read as the reverse complement.
CACTATCAACTTGTGAAGCCGAATACATGGCTCTAGCTATGACAATACAGGAATGTATTTATCTAGAACAACTGCTCGAAGGAATGGATACCTATGTATATAAGAAAACTGTTGTTTATGAAGACAACCAGGGAACCATTGCAATTGCGAGAAACCCTGTGTGCCGACAGAGGTGTAAACATGTGGATATAAAATATCATTTAATCAGATCTGTCATCGGGGAAGAAATGACTTGTTTATTGTCCTACAGACGACATGGTAGCAGACGCTTATGAGGAAGCCTGTTTCCAAACTGAAATTGAGAAGATTTGCAGAGGTCATGTTTGGTGTGTAAATATTGCCTATTGACTGACATTGACGTTGAAGATTGTTTTTGAAAAAGTTGTACAGTATACAAGACAGCCGTAAGTGGGAGTGTTAAAGTTATGTGATGTATACGATTGCATGTAACTGTCTTAACTGTTTCCACAAGAGGGCGCTATAGGCGGAGCTATTGACGCTGGCGCCAGGTAAGAGGGTATTTAAGGGATTGTTCCCTCCCTCTCTGTCTCTTCCCACCTACCTCCCACAGAGAGAAGGTCTCATGTACTGTGTACCAATGTGATAATAAACTACGCCGATTAAAGGTCCCTCTGTCCCTCTGGTCTGGTATGATGGAGGTGTTGTCCCTCTGGACTGGTATGATGGAGGTGTTGTCCCTCTGGTCTGGTATGATGGAGGTGTTGTCCCTCTGGTCTGGTATGATGGAGGTCTTGTCCCTCTGGTCTGGTATGGTGGAGGTGTTGTCCCTCTGGTCTGGTATGATGGAGGTGTTGTCCCTCTGGTCTGGTATGATGGAGGTGTTGTCCCTCTGGACTGGTATGATGGAGGTGTTGTCCCTCTGGTCTGGTATGATGGAGGTGTTGTCCCTCTGGTCTGGTATGATGGAGGTGTTGTCCCTCTGGACTGGTATGATGGAGGTGTTGTCCCTCTGGACTGGTATGATGGAGGTGTTGTCCCTCTGGTCTGGTATGATGGAGGTGTTGTCCCTCTGGACTGGTATGATGGAGGTGTTGTCCCTCTGGACTGGTATGATGGAGGTGTTGTCCCTCTGGTCTGGTATGATGGAGGTGTTGTCCCTCTGGTCAGCCTCTGGACTGGTATGATGGAGGTGTTGTCCCTCTGGACTGGTATGGTGGAGGTGTTGTCCCTCTGGACTGGTATGGTGGAGGTGTTGTCCCTCTGGACTGGTATGATGGAGGTGTTGCCCCTCTGGTCAGCCTCTGGACTGGTATGAGCTCTGACATCCCCACACACCTTGTGACAACATGAGGAGATCTGGCTCCTTCTGCGGCCCCAGCTTGTGTTGGAGCTGAGCCTCCAGTAAGTCTCTGAAAGCAGTCTCATGCGGCTGCCTCTGGCTCCTAGGTGTCCTTGGGAGACTGCACAGCTCCTCTCCATCCAAGTCACTGGATGAGGGTTTGCAATGTTTCTCTGCTTGCTCTTTGTAAGCAGGCTGGGAGTCACAGTCATTGTGTTGGTTGGACAACAAGCTTTTGTGTGAACCAGCCTCTTCAAATAGGGCCCACAGTGTGTTTATTATGTGTATTTTTGTTTCTGCTTTGTTATTGCATTTTTTATGTAACCTCTACTAATGTCACCTCTAATCATGCTCACTAGGGCTGCACGATTAATCGAAAAAGAAATCCGATCTCGATTCATAGACCTATGCAATCTCATTTCTAAATTATGAATAATTATTAGAACATATTTTTTAATTTTTTTTACTTTTTACTTTACTTTTTTTAAATAATGACGAAAAATAAGAATCGTGTGAGAGAATCGTGATCTCAATTCTTAGTGATCTCAAATCGTGATTCACATTTTAGCAAGAATCGTGCAGCCCTAATGCTCTCACACACACACACACACACACACACACACACACACACACACACACACACATACATACATACACTTAACCTCTCCCCAACCAGACACTCAATATGAACAATGAAATACAGAATCTCTGTGGCTCACACTAAAATCAGATTATTAGCCAATTAGACAGATTAAAGGTTATTTCTGTCTCTGTCGCCGGCCAGCCTGCACCATAACCTCCACCAAGAAACCCAAACAACTCCTACACTGAGAAACATGATCTTCGGAAAAGCCTTTTGTTATGTCTGTCTTTTACATTGGCTTCAAACATACTAGTTCAAGTTTCAAGTTTCTTTATTAGTTGTCATACAGAAGTACAGAATACTTTTATACAAAATGCTTCTTTCTGTTTCGCTCCAGGGACTGTGCTAGACAAAAATAGATAAGTATAAAATAAGTATAGCAGTATAAAATAGAAGTCAAGTATGTAGACAAAAGTGTTCAGTATATACATATATAAAATGTACAATGCAGAGTAGAAGTAACTGAGTTACAATACAATATACTATACAGTACAAAGCAGAAATGGGATGAGGTACAATTTACAGTAAGGTGTAATGAGGTATGGGTTGTAGTGCAAATTCTTTACTAATAAATATAAAGTGTGTTTAGGTGTTCTAAAGTGTGTAGAGTGGGTGCTGCAGTGAGTTGTTTGTTTAAAGTGAGTGTGTGCGTATGGATGTGTGTGCTGTGAGTGCATTTGATGGTTGTTGCATAGTGTTATTGTTCGTTGAGCATCCTGATGGCCTGGGGATAGAAGCTCCTTCTGAGTCTCTCTGTGCTTGCCATGAGACTCCGGTATCACTTGCCTGACCGCAGCAGTTCAAAGAGGCAGTTGTTTGGGTGGCTGGAGTCTTTGATAATTCTCTTAGCCTTACCCATGCACCGCTTGTTGTAAAATACATCATCATCTCCACTCACACCCATCTCTCCATATTCATATCCCACCTGTTGCCAGAGTGAAAAGGGACCCCTCGCATGGCGCCGCCCATCCCCCGCTTCCTGGATTCACACTGTCTTCCCCAGGCTGGCCTCCTATAGGCCGGTGCCTTTTCAGTACAGGCCTGGAGTGGCAATTATTAGATAGGAAATTCTATATCTGTAGTGTAAGATGGTATAACGATTTCATGTCACATGGGCTTTAATGATGGGATTTCATCCTGAGGCTGATGGATATTTAAATTGCTCAATGTGTTTTCATTGGTGTTGATTGTAGAATATGTTGTGTTGTAAAATGTATGCTGCTCAGTTTGCTTTTATTCATCTGCTGCCACCCCCCCCCCTATAAAGTGTATACCTCTATTGTGTGTATCCTTGATAACCTGTTGATAATGAGAAGCTTCAGATGCATGTTTTTTTTCTTTTAAAGATTATTGAATAAATCAATCAATATATCAATCAATTTCATGAAGGATACTGGCAGATGCCTGTCATGACACGTACAACATGTCCTTGGGAGACAATCTACAACCTACTAATAGAGCTTAAAGCCATAGCAGACTGGGTCAACAATAACAAACTGGTACTGAACATTGCAAAAACAAAAGCAATGGTGTTCGGATCGAGGGCACATATTAAAAGTCCCGTGTTCTGCTATTCCTTTCACTATTTGGGCAATGTTACACAATTCCTGTGAGTCTATGGAACACATCTGTACGCTTTTTTTTTTTTTTAATGCATTGTTTTGTATTTCTAATCAAGTACTCTAAAGCAGCATTTTTCAACTTCAAGATTTCAAGCTGTTTTGGGCTGGGCTCCGCCCATAAGCGCTTTGAGTGACAGTCACCCGAGAGAGACATAGAGAGATTGAGGGGGATACTAATTCATTTCGCCACAGGGGGGCATAATCCCACGGGACAATGCATTGGTACCTTGTTTCAAATGACAATAATATACCCCTGTGAATATTATTGCACAGATCGGACACGTTGTAATTTTTCGGCTGATTATCCAATCATCCTGAAATCAATGCTAGATTATTGGTATTATATCCCCCCCCCTGCCACCAACGGTACACAGCACAGACAGAGTCCACACACACAGCTTCGATCGCGGGACAAATAAATATCAGATCTCTGCATTACATCTGGTCTCTGATGTAATGCAAAAAAAATAATCCAATTATTTGATTGCCATTCCAGTTAGCCACAGCAATCCTGTCCCCGACATTACCGAGCGTTACACATGAACGGGCGGGCGGGGTTAGTGTTCCATGCCATCGTTGTAAGCGCCTGCCTTGCCTGAGTATTTAAACCCCACCCCCACGGCTCAGATCGGCTCAGAAAATACACCAGACCATTTCAAATGGAGTGCAATACCTCCGCAAGGCAGTAGAGGGCGGTGTTGACCGTCTGCCAGCTCAGACACATTCACCAGGGTCTGCAGAGGATGCAGCCATGAATTATGAATAGATATAGCGAATAAAAGAAATAACGATCATAAAAACGAGTTAACTCATTGTTGGCGTTATTCGATTGGTGGGCAATAACGACTTAACTCATTCTTGGCGCAGCATGTGTTAAGGTCCCCTGTCTTATAAATGGCCTTTTCCAGTGTTTAGCATTGTTTTCTAGCAATGTGGGGTTGTATCAAAAATGTCTGTCTCAGATTCTCATTTTGGCGAATTGCTCCAATTCAGATGAGACAAGATCCTCCCCCAGTGAACTAAGCCATTCTGATTTGACTTGCTATCCTACGTAGCAAGGAGCTGATATCTAAGCCCCCTCTGTGGTTGAAGCCACCGCCCACAATCAACAATTCGCTCAACAACGGAGCAGTGGGAATAATGCGAAAGCGGTTTCCCTGTCCCTGACTCTCCCTCTCTCTATCTCTCCACCTGCATTTTTACGCACAATCGCGAGTCGAGCCGCTCACACAGCGCACACGCGCGCTCACGTCCCTGACTCTCCCTCTCTCTATCTCTCCACCTGCATTTTACACACAATCGCGAGTCGAGCCGCTCACACACGTTTTTTGAAAAAAATACGTACAGGTGTGTTCCATAGACTCACAGGAATTGTGGAAAATTGCCCAAATAGTGAAAGGAATAGCAAAACAGGGGACCTTTAATCTCTAAGTAAACAGTTTTCAACAGCTTCCAGTTCCAATATCAAATCATACTGTATATAAACCATACTTAATATTACCTCTGTGAGGGTGGGTAGCGCAGCGGACTAAGCGTCTGTCTACCACCGCAGAGACACTGGTATCTGGCAGTGTCAGCGGGTGGGAAGCCGGTGGGTGGTATCCTGGTTGTTGTAAACAGCGACTCCTACAGGTTTGTCAGGGCGCCTGCACAGCAAGGGAAGGAACTGGTGAAGGTAGTGTGATCCTCCCACGCGTTACACTTCACCAATGAGAGTCCGCGCTGTCAGGTGAAAAGAGGCTGCTGGCTGTCTCCGATGTATCGGAGGAAGCATGTGATAGACTTCAGGGCTCCCTAGACCGGCAAGTAGGGGGCAAATGCACGCAACGACCAGGAAGGGGAGGGGGGAATTGGCATAACGACTAAATTGGGATGAGAGAATTTTTTTTTAAATTAAAAATAAATAAATAAATTAAAATATTACCTCTGTGTACATGCATTTGCAGACTTTAAATAGCTTCTCCCAGATTACACACGAGAAGGTCCCATCTGCTTTCCTGTGTGGTTGCTTATCTTACTCTACAGCTGGTCAATTGCCTCAGCTAGTCTGCTCTGACCTTTCATCTCTGCACCAAAGACCCGGCTTTGCCAACTGTTTTATGGCTTCTGCAGGACGTTGTCTCAGCTTACAAACTGAGAAATGTCTTTTGAAAACCGCTTTCTCACTGTCAGCTTTACAGTAATAATACACATTCTATCTAACAAGCCTTCTATTATTTATAGAGATTTCATACATTATACACAAGATTAATTTAATCGTTACGACAAAGTCATCCAGGCACTGGTTTTGTCACATCTTGAGTACTAGTGTCCGGTCATATGGTCATCAGCAGCAAAGACACATATATACAGAAATGACAAATAGCTTAAAACAAGGCTGCCAGACTAGCTCTCCACTGTTCAAAGCGCACTCATATTGGAGTTATGCACAGAAATATACCATGAATTCCGGTTGAGAAACGTCTGCAATCTCGTCTTATTACTTTTCTCAGAAATGTTCAAGTTGTCAAAAAATCTCAGTATTTTTATGATCAAATAGTTTACATAAGAGAAGAAAATGACCATATGACCAGACAAGCTATGTCAGGCTGGGCACCTAAACCCAGGACAAATCTACTCACATTTTCTGAGACTTACAGAGCTATCATGGAATGGAACTCATTGCCAAGCTACTTCGCTGAAATAGAATCCAAAACTACTTTCAAGAAAAGATTAAAATACAAGCATGCACTGAACCGTTATGGCATAGCGGTGAAAACCAATTGACTGTTTGTTAATTGTATTTATGTTGATAGAGTGAGTGCTGCTCAGGAAGCACTATTTATTTTATTTGAATACTTTTATATACTGATAAGTATCTTGTACAATGTCATCCTTAACTGAGGATGAGATTGTTAATGATGTTGATAATGATGTAATGTCTTGATTGAATATTGTTGTATTGTTTTAAGTGTCGGACCCCAGGAAGAGTAGCTTTTGTCAAGTACAAAAGCAAAAGCTAATGGGGATCCTAAATAAACATAAACAACATGATGCAAATGCAAATTGACACTTGTTCCGTGTGACTACCATCATGTTATCAATCTGAAGCATAGTTTATGAACCATATACACAAATGACTTTGATGACAGCGTGGTGTGAAGTCGGACGTGGCTGACGTCACTTGACAACTGTGAACACGGTCAGTTCCCCGCTGATGAGTTTTGGCTGGCTGTCGTCTCGCTGTGATGTGAGAAGAAGAAAAAAAAGAAAGAACATTCAACAGAGTCCCATTGAGTATTGCAGTTTCCATAGCAACAGCGGTAGAGTGATGGACGGAGAGAGATGGGGAGATGGGGAATGGGTAACGCAATAGGTGTGTGTGTGTGTGTGTGTGTGTGTGTGTGTGTGTGTGTGTGTGTGTGTGTGTGTGTGTGTGTGTGTGTGTGTGTGTGTGTGTGTGTGTGTGTGTGTGGGGGGGGGGCATGGGAGGAAAAATAGGGTATCCAGAAAAAAAGGAACAAGAGACTATTTGTGGGGCGTCTGTTTTCTTTTTGTCCCGTTTTTCCTCTATTCATTCATGCATTTCTCTCTCTCTCTCCCCCCACTCTCTATCTCTCTCCCCCTCTCTCTTTCTCTCTCTCTCTCCCAGGTGGATGGAGTGGCAGTGACGCCGGCTGCCTGACTATCTCTCCTCATTATCATTTCCCCTCCCCATCCCCCCTTCCTCCATCCAATCCCCTCGCTCTATCTACCACCACCACCACAGCTAAACAACCCGACCACCGCCAGCTATCTCTCTGTCTCTCTCTCTCTCTCTCTCACACACACACATAGTGGGAGGATTTGAAGATTCTCAAGAGCAGCCTTCACATTTGTAAACAGATGTACGAGGGGATTATCTCAAGGTTTCCTCCATCTTGTCCACGGCTGGGATAGAGAGGGGGAGAGGGTGAGGGAGAGAGAGAGAGAGAGAAAGGAAGAGGAGGAGAGCAGAGAGGAGAGCTGAGAGCGAGGGAGAGCATTGTGAATAGTGTGTGGCAAGAGAGAAAGAGAAAGAGAGAGAGAGGGGGAGAGAAAGAGGGAGTGGGAGAGAGGAGGTCACCTGTGGATGTGAGAGAGGAGGAGAAGGGAGCCTCTCCTTTTTTCTTTCCAGAATCTTTTCTGGACTGACGCAGGTTCTCTGGGGAGCCGCACTGCTAGCTGGACCCAGAGGGGGAGAGGAGGAGAGAGGGAATAAGACAAGGAGAAGAGAAGAGGAGGCGTGGAGCTCAGAGTAAAAGGTGAGTCGAAGGATGAAAAGGTTAAAGTCTCTTTCTAAATTCTACAGCTGAGAAGTGCAATGTTCAGATGTCAGAGGTGTGTGTGTGCACAGGTGTGTACATGTGAGTGTGTGTACATACATTAGCCTATGTATGTGTGGAATATGTGAAATTGTGCAGGTGTTTATATATGTGTGTGTGTGTGTATGTGTGTGCGCATGCTGGCTGTGTGTGTGTATGTGTGTGCGCATGCTGGCTGTGTGTATGTATTATTCTGAGCCTGGTCGGGGAGTTTGTTCCACCTATCAAGATATTTTTAGCACCCAAAAGAGATAAATGCATACAGGCCTTGAGAGTGTGAGTCAGGAAATAGTCACCACCTGCCCTTTCTCCCATACACACCTCTGATACACTCTCACCTTTCTCTTTCTTTCTTTCTCTTTCTTTTCTCTCTCTCTCTCTCTCTCTCTCTCTCTCTCTCTCTCTCTCTCTCTCTCTCTCTCTCTCTCTCTCTCTCTCTCTTTCTCTCTCACACTTTTTCTCTCTCTCTCTCTCTCTCTCTCTCTCTCTCTCTCTCTCTCTCTCTCTCTCTCTCTCTTCTCTCTTTCTCTCTTTCTCTCTTTCTCTCTTTCTCTCTTTCTCTCTTTCTCTCTTTCTCTCTAACTCTTTCTCTCTCTCCTTATCTCTATCTTTCTCTTTCTCTCTCACTCTCACTCTCTCTTCCTCCTGTGTTAATTTCTATTACATTTATGTAGGATGTATCTAAGTAAAAAGATATGTATTACCATCCTGTAGGAATGCATGTAGACCAGTTTGGTTGTTACCTGCAAGGCATATAAGTAATGAACTCAACTGAAACACTTCTAGTTCCATTGGGCTGACTGGGTCAATGACATTGTGTTCCTATGCCCTTTTTAATATTAGCTCTAGGTCCCATGCCTAGGGAACAGTCATCGAAATGCTTATAAAAAGCCTTAATCATCCTTAATCTATGCACACACCCCTTAATAGAAATCAAGGGGTACTGCAAATACATGGCTGTCCAAATTATTTCAAAATGGAGATAAATAGTTATTTGGTGCAAGAGGTCAGTTGTCCTTATGTTGCACTCTTAGTAGAAAGACCCCTTAAACGTGCCTTAATTTCAGTCAGGCACCTTAATCAGTAATGTCAGGGTAAATTAAAGAACTTAAGAACTTAATTTAAGTTTAGGGGTTGCATCTGGTTTTTAAGGGTATAATTCAAAGGTTTTGCTTAATTTGACTTAATCCATGCATAATTCTACTGTCTTTCTTAATTTATCTTAATTCTTATTTAATGAATATTGTTATTTTTAGGGAGCTGCTCCTAGGCTGACAAGCAGATCATAGAGACCACAAGTAACAGGCATTTCTCTCATAGATTTGGCAGATTTTTCAAAACAGCTTGACTGTGGGTTGCATGGCTGATTGCATAACAACAGATAATGAGGTAATAGAGGGAATGTAGCCTACACTGTAAAAAATTTATGTTTTTTCACGGGAAATTCACTGTATTATTTTACAGATTACTTTTGTTTTTCTACTTTAAGTGTAAATGCCATAAAAATACAGTAAATTACCTTTTATCAAAATATTAACCATTAAATAAAGGTATTTGAATTTACGGTAATTTGACAGTAAGTATTTGGAAACCATTGATGCCAGATATTTACTGTTTTCTTGAAGCTTTTTTTTTTACAGTGTACATTATGTTATTCCACTGATCACTGTTTCTCTGATTCCTGTGTTATGCAGAGTTATGATGTTTAGGGGGCAGGTCGGTATTGTAAATATATTGGAATCTGTGGAAATTATGGAAGTTTGTATAACAATTATTTACTTTCTATATAATCCATGCTCAACTATGTGTTGTAAAAAATATATTTTTTGATGCGTTTGGATTTGTAAATTTGTTGAATGAAAAAGAAATGGCGTCCATTTTGTTCTTTGCGACTGAAAGCACTTGAACACGTGATGACTCGTAGTTGGAGATTCCGAGAATGACTTGAAGGTAACAGTGCTATATATTAGAGTCTATAATATATGCAAATGTTTTACACTGGAATAAAATGTTAGTTTTTTTTATTTAATGTGACCTTTGCCCCAAACATTTCTGTAGGTCTAATGTTTGATAACGTCAGGGCTCAATGGCATCTTGTGATTGAAAACAACTCTCCTTCCGTGATAAACAATTCAGAAGAAAGCCTTTTATTACAATTAGTTGAAATGTTTATTTATTTAAATTTTTTATTTTTTAAACCAATCATTTCCTGTTGATATCCATTTAAGGGTGAATCCGTGAATGTAGCTCCTCCCTTTGAGTTGGCGGAGGCTCTCATAGACCACAGTGTAGTCAGTTAATATGTGAACAGCTTGAGGCTGCGTGTTGGGCTGGAGCTAGACTAACTACAAGCCTGTGTCAGACTCCCAGGGGGAGGAAATGTTACTGATTATGTAACACTGTTTCATCTATTCTAGGCTCCTCTGGGATCCATAACGATAGGTTATGTAGATAACCTAGTTATATTAGTATTGGCTAAGCGTCCCGCTCTGAGCCTTACGAGATACTCTATATCTCCTGTGATACCTAATGTATCTCCCACGAACAAAAAACACATGCACCCCACCTGTATGGGGCCCCGCCCCTTATGGTGGTACCACCCATATAACCATGACTCTGGTCATGAAACACCCTTCCTCGCCAAAAACCCGTCCCAGGAAAAGACCCCTCAAGAGGGAACTCAGGGCGCGCAGAGCGGGACGCTTAGCCAATACTAATATAACTAGGTTATCTACATAACCTATCGTTATATTTCGTATAGCATCGCGTCCCGCTCTGAGCCTTACGAGATAATGGGGAAGAGCGGGCGCGAGACCCGACAGATGTACCCCCTGAGGACCCGTAAGCCCACATCAAGGGGTGCGGGGAGCCCCGTCACCCCATCCTTCCTAACGAAGGGGGGGCGCAGTCAACTCCACCTGAATGCGAACAAGAGGGAGCCAGAACCCCTTGAACACACCGTACAGGCGGAACCACGTGTGACTCAACACACTGCGGCCCATACCCATACACTCCTGCTACCCGACCAAAGGACGGGAAGCAGGAAAGGCCACAGACCCCAGAACCGCCTGGGAGACAGAACCCCCGGTCATGTCCATGAGGAAAAACCTTACAAAGGAGCCCGGGGAGGACCATGAAGCTGCAGCACAGATGGCCTCCACCGAGGCCCCACCCAGGAGAACGGCAGAGGCAGCCACCCCACGAGTGGAGTGCGCCCTGACGCCCCCAGGGGGATCCTGCCCAGCCAGCGTGTAGCAGAGGGTAACACCCTCGCACAACCAATGGGACAGGCGCTGCTCCGACAGTGCCTTACCAGCACGAGCCCCACCGTAACAGACAAAAAGCTGGTCGGTAACCCTGAAATCCTGAGTACGGCTGAGGTAAATCCCCAAGCACGGACTGGACATGACAGGTGAAGGCCCGCATCTAACTCACCAGTGTGAGGAGGAGGACGAAACGCCTGAACCACAATATCCCGGGAGCGGAAGGAACTCCGGATATTCTTAGGCACGAAAGCAGGATTAGGTCGCAGAGTGACACCGCAATCGGTCCGAAAAGACAGGCACTCTGGACGTACCGAGAGAGCACAGAGCTCACCTACGCGTTTAGCGGAAGTGACAGCCAGAAGGAACGCGGTCCTGAAGGACAGCTGTCCCAACGGCGCCCGCTCGAGCGGCTCAAACGGGGCCAAGGACAACCGACCGAGGACCAATTGAAGATCCCAAGTCGGAGCCAAGGAGCGTTGCACCGGCTTAACGCGTCGAGCGCCAAGCAGGAAACGCTTCACAAGAGGGTGGCTGAACAAGACATCCCCTCAAACCCCTCATGATAGGAGGATATAGCTGCTGCATATACCCTCACCGTCGAAGCCGACAGTCTATCAAGGAGAGACTGGAGGTAACTAAGGACAGCAACCAGGGGGCAGGAGACTGAGTCCTGGCCCCCCGCCTTACACCACACTTGGAACATACGTCATCTGCCCGCGTAAGCGCGACAGTGGAGGGAGCATGCGCATTCCAGATGGTAACACCATCAGGATCAAGGACCTGCGCCCCTCAACGTACCCGTCCCAACAACTGACCTAACAGATGTATGGGGAAGAATCCCTGGCGGCACGGCATCGGTCCCAGACCTGCCTGGCCATGTCCAGACGCAATCCTCACCCGTCAGGATGAGGGCCGCCCCGCGACAGTACACCTGCACCCACATTCTCCCTGCCGGGGATGTGGGGAGCCCTTAGGCCGCGCAGATGGAGGACGCCCATAGCCAGCCGCCCGCCGCCTGGTGCAGACAGGGGGAGCGTACTCCTCCCTGTCTGTCGATACACGACACTGACGTCGTATCGTCCGTCCTGATCAACACCATTTGTGGACCAGAAGGACCGCTTTCAACACCAACACATTGAACGTAGCGCAGACCGGGCAGCATGGTTTGCCAGCTGCCCCCTACTGCGTTGGCCCGACGCGTCACCAGCGAGGGAGGCGTCGGTGAAAACGCGACGTGAGACAGCGCCGTAACCGTCCTAGGACGGAACCTCCCGAGCGTGTTGACAACACGCTCTGAGATGGATGCCCATAGCCCTCCAACCGTTGACTGGGAAGAGGAATACTCTACATCCAGTCTACAGCAACCCCAGGCTGGTAGAGACCTGCCTGGTACGAGACCTGACGATCCACCTAGACCGCGAAGGACCAGAACGTCATCAGGGCAGAACACTCCGTAACCCCGGATGACGCAGAGGCCCCAGTGCGGCCTCCACGCACTTGGTGAAGATGCGGGGAGCCAGAGAAAACCGAACGGCAGCCTCTGGTACTCATACGCTAACCCTGCAAAGGAAGCGTAGGTAAGCCCTAGGATGGAAGATCGGGGATGCGCATACGCATCCTACAGGTCTATGGAGGAGAACCAGACCCCCACCTGACAGTGTTCAACAGGTAGGAGACGATCCAAAAAATGCTGAACCTTCCCATGGGACAGGTCCAGCCTGGGTCTTACACCCCTCCCTCCCGACTTCTCGGGCAGAGAACACCGGGAGGAGAACGCCATGACGATGGCTTGCTTCGTCCACAGAGATTGGATCTCGTCGACCAGAGCTGTCCCTGCTGGAGACCCCGACAACAGGGTCTGTACCAAACCTGAAAACGGGTGGGGTTGTGTAAACACAAGTCCCCGCCTCACCATTCTCTCCATCTACCTCGACATATGGTACTGCCGTAGTCATATGTGACGACACTCCCAACGCACCCGCCGTCACGTGGCGCAGGTCCGCCAGGAACTGTAGATAGTTGGCCCGGTCCCCCCCGCTGTGCGAAGACAACCCTGGAATCGTGCGAGGAGCGCGTTCCGTGTCGGAACACCTGACCCTGACACCACCCACGAGGCAATCGCACCCAAGGGGGAACCCCGACAGAAAAGGGCCTGTCTGATACGGGGGGCTTCCGATCAAAAAAGCCCCCCCCACTGAACACCCCTCCAGAACATGCTGAAGGAGTTGTTCTGCAGCCGGACATGCAAGGTGTAAGGCCCCCATGGGTTCCTACACACCGTAGCCCTGCAGTGATATCACTACCACCCCAAACCATGTGAGCTGCGACCACTTGCCAATATTCCAGGAGTGGGAGCACCAACATGATACCTGGCCTGGCGAAGGCGAGGCCGGGGAAGCCCGCACTGTGTGCCTCAAAAGGTTTCGAGCCCCCCTGCTGACAACACTTAAGTTGACAGACGTAACACCAGGCTCAACCAACACAGTTCAAGGTGTGGGAGCCGCTTGACAGCACAACATTCTCACGGACAGACCCAGGCTCAGCCATCAACTGGGTGTCAGCCCCTGTCTCCATGAGAAGCGAAGAATGGGGCCGCATACGCTCCAAGAAGGTCCGCGGCCCGCAGCCAAAGGAACACACCCAGAGCCCCGCTTCTGAGGGTAACAGAAAGCGGACTGAGCGGGGAGCGGGCTGCTCGCGGCAAAATGACGACGGAGTGGTTTACCAACACCGAAATCACCCAAAATGGCCGATCCCTCGGCCGCCAAGACTGTCGGCCTCGCGATACCCTGTCGATTCTCCAACCAGGGCACCACTGGCGGGGGAAACATGGCCGCCTGTCGAGGGCCCCGTCATCGCCGCTGACGAGGCCGTGCTCTCTCTTCTTCTGGCTGCGCGGTGTGAGGCGGTGTAGGGCCTAGGACAATACCGCCCGCGCTCCAGCAGAAGACCAAAATCCCCTGCGGAGAGGGGAACCCTGAGCGGTTATAGCTTGCGGCTGGGTCAAAGCTAATAACGTCAACATCCTCGACGGAGTGGTTTACCAACACCGTGCGCGATGTGTCGACGTCGGCCGGCCCTCAAGGCCCCTCCACCAGACACCATTTCTGTAATAGAAAAAACACCAATTCGAACACAGTTCTAATCGTTGCCAATTCCATACCGTGGCGGTACAAGCCTTAACAGCCCACCAGCCACTCGCCAGGCCGACCCATGGTGTCGGCCGGGCGGGGCATTGTTTCAATATATCAAAAACAAAGGACTGACGTTAACATGGAGCACCAGTGGTGATTGCAAACAGCACCCTCCACTGTGGTGTGGACCATGAAAAGGTTAAATGAATAAAAGAGCTAAACCACAAAAACTGTAGAATGAGCAAACCCATACACAAAAGTTTAAGGGGAGACGGACCAGACCCGTCTTCATTCAAAATATTCACAACAGAACACCAGCCCTAGTTTAGCCCATTTACCAAAAAAGGTAAACAAAGCCCCCCCCCCGCACTACTCCCCCAGTATACCGATTGACCGTCAGTATGAATGGTTTGAGAGGAGAGAAAGCTTGTAGCAAGACAGACCTTCTCATAGCAGAGTGACAAAATGAAACAATAGCCCCCTACACAGGGCCGCCCCAGGAGATGGGGGGCCTCGCGTCTAAAAACGCACAGGGCCTCACATTTCTCCCAAGCGGCCCTGCCCTTACACTACTGCAGCCTAACGCCAGGCAATGTGGAACCCAAGACAACAATTGCCTGTGCACAGACACGCAACATGTTTACCATGTCGGCTGGACCCATAGCCCCACTACCCGACGCCAACCCAGATGGGAACACCGTTCAACAAACCCCGCCGGAACACAAGGTAATACCTGGCTAGAACCTAGCCACGACCTACCCCGTTGTCAACCCATTTACCCGAAAAGGTAAATAGAACTCAAAACCCCACAACAGCTACCGACTGACCTTCATTGATGAACCGGGCAAGAGGCGGGAGAGTGACAACATCTCACGGCGGAGACATTAAAACAGCATAGCAATTAGCAGTAGTGATAGCATGCGGCAGTAGCGATAGCATGTTAGCATAGCTTTAGATGTTTTAGCAGCACGCCCAAGACAGCTTGGAAACCGTTCCCTGCAGAGAACGTTCACCAAACCATCTTGCCCCTGGCGCCAACACACAACAAGGTTGTGTTAACAACACAAACCAGCATTACTAACACTAATACCCATGCCTGAAGACACAGGGCCTACCTGAGTACAAGCTGGCCCGACAGCCAGCCTTGTACAGCTGAACCTCGATGTGCAGTCATCAAACGAGGAACATCACAGGCCCGTCGTGTCGCCGAAAACATGCGTCGAAGATGCCAGGGGCCAGCAACCTCCGGTAAGCTTCCAACATTATTAATCTTCCTTAATCTTTTCATTCCGCTAGCTCGTATGGTGCAAGCATCCAGTACGCTGGGACGAAAATAGAGGAAGGGTGTTTCATGACCAGAGTCATGGTTATATGGGTGGTACCACCATAAGGGGCGGGGCCCCATACAGGTGGGGTGCATGTGTTTTTTGTTCGTGGGAGATACATTAGGTATCACAGGAGATATAGAGTATCTCGTAAGGCTCAGAGCGGGACGCGATGCTATACGAAATATAACATGGGAGAAGAAACAACATGATATCTTACAATAGCCATAATGCAATACTATTCTGTCTTTGTCGAGTTTACTGTTTGTGGATTTTGGTGAAGTTAAAGAGATAATCACAGCCTTAAAGGGATAGTTCACATTTTTGGAACCCTAGCCCTATTCCCTACTTAGAATCCTTTCTCAGCACAATCCGCACAGATAAACATGCCTATAAATTATGTAATTGGGGGGGATCGTTTGGCTTAATGGGTAAATACAGTTGGGTGTTGCCTGCATAGCAGTGAAAATGAATGCCAAACTTACAAATAATTTCACTGAGAGGTAACATATAGATAGAAAATTACCAGGACAGAGCCTTGTGGTACACTGAACTGCACTTTGGAGTACTCTGAAATCATATTATTATGGACTACAGTACACAATATGTTCTATCAGTTAAATCGGATCTAAACCAAAAAGAATGTCTGGTCCCTGAATACAGCAAAAAAAAAATGCATAAAGACAAAAAGATGTTATTGAGGATTCGGACCGTTTCATAAATATACCCCCTATCTGCCACAAAATACACCTGCTAGTTGACCAGATGAGGGGGTAAATGTATTTTCATCCTGAATGAAAGTGTGATCACATCACCCACTGTCTGCGAGAAACTGAAAACACTTGATGGCAGACTGAACAGAGCTGTAAAGAAGCTGTGAAAATCAAGCTGTGAAGTGTCACATGCCATTGCTATAATGGGCCCACAGCACACACACAGACCACCGTGGAGATGACTCTCAGACCATGAGCCGAGGAAGCCAGTTGGAACGGTATAAAGTGACTGCATTTGTTGGGTTGTCTTTTTTCACTGCGCCTGCTACTTGAGATAATGAAGTGTGAAACTCCCACACTCTGAGTCTTTTATTTTACATTTTTTTCCCCCTCCTTTTTCCTCCGATTTTCTCCCATCCCAATGTTAGTCGTTATGCCAATTCCCAATCCCCTTCCTGGTCGCTGCGCACTTACCCCCCACAGTCGGTCTGGGAGAGTGGAGGCCATCACGTGCTTCCTCCGACACACGTCTAGCCAATCAACCGCTTCTTTTCACCTGGCAGCACAGACTCTCACTGAGGGGGTGTAACGTGTGGAAGGATCACACTACCCCCCTTAGATCCTATCCGCGCTGAGCAGGCGCCCCGACCGAACTGTAGGAGTCGCTGTTTACAATGACCCGGACCCACCCCGCCAGCTTTCCCACCCTCTAATACAGCCAATTGTATTAGTGTGAACGGCCAGCCAAGCTGGTGACAACGCCGGATCCAGCGTCTCTGGTGTTGGTGACGAACGCAATCTCCGCTACGCCACCTGACCGCCCCCACACTCTGAGTCTTAATGCTTTGTGTCTGTCTCTGTATCCTTCTTTTTTTTAGGGATTTCCCATGGCGGAGGGCGGGCATCCCACATCAGAGCTATGCCCACCGGGGGGAACTGTTTCCTCAGACGCTGAGCTGTCTGCTGAACCCCTCCTGACCATCTCCAGGAGCTCTGTGGACACACTCACATCCACTAGGAGGGCGCAGACATCAGAACCACCACATCCCATCTGTCAGGAGGACCTAAAGGAGGCCACCGGCGAGGGATCCAATACAAATCCAGTGCCCCGTTCTACCGCAGAGAATGATGACAACAGCCAGCCGGTCGGAAGAGAGCCTGCCATGCCGGTTGCTGCTCAGGTCAGCCCACGCAGTGTCTCAGAACACCAACCTGAACGCGGTGCCACGGCCAGGACTTCAGACCGCCCCCGTAGTGTAGCGGAACCCTATGCTTTCTCACATCCCCACGAGGAAGTGGTGAGAGTGACCAATCAATGCCCCCGAGCCGGCGGAGGCACAGCGGAAAGACTGTTACCTGCCTCCCTGCCGGTCCAGAGGAGCCACTCTGATACTGTCCATATAGTTAGAGATGCATCTGTCCCTCAACCCCCACATAGTGAGACCTGTGTGACTGCTTACCATGGGGGAGACCTCAGTACTCAAGAGGCTCGGGGCCAGTCCATGCAGCTACAGCATTGCAACACTGTCACCACCGTTTGCAGAGGGGGCAACAGTGGGCATGACACCCCAATGCCGCAGGCTCAGGGCGGGTGTCTTCACATCTGTATGCCTGGCCCCGCTAACACAAGTATGGAGGGAGGAGTAGAGGCTCATCATGACCCACAATATGAGGAGGCAGTTTGTTATGGCTCTTATGTTCACCATGGCAACCTGGAGGACACATTTGCTGCCTACTGTCACCCCCAGTCCATCCCAGCCCCTGCCCAGCTACTACCACGCCTAGCAGGCATGGAGGTTGACTGCAGGGACCAGCGCCAGTTGCCACCTCACCTGTCAGCGGGCCTCCTTACTCTCCCTCGCCTCATCTCGTCTGTCAGTGAGACAGGGCTGGACGCCAAACGAATGCTACACTGCTGCAACCTAAACTGCTCCTGGGTCGGCGCCCTGCCCCCTGGTGGAGGACCCCAATTGCATCACCAGCGCATTGGGGAGGAGTTCTGCAGTGGTACCAGCAGCAGCAGCAGCAAGACCAGCACCACCAGAGACATGGGAACAATGACAGCCCACAGGGAGCTCAGGAACATTGGAGTGCAGACAAGCCAGACCAGTCTAGAGACGGCACGCATTCATCCTCCACCTCACATGTTCCCTCAGATCTGCCTGGTGGAGGAGAACGGAAATGGGACCAACGGTGACCAGAACGTCACCATGGAGGGCGACGGCCCACCGAAGGCTCCAGTGAAGGAGGTGAAATGGGACGCGGAGGGGATGACATGGGAGGTGTATGGCGCTTCTGTGGACCCAGAGGAGCTGGGCCTGGCCATTCAGAAGCACCTAGAAATGCAGATCAGGGAGACGGCCAGCCGAGCCGTCAAGCTCACCCGCCAGGACACCAACACATCCCGCCACAGTGACGCCTGCCGGAGGAAGAGGGGTGGAGTCATGGGCTCCATCAGAACCCCGGCCTGCTGCGTCCGCTCCACCACTGCTGTGGACTGACAGACTCACTGACTGACTGACTGACTGACAGACTCACTGACTGACTGACTGACTCACTGACTGACTGACTGACTGACTGACTGACTGACTGACTGACTGACTGACTGACTGACTGACTCACTGACTGACATCCAGACTCACTGACTGACTGACTGACAAGATTAAATCTGTTGAACCTGACACTGTGCTCAATGGTCAGTATGGCCACATACTATAATATCCTCAGCCTCAAATGTCACCCAGTATAGAGGCCTTTCACGGAATGTTTGGAATGCCTATTTTTCCTCCATGTTGGAGGAGAGAACGGTTGCTATATGAGAAATACATATTAACAGACATTTTTATAAATAAGTGTTTTATTACTGGTTCTTGTGAACAAGTCACAGTGGAACAGTAATATGCTTTTCCAATGTTTTACCTTCTATACTGAAATTAGGCTGCAGAGAAATTAGGACATTTTCTTTTGAGAGTGGTTACAGTGGTTACAGTCAGCCATGTTGGAAGAAAGAGAACTACACAAACATTCCGTGCAAGGCCTCTGTTGTACTACAGTATAGTCGGTAAAGGGATCGTGAGATTAGGGGAATCCGTGCATAAGAGCCACGGTGTGGCATGCATACGAGAATACATAAAGACACTGGGTTGACATGAAGGGAAATATAAATTACAGTATATGGATATGTTTCTTGTCATAATAGGGGGGGGGGGCAGAGAGGGAAGCTAGAGAGACGAGGAAGGTATCATAGATTTCTGTTCTGTAAAATAAGGCTTATACTGTCTGTCTATGATTCAATTGAAATATACTGCAGATTTCAACACTCATACATATTATCAATCAACAGTTTGCTGAGACTGTGGTCTGAGACTGAGGGGCTATTCCTAGAATGCACAATAGTGCATCCTAATTAAAATGAATTACTAAACTTAATTTATACTATGGAAAAGGAAAGAAAGAAAAAAGCAATTTCGAACTGATAACTGATGAAACTTTTGGTTGACCTGAAAGTCTGTGAAAGTTTATATTACACTGTGATACAGAAGGAAACTATGATAAGAAATACAAGAGCAGGTTTCGGGGAATCGTGTCATAATAACAATACTATACAGATGATACTATACTGTTTAAACCTTTTTGTTTTTCAATATAAACATCAAACAAAAAGTTCGAAAATTTGTGTTTAGTCGATTATTTCTCTGTTGTACCAATGCTTCTTGGCAATACATTTTATACCGTTGGAAAGCCTGTTTATTTCCTTTTTAAATGGTGCCCCATTTGTAAGGAACATGCATTTGTGGGATGGCAATTTTACAATTTATTAATTTAACAAACAGTCAGGAGCCTCAGTAGCGTGTGGACGAACCATACACAGCCACAACAGCCTGGCACCTCCTCCTCATGCTGGACACCAGCGCGGTCACACCCTGCTGTCGGATGGCATTCCACTCCTCAACCAGGATTTGTCGCAAGTCAGCCAACGTGGTTGTGTTGGTCACCCTAGCACAAACAGCACGCCCAAGCTGATCCCACAAGTGTTCAATTGGGTTGAGGTCAGGACTGTTGGCAGGTCATTCCATTCCCTCTACTCCCAAATTCTGGAGGTAGTCTCTGATAAAGATATGGGAGATATGGGATTGCCACTGGTAGGGGGTAGGTGCGGAAAAGTGACCATAGCTCAGCGTAGGAAGGTCCGATCGAGGTCCAAATCTGAGGAGGTGCCAGGCTGTTGTGGCTGTGTATGGTTCTTCCACACGCTACTGAGGCTCCTGCCTGTTTGTTTAAGTTTAAGTTTATTTGGATCCCCATTAGCCACAGCCGTGCTAAATTAATGAATTGTAAAACTGTAAAATTGCCAATATGTCTTGTTTCTTCCTTGTTAGTGATAGACTTCAATCATCCAATCCACCCAACAACACCAAACGAGTCAATAGTAACTGCAGAATAAGCTGTTTGGCATTGGCAGAGAAGATTTGGCAAATTGTTCATGGGCACAACCAACATACTCGGCTGTACTGCTCATCCCACAAATGCATGTTCCTTACAAATGGTGCACCATTTAAAAGGGAAATAAACAGGCTTTCCAACGGTATAAAATGTATTGCCAAGAAGCATTGTTGCAACAGAGAAGAAATCTACCAAACACAAATTTCTGAACTTTTTGTTTGATGTTTATTTCTTTTATATTGCATAAACTTTGGGACAGGGGCAAATTCTGTTCTCTGCTTTATTATTCTTGCAAGCCAGATTGCGTGTGCTTTCTTTATATTCTGTGTGAATCAAATTCACAGCCAAAGAATGATTTCTGTGCTAACCAGAGAGTTCAGTGGATGTGTATGAAATCAAGCCAGTTTTGTGTTGGGTTCATTCATAATAGAGGCCTTGCACTGAATATTTGTGTAGTTCTCTTTCTTCCAGCATGGCTGCCTGTAACATAGCAACCGTTGTTTTGTACATGGCAGTGAAAGGGACAATGGTTTCTATGTGCAAAATAGCGGTTGCTATGTGTTGATATAAGAAATATATCTACAAAAACATAATACTTTGGTGTCTTATGGCTGGATCTTGTAAACAAGTCACAGTAGAACAGTAATATCATGATTTTCCAGTGTTTTACTTGTTCTACCACTGCACAGAAATTAGGCATTTTCTTTTTAAAGTGGTTACAGGCAGCCATACTGGAAGAAAGGGAACTACACAAACATTCCGTGCAAGGCCTCCATTGACCTATCTCAAACCCTGCCATCTTTTCTTGATCCTCCAATCACAACTGTTGCTTCTGAGGAAAGCAACAATTGTGATTGGAGGATCAAGAAAACAGGGTGTGGTTGGAGATAGATCAATTGACAGCTTAGACTAGAGGACAGGACGATTGTGGGTAGCAGTTTTACAATAACTGTATTCTGTCAATACTGTGCCATACTAACAATACTTCTCACTTGCTTTTAGAGTGGATGCTTTGCATCTTGTGAGTTGCTTTACCTGTAAGTAGGTATTGGTTGTGTATAAGGAAACACTATATTGGATAGATTTTAATAATCCGACCAAACGGGTATTAGATTAGAGGAACAAGGTTGTTCCTACAATACTGTACGATATACTCGAATCATGAGACAATATCGTAAGTTGTGAAAAACTGAGATACCGGTAGATGTGTTTGCTAAAAGAAATGTACATCTAAACTCATCATCATCAATTGAGACTAGGTACATTTTGTGTATTAGATATGACAGACTAACCATAGGTGGCATAAACTCAGAAGGGCTCTTTTGTTCTGTACAGGATGATTTGAATTCCACTCATGTTTTGGGAATAACAATTTCTAGTTCAAACATTACGCAGTATTGTTTTGTTTGTAGTGGAGGTCTACTGCTTTTGACATTCAGTCTTGGACTGAAATAAATTCTCATGCCAAATGTCAGTTGATTATGTGTCATAAAGGAATGGTCTAAAATGTGTATTTCATGAATATGTGTTCTGTCCTTGATGCCAGCAATAAAGCAATTTAAAGAAATGGTGGTTTTCTTTTTTTCTTAGTTTCTTTTTTTAATGTAGAAACTATCTTGATTATGTGAATAATGTGATCTGTTGACCTCCAATTCCTTATTAATTGAGTACCTCAGACAAAGAACCATATAACTCCATTTTAGGTTTTCAGAGGAACAATGTTTTGAAACGTTTATACAGTTGGCAGTGTAGAGTGTTTGGCAGTAGAGGTTGAGTACTTTCTTGTGACATCACATTCACACTCCAAGTGATTTAGATTTACTTTACACCTGCAAATACATGGGCTGTCCAAAACTAAATTTGGTTATATGGTTCTTCAATGCAACCCTTAGTAATTCATTAACCATACTGACCTTCTGTACTCGCAAAAGGCCGGCTGTCACAAAACAGTCACATCTAGGGACCTCAAAACCTACTCTAGCGAGGCCTTTAACCAAGAACTGGAGAGACTGGTCAGATGAGCTCAGTGGTACACTAGCTGAAGAAACATGGCTTGGATTCTAAACCAAATTCTCAACAATACTAAACAACATGGCCCCCCTAAGAACCACCAGGGTTAAAAACCGTGCTGAGCCATGGATGCACTCAGAAATACTGACCGCTATGAAAACCAGAGACAAAAAATGCTCTGAACTTCATAAAAGTCAGTCAAAGCTTGCCAAAAGCTCAAACAGTGATCTCCAAGCCCACGTGGTTGAACTCAAACATCAAAGAAACCCTCCCACTCAGGGCATTTTGAGGTAGAACACATCATAGCCTTCTACAAAAACCTAGGGGTTCGCAAAGGTGACTGCAAACTTGAAATGATACTAACAATAGATGAGGTACTCAAAAAACTGAGCGCCCTCCAACCTAACAAGGCCACTGGCCATGACAATATCCCCTCCAAATTCCTCAGAGACTCAGCAGCCACCATCACCCCAGTCATCACACACATAATAAACCTCTCCATAAAACAGGGATACGTCCCCAAAGACTTCAAAATTGCGAGAGTGACCCCCCCCTGCACAAAAAAGGCAGCAAATTAGACCCAGGCAACTACCGCCCTGTTTCTATTCTTACCTCCATCTCGAAAGTCATGGAAAAAATAGTCTATGAACAGGTCGAAAAGTACCTTGCGGGAAAAAAACGAATCTACAAATTCCAATCTGGCTTCAGAACATCCCACTCCACTGACACATGCCTTCTCCATTTGAACGACCACATCAAACAAGAGGTGGACGCGGGCAAATACTGCGGCATGGTCATGCTGGATCTCCAAAAGGCTTTTGACACTGTCAATCACTCCATTCTGATTGACAAGCTAAAAGCAATTGGTTTTGATAGTTCATCAGCGAGCTGGATGCAATCCTACCTGGAGGGGAGAGAACAGATGGTGGAGGTAAACGGTACACTACAGTGGAGGTTATTGCATAACTACTAGTGAGGCAGTGCTTCACTAGTATACAGACGGATTATTTTTTTATTATTATTATTATTTTTTTTATATATATTATTATTATTTTTCTAATATTTTTTTTTATTAGAAATGTTTTCCTCTAAAAAAAATTCTTCAAAAATGTCCAAGTGACAGCTCTCTGACCCTGATCCCATAACACATTGATGCTGGTCAGGCTGTCAGCTGTCAATCAGTCACTGCAAATTTGGTGCACAAATAGCTAGGGTATTTGAGAAGACAGAAAAAAAGAAGAAGAAAAAAACGCCGTTAGTGAGGCTTAGCGCACTTTGATTGATTGGTGTTCACGGCCGTGTTACATTGTGTTGACAACCTTGAGATCCAATCAGAGAATGGTGCCAGCTAATGAGACGGAACTGCAGCTGGACCCTATTGACTGTGTGTGCAACTTGATTTGAAAGAGACTGACATAACGTTAGAGAAAAGAAGAGATTAATTTGCCTAATATAATAATTGATATTTTAAGATCTTTATTCAATTGTTCATCAACTTATTGTGCATCGTTTGATGATATATATATATATTTTTCTATCTCAGTTGAAGTAGTGTAGTTTACGTGAACGTGCCGGCTTGGACTGTCTGTAAGCTAACTTGTTGTAGCTAACGTTAGCTAATAGCTAAGTCATCGAAACGTTCACCCAGAGGAAGAAGAAGAAGAGGAAGATGGGATAGGTGAGCCCACAGCTTTGGTGAGTTCACTGCTTTGGCAATCGCTTGACCACCAGTCGGAGTCCCGAAATGGAACGTGTGTCACGCATTAACAGAACAATGTTTAGTGGATTTCGACAGCATCCTCACGCAAATGAAGGATCGATTAGATCACAAAAGACTGCTGTTTGTTGCATTGCCTGATTTGCAACTGTTTGCAAGCAGAGGAGGTCATTGAACATTTCATCAGAAAATATCGAAGGATGGATTTAATTTACAAGTGATCAGATGGGAGGGACACTATTTCCTCGTAAGAAGTAAGTCGTCAATGGTGAGTGAAAAACATATTTTTTTTATATTTAGTAGCTGTGTGGGGCGGGCCTGTGTTGATTATGAATTAATTGGCCCGCTGTGGCCTTGCGTGTGTAATGCAGGACCTCTTTAGGGGGTCTTTATTTGGCATGCAACGAACTGGACATGCAATTGGAGCGGCACACACACACACCGGGATACACACACACACACACACACATGCATTGTCTTTCCTCAGTCGCCGATGCGATTGAGTCTCTGCGCTTAACCCATCCCGTCCGCGTGTGTGTGTGTGTGTGTGTGTGTGTGTGTGTGTGTGTGTGTGTGTGTGTGTGTGTGTGTGTGTGTGTGTGTGTGTGTGTGTGTGTGTGTGTGTGTGTGTGTGTGTGCACGCGCGTGTGTGTCGTTCATTTCCTATAGTGCTGAGTGATATGAATGTAATGTCCTAAGTAATGTGTCAGGCGATTAAAAAAAATAATCTAATTAATTACAGGATTTGTAATGAATTAATCTAATTAATCGCATTTTAATCGCATAACCATTTTATGCCTGATATTCTATATTCTATAATCATATTTCAAATTGCATGTGTCCGGATGGCAGAATTCAGTACTGTATCTACAAAACCTTGAATGAATGAATGAAAAGTTTATTTCTTGGACATGTTATTCTTCTTATTTCTTCAAACAACTCACAGTGTCTTGATCCGTCAGACCAAACAATCATAACAACAAAGAAAAAAAATCCTTAAAGAAAAAAAACATTTAAAAAAAAGAACAAAGGAAAAAACAAGAATTATAAACAAAAGAGCAATGTGTTTGGTTGGCAGACATGTCCAAAAAAAGGAGTAGAGGGAAGCTTAGCTTATTGATCCCTACCCCCTTACATTTGTATTTGTTCTTCCATTAATATTACTAGAATTGACATAATTTAGTATATTACAATATAGAATATTATTTTTACTTATATTAAAAGTTTACAATAAAAAACATGATTCACTTGACAGCAGTGAATATAGTACATCACTACATACACAATATAACATAATTCTGTTTATCCTCACTACTCATTTCTGTATTTTTCTAATGTGTATTTTTTTAACTTGTGCCACATGTTTACTCAGTTTGATGTAATCGGGTAAATTATTCCACAACTTCACTCCACACACCGATATGCACATGCTTTTCAGCGTGGTGTGTACCATTGGTTACTTACCTTATGTTTAATTATCTTCCATCTATTAATTTGCTTAGATTTTTCAGGTCTGGTCAATTTGAGCATGGTGTTATTCACAGTCGAAGATAATAAAAAAAAATTATTGATATTCTCATTTGGTTCATTACAATTTACTCAAAATAAAATTGTCATTCAATCAATCACCGCGCAGATTGATTGATTGAATGAAAATGTTATTAACAGATTGCAGAATGGGTACAATACAGTACGGCTCAACACACACAATTGGTAAGGGGATGCAGACCAGAGAAAGACTTTCGTCTTGTTTACATCAGGGTCCCCCATTTTCAATTCATAATGAATTGTAAGTAAGGGTGCAACTTGCACCGTGCAATCCCTTCTTTGTGGATCTAGCCGCGGGGCGTGTCGCAGCCAATCAGGGAAAACACGGAAGCACTCGGCAGCACTCTTTGGCTGTGATTAAAGAATAGGCAGCCGGCCTCGATTTGAAGCGGTCTAGGCAGCGTCTATATTTATCACAGCCGAAGAGTGCGTCGCGTTTCTCTGATTGGCCATGACGCCCATGTGACCAACTCCGAAAGAATGCCTAACCTTAACCCTCCCTAACCTTAACTTAACCCTAACCTTAACCAACTCCGAAATAATGCCTAACCTTAACTTAACCCTAACCTTAACCAACTCCGAAGGAATGCCTAAACTTAACCAGCGGAAGAATGCACGTTTATAGCGAGAGATGATAAACGTAAAAAAGAAAAAGAAAAAAATGTAAGTGATTCGAACTTGTGACCAACCGCACCACAGGCTCCACAGCACGGCGGCGTACCAGTTGAGCTAAGCGTCGATGGAAAAACATCTGGGATTACGGCTACATAATCAGCCAATACATAGGTGGTGAATGGCCGTACCCTGAGATTCGCCGCTGACTTCAGTGACTACACAGCGAGGCGCCGCAGAGCTTTTGCCGGGGCCATGGATCTAGCACGGGAAAGGGCGGTGGAGGTATACCTACTGTTCCCGGCAACGCTGAAAGTAAAGACGGGACGGGGAGAGGTGTCGTGCAACCGTCTATTCAAGCCACCATCCGAGGCGGAGGACTTCATTCGGAAAAGCAATACAGTCATTCCGGCTGAGAGGAACAGACCGGCCCCGGTGGAGCAGACCCCGAGCGATGGAGAGTGAGAGGCCGGAGCAGGTACCTGAGGCTTGCTTCACGCGTGGCCTGCTAGCATGCTAGCTATCCAAGCTAGCGGCCCTGAAGAGTGGAGCGGGCTCCACACGTGGGCTGCTAGCATACTGGCTAACCAAGCTAATGGCTCTGGTGCACGAGAGCTGTTAGCACACCGGCGGCTAGCTATCCAAGCTAGCACTGTTGTAAACACGGCCGACCGCAGTTTTCTCAGTCCTCAGAACGGTAATACTTGACTTCTCTATACGGTATTGTCTCAGTCACGAGCATGATTACTGACTATTTGAAAGGTAATTCAGACGTCCTTTACTCTTATCGGTTTTTTCTTTTTTCTTTATCTCTTGCCTTTTTTATCATCTGACACTCGAACTATACATTGAACTGCGCGGAGATTGTTACGTATTAGGCTTGGGCGGTATGACGGTATTACGGTATACCAGGGTATTTCGAAATACTGACGGTATGATTTTTAGTACCGTGACGTCACAGACTGTGCGCCAACGCTGTAGTGCACAGCACGCGCCAGCAGAGGGCAGGGCAGTCTGTCTTTCCCTCTCTCAGTCAGAGCAGAGCAGAGCTGAGCAGGTGACGCAACGCGCATGTGCCGTTGGGTCTTTCATCTTGCATGTGTTAATCTGCACGATAAATAAAGACTTATTCTTATTTCTTCTCTTCTCCCTCTACACTAAATCACTGGGTAACATTATCACGTCTCATGGCTTCTCATATCATTGTTATGCCGATGATACTCAACTCTTCCTCTCCTTCCCTCCCTCCCTCAGATATCCACGTCTCTGAGCGGATCTCGGCCTGTCTGTCCGACATCTCCGCCTGGATGACGACCAACCACCTCAAACTGAACCTAAGCAAAACAGAATTGCTCCACCTGCCGGCCAAATCCTCCCCCCTGACCGACCTCTCCATCACAGTCGAGAATGCAGCTGTGACCACGTCCCCGACCGCCAAGAACCTTGGTGTAGCTAAGGGGCTACACAACCCGGACTGTATTAAAGATTGTTTAGATTAAACCACTACTAAAGAATATTAATAGCCAGACAGTACAGTTAGATAATATGGCGGACACTCAATTGACGGCACGGGGACAAGGATACCAAGTTTACAGTATTTTAATCGTCATAGCAACATACATATGAATTATCACGGTTCTCCTTTAATAATAGAATGTCAGAGTATCAAAGTCAGCGGTAATGAATATTTCCTAGGTTACGAATACTCGACCGGAGCTCTGCAGGGAGTGAGAAGAGACGAGGTGATACGGGGCAAAGCAAGGGTAGTTGGAGACGATGGTTCTCCTCTGGAGCTCCAAGCTCCGGAGGAATTGGAGACTGGTCGGATAATCCTGTCGTCACTGGAAGAAAAGGGGTCTCGTACGGAACCGGTCCTTGTAATCCTAGCGCCTGATGGCAGGGTTAATAGCTATTAATCCAAAAGCCCGATGGCATAGATGGTAGCTAGCTAGCTTCGTTTGTACTGGAAGCTAGCCCGCAGACGGTCTTCAATGAGTAGTTAGATCCAAACGGCGTTGGGTTTAACTATGCGTTTCTCCACGTTACTTCGCTTACACAAGTCACTATACTGCGCCAATAATGGCTCTACAATATTATAGTCGTATCTAAGTAGCTACTAGCTATCTGTAACGATACACCGCTGGTAGGTCTGTGTACAACTGTACCGGACGTATCACGCTCTCGCTCTGCTGCTTCTCCTGTTCTGATACTGCCGACTCGTTACTTCCACTGGTGTTAGGTTACTGCTCTGCGGCTGCTTGCACCATCTACAATATATATACTCAGACTGATTTCTAGGGCGCAGCCGATTTACCTGTCCGGAATCAATGCGCCTGCTATAGGCAAGTCTGAACTTGTCTGGACATGTCTCAAACTATGTCTGGGGGGGCTCGTCTTGTGGCGCCTCCAATGTCAAGGGCGGGCCCCAATGAGGCGAGCGGAGAATACTATTATGCAAACGGATGGCGTTGGATATATATCTTATATATATAAACAATATACAAGTTATACAAAATAATAAACGCAGACTTTTAGTGTTAATCTGGACCTTCAGAACAGCCGCCCCCTAATTAGTCCGCACCTAATTAGTAAATAAAATGGGGGGCACAGATTAATATTAAGGTCAAGTCAACTTCTCCATAATGGGGGGGCAGGTGGCGCACGGAGATTACGTCCGTCACCAACACCGGGAGACACTAGGATCCTGTTCGAATCCAGCTCCCGGCGTTGCTATCAGCTTGGCTGGCCCCTCACACTGATACAATTGGCCGTATCAGAGGGTGGGAAAGCTGAAGGGTGGGTCCTGGGCGTTGTGGACAGCGACCCCTACAGTTCGGTCGGGGCGCCTGCTCAGCGAGGGCTGGAACTGAGGAGAGATAGTGTGGCCTCCCACACGCTACACTCTCCCCGGTGAGAGCCTGCGCGGCCAGGTTGGCCTGCCCCAGGCTGCACATGCGTCGGAGGAAAGCATGTGACAGTCTCCGGTCTCCCGGACCAACAGTAGGGGAAAGTACGCAACAACCAGGAAGGGTGGGATGGGGAGAGAAAATCGGGAAAAAGGAGGGGAAGAAAGATAAAAAAAAAAGAAAAAAAAAAAACTTCTCCATAATGTGCTATGGGGAGTTGGAAATAATCTATAAGGTCAGTGGGTTATCGTCGTCGTCAGGGGGGTCAGGGAACGCAGGCAGCTCTATCAACTTGGCTACTGGTCTGGTGTAGGTCCGCCCTTGGACAATGACTTCTGCCGCTCTGACCTTCCCATCGGAACCGGTAATCACTTTGCTCACACGGCCGGCCGGCCACGTAGCTCGGGGCAGTGACTGGTCTATTATCATCGCGACGGTACCCACTGTCAGGTTGTCCCTGTCTTTAACCCACTTCTGACGGGCTGGAAGGGAGGGTAGGTAGCGTAGGAGGAAGCGGGCCCAAGACTGATCGGTCAGTACTTGGCTGTGTCTCCACATCCTCCGTCCGTTCATCCCGTCCTGTCCACACACCGTCTGAGAAAGGGCAGGGTCCGGCCGCCCCATCAAGAGGCGGTTTGGGGTGATGGGTTCGATGTCAGCTACGTCGCTTGGAGCGTAGCTGAGGGGCTTGGAGTTCAGAACTCCCTCTTCTTGAGCCCACAGTTCCCTCACCAGCATCTTCGCCCGGGTGGTGTAGGGGAGGATACACCCCATTGGGTCATACTGGCTGGTGAGTGTTCGGTACACACTCAGCCGAGTGGTCAGTCTAGTCGTGGACGTCTCCTGATCCGTCCTCAGAGGTGTGTGTCGTAGTGAAGCGAGTCTGTCTTGAAGCGCCAGACGAGGCCCAGGGTCATCTCTTGCGCTTCGCCTGGGGTGTGCGCCATCCAGGTCTCGCTGCTGGCGGCCTTGGTCTCTGGAGGGAGGTGCCGGAGAACTTGAGGGTCGCTATTGGCCCACTGGCGGAGGTCGAATCCACCTTTGGCTAATGAAGCTCGTAGCTTCAGTAGGATGCTCTCTGCTTCTTCTGGCGTGGATACACTCTGTAGGCAGTGGTGCGTCGCTCCCTTAGGCATATGCAGAGTGGGCATCCCATCCCGCCTCAAGAGTGGGGTTGCGTATCTGAACACTCCATCGACCTTGACTCTCGTAGTCTTCTGATCTAGTAGAGCGATGGCATACTTGTCCTCTTTGGGCCGAACCATCTTGCGTTCGGTCTTGAATGGCAGCGCGTCTAGTGTCCATAGCCTCTCAACGTGCTGTAGGAGAGTGTTGTCTGTGTCGCTCACCTTGGTGTAAAGGCAGCGTGTGGACGTTGGTTGGCTGGCAGGTCCGTAGAGGGGGCCCTGGAGCGTCCACCCCAGTCGGGTCTTAACCGCGGCTGGGCATCCTTTGGGTCCGATGTGGGCCGCCTTGGTTGGGACAATGAGGTCCGCGTGGTCGGAGCCAATGAGTAGGGTCGGTGTAGCTCCGCTGATGAGCGGTATGGGCAGTTGGCGTAGGTGGTCGTACTTCTCCATCAGCTGTGGGATGGGGTAATCGTAGCGTGACAAACCTATGTCGTAGCTCATGAGCGCCTTGTTGATGCTGTACCGCTTCTCAGGGTGGTCGATTGCTGCAATGGTGAACGAGACGTTTTCACCTTTGATTGTCTGTAAATCTTGACGAATGGTACGGAGGGTCATGGTCTCTTCTGGGCCTCGCAGTTCCAACTGGGTCACGGCGGAGGCGAGGAGGAGTGTCTTCTCCGACCCGTCGTCGAGGACGGCGTAGGTGTCGAGTACCTTGTCCCCGTGGCTGAGGAGTACTCGTACTACCTTGAGGAGCACTCTGGGGCTCCCACTATTCGCTGGGTCGATGTGGAGCACTTCTGTTCCCTGGTCGCTTTGTAGAGCTAGTCTTCTCTTGTGGACCTCGCGCAGTGATTTGCAGTGAGCGTAGTGGACCTGCTTGTGAGCCTCACCCCACTGATCCCTTTCGGCGGGGGTCAGTTTCCTGTATGCGCTGCACTCCGACAGCCAGTGTCCGCCGTGGCAGTACGTACATGTGATCTTGAATTCTGGAACCTCCAGTTCCCATTCCTCTTGGGCGGGGGGGTTGTGACTCTTCTGTTGTGACACCGACTCGGCCTGGTACATCACTGTGATGGGCCTACTTTGGTCTTCTGGTGGGCGCTTGTTGCTCTCGTGCAGTGCTTCGAGGTGGGCGCCGTCACACTTGCCACACTTCTTCTTAAGGCGGCATTCTGCGGCCATGTGGCCGCGCGCGCAGCGGAAGCAGCGGCAGTTATCTTTAATCCACTGACTTACTTCGGCTGTGGTCAGTCTCTTGAATGCGTCGCACTGTGACAGCCAGTGTTCACTGTTGCAGTATTGACAGGCGATCTTCCATTTTTCCTTGGCGGGGGGGTTGTGACTCGTCTGCCGTGACACCGCCTCGGCTTGGTGCATCACGGTGATGGGCCTGCTTTGGTCTTTAAACCTCCTCGGTCCCTCTTTAATGTTCGAGCCACCCCATGCGAAGGTGTCAATTCTTAGGCTGCTAACCTCCCTGGCTAGGAAGTCAGCGAGGTCCAGGAGTGACTATTCTGGGCCATTCGGGTCACGGTAGTTTCTTTGCCGCCGAAAACGTTCTTGGCGGAATGGGGGGAGCTTCTCCAATATACGCTCCACGTTGGAGTTGGCGTACAACTCGTACATCCCTTTCTCTCGTTGGGACCCGAGCATCCCTACCAGGGATTGTACTTTGACGGATAGGTCGTCCAGGGCTCGGTTGTCTCTAGCCGGGGGGAGACGTTCAATCTCACGTATCTCCTGAATGACATAATCCCATGTACGTCCGTAACGTGTGTCGAGGGCCACCAGGGCATCAGAATAGGGAGTCTGTGAGTTGGAGTATGCCAGCGCTATGTTGTGCGCTCTAGTTACCTTGAGGTGCTTAAGGAGGATGGCATACTTGTATGACTCGTCCTGTACTCCGGACATAATTGTCTCTAGGCACATACGCAGCTCGGTATACTGCGCTCGGTCTTCTCTTGTGAAGTCTGGGAATGTGGGTGTCCCAATGTAGTGTGCCATGGATGGCTGCGACACTGACGCACGTGGGGGGAGAGGCATCCGTGGCGAGTCTCCCTGTACGTTGGGTCGTTGGTTCGTGCTGGGCGGGAACCAGGGGCTGGGTTTCCAGGCACTATTCCTTGGTGCCGTCTGGGGCTCGAACTCCCCACTGGGACGTGTTGGGGGTTCATAACGCAGCGTGTCGGGACTGAGACCTGGCTGCGCTGAGCCTCCTGGTCTGAGATGGGGTAGTGCGGGTGGGCTTTCTGTCCTCCCTCGTCCTCCGTTAGGCTTTGTAGTCGCTCGGTTAGCTGCTCTGCAACGTAAGCAGGTTCTTCCCGTAGGCTGGGTCCCGTGTAGCTTTGTCGGGGAGGGGAAGGTGCCCTCGACCCATGTCGTGATGATCTCCGGGAGCTCCGGGTGGAAGAGTGGGGCGTCACCCTCTGGAGCGCTTGCTCCATCATTTGTGCTTGTAGACGGTCTCGCTCCGCCTCGCGCTGTGCATTGGCTACGTCACGCTGTGCATTGCGCTGCGCATTGGCTGTGTCACGCTGTGCATTGGCGCGGTCTCGCTCCATGGTTTCTTGAGCCTGGAGGCGCCTCTCTTCCAGTCTGAGATGTTCGCGCTCACTCTCTCGTTGCGCCTGTAGGCGGTCACGCTCACCCTGGAGGCGGTCTCTTTCCGCTGAAGCGGTCAGCGTGGCGATCAGGACTTGCGCTAGCCTCTGGTCGGCCTCGCTTGGGGATGGCGCTGATGATGGTGATTTGGAGTTGGCAGGGCTTGGCGGTGACCTGGTTTCCTTACGCGCTCCGAGGTCCATCTCGGGGGCGCTGTACTTTGTCTTCTCTCGCGCTCCGAGGTCCATCTCGGGGGCGCGGTGCTCTTTACTCTGGTGCGCTCCGAGGTCCATCTCGGGGGCGCATTCTTTATCCTCTTGCGCTCCGAGGTCCATCTCGGGGGCGCATTCTTTACCTTCTTGCGCTCCAAGGTCCATCTCGGGGGCGCGGTCTTTATCTTCTATGGGTTCATGCGCTCCGAGGTCCACCTCGGGGGCGCGGTGTTCCATGGGCATAGTCAAGTCATGTCCCACTTGTCCCCCCCCGTGAGCTAAGTCAGTTTCACTTAAACTAGCTTGGGTCTCTACCGGTGGGGTTGACAGGTCGATAAGGTTGGGCATACTTAAGCTACTAATTTTATCCTTGCTTAACGTCCTCGTAGATAAGCTAGGAGGTAGATCTACAGCGTAGTTCTCCAAGTGGGGAGGGGGCTGACGCTGGCGCCTAGGGCGCTCTAATGGGGGAGAGCCGATTGGAGAGTGTCCGCCGCTGGCCATATTATTACTAATATGATTATTATTACTGATACCCTCCGGCTCGAAGGACCAATTGTAGCTAAGGGGCTACACAACCCGGACTGTATTAAAGATTGTTTAGATTAAACCACTACTAAAGAATATTAATAGCCAGACAGTACAGTTAGATAATATGGCGGACACTCAATTGACGGCACGGGGACAAGGATACCAAGTTTACAGTATTTTAATCGTCATAGCAACATACATATGAATTATCACGGTTCTCCTTTAATAATAGAATGTCAGAGTATCAAAGTCAGCGGTAATGAATATTTCCTAGGTTACGAATACTCGACCGGAGCTCTGCAGGGAGTGAGAAGAGACGAGGTGATACGGGGCAAAGCAAGGGTAGTTGGAGACGATGGTTCTCCTCTGGAGCTCCAAGCTCCGGAGGAATTGGAGACTGGTCGGATAATCCTGTCGCCACTGGAAGAAAAGGGGTCTCGTACGGAACCGGTCCTTGTAATCCTATAGCGCCCGATGGCAGGGTTAATAGCTATTAATCCAAAAGCCCGATGGCATAGATGGTAGCTAGCTAGTTTCGTTTGTACTGGAAGCTAGCCCGCAGACGGTCTTCAATGAGTAGTTAGATCCAAACGCCGCTGGGTTTAACTATGCGTTTCTCCACGTTACTTCGCTTACACAAGTCACTATACTGCGCCAATAATGGCTCTACAATATTATAGTCGTATCTAAGTAGCTACTAGCTATCTGTAACGATACACCGCTGGTAGGTCTGTGTACAACTGTACCGGACGTATCACGCTCTCGCTCTGCTGCTTCTCCTGTTCTGATACTGCCGACTCGTTACTTCCACTGGTGTTAGGTTACTGCTCTGCGGCTGCTTGCACCATCTACAATATATATACTCAGACTGATTTCTAGGGCGCAGCCGATTTACCTGTCCGGAATCAATGCGCCTGCTATAGGCAAGTCTGAACTTGTCTGGACATGTCTCGAACTATGTCTGGGGGGGGCTCGTCTGGTGGCGCCTCCAATGTCAAGGGCGGGACCCAATGAGGCGAGCGGAGAATACTATTATGCAAACGGATGGCGTTGGATATATATCTTATATATATAAACAATATACAAGTTATACAAAATAATAAACGCAGACTTTTAGTGTTAATCTGGACCTTCAGAACACTTGGTGTTGTCCTCGACGACCAGTTGAATTTCTCTGCTCACATCGCAGCGACAACCAGAACCTGCAGATTCCTCCTGAGCAACGTCAGAAGGATACGCCCCTTCCTGACAAAAGAAGCCACCCAACTACTCGTCCAATCAACAGTCATCTCCCGCCTCGACTACTGCAACGCACTGCTAGCTGGCCTCCCGGCCACTGCCACCAAACCTCTTCAACTCATTCAAAACGCAGCGGCCCGCCTGATCTCAAACCTACCGAAGTCGGCCCATGTCACCCCACTTCTTAGGGACCTGCACTGGCTCCCCATTGCTGCACGTATCCGCTTCAAGGCCCTCGACCTAGCATACCGTGCGGCAAAGGGAACCGCTCCCGCCTACCTCCGGTCAATGGTCTCTAACTACACACCCTCAAGACCCCTACGCTCTGCATCTTCTGGCCGCCTCAGACCTACTCCTATCCAAGGCCAAGCTCTCGGAGGGTCATCAAAGAGAAGCCGCCTATTCTCAGTCCTTGCCCCACAATGGTGG
Organism: Notolepis coatsorum; assembly: GCF_963971535.1. Classification (NCBI taxonomy): domain Eukaryota; kingdom Metazoa; phylum Chordata; class Actinopteri; order Aulopiformes; family Paralepididae; genus Notolepis; species Notolepis coatsorum. The sequence continues at coordinate 114,684,221 of NC_140173.1, read as the reverse complement.
AATGAACTACCCGTCCAATCTTTCACCGTCGGCTAAAGACTCACTTCTTCAACCATTATCTGAAATGATAAAAAAAAAAATATATATATATATATATATATATATCTAACCCTGACTAACCTTACTGTCATGCACTTGTCTTAATAAACTAACCTACACTGTAACACGCAACACTTTGATAAACATTGTTACTCAGCTGATAGAGTTGTACCCTTCTTGCTGTCTTGTCATACAGAACTTGTAAGTCGCTTTGGATAAAAGCGTCAGCTAAATGACTAAATGTAAATGTATTGGCTTCGCGTTTCACTACATTGGTTTAATGACTTAAGCTGGGTTTTGATTATCACTTAATCAATGCAGAATACATTTTGTGCGTCTGTATATGTAGTTGTGTACTACTGTCGTGAGTTTGTGAGTGATATTGCTCTAATGTCAGCCTCCGTTATACGCTCCGTATGACTCGTTTCATATGTGTGTGTCTCGAATGTGTGCGCTGGTTTGTTTACACTTGGTAACACGGGTCACTAAGGAATTTAGGCTTGAGGGTGAAGAGAGTGCACTTTTAGGTTGAAAGAACGGCCCTAATGTCAACGTGTTTCAATATAAGCGTTATGTATGGTGATAACGAGTATATTGTTAACTTAACTTAGCTCCGCTCCACCCCCCCCGCCCCCCCCCCCCCCCCCCCCCCGCTGATGAAAATGAAAGTCATACCATCATATACCGTATACCGGGGTATTATGTCATCAACGTATGACGGTATGAAAAGGATTATACCGCCCAAGCCTATTACGTATATTTGTTATCTTTGTCCGGCTCTGACCGGCTGACAGTTAATGGCTGACAGTGCAAGACTTGCAAACAAATGTTATCATAATATAAGCTCCTCTTCTTTTAGCACTAGGTCTTGTGGAGTAGCCATAGTGGCTAAACGAAAGTTGAATATTAAATTATTAGACGTGTGGTCTGATGCAGAAGGTCGAATTACTATTGCGAAGATGGAATACACTAACAGGAAAATTGCTCTTATAGCCGCCTATGCCCCTAATGTGTATGACGCGCACTTTTATACTGCACTCACTACAGAGATGTTGAAACTATACCTGAGTACTAATTTATAGTGGGTGCTGATTTGGGATCCATTGATTGATAAATCCGGTGATGCTGAAACCCACGATCAGAAGCAAGCTACCGCGGCCCTACGTGACTGGTCTAAAGACACGGGGGTTACTGATATGTGGCGGTTACTCAACCCAACCGCCCGAGACTACTCTTTTTTCTCCACGAGACATAAAACCTTTTCCAGAATTGATTATGTTTTTTCCTCCTCTAGGGAGTCTAGGCTATTCGATAGCTTTGACGTTGACTTGAGGCCCATTGCACTGTCAGACCACAAATACATCCTCCTTAAGGGTTCACTCAGTAAAATGACGTCTCGTGCCCCTAGATGGTGCTTTAACTCAACGCTGCTGAAGAACGAGGAATTTAACCTACAATTTAAGGAGAAGCTCATTGAATTCTTGCAGATTAATGCTGGATCGGTACAGGACCCCAGAATTTTGTGGAATTCGGTTAAGGGGTTTATTAGAAGTAACACCACTCTATTTGCTTCCAATCTCTTCAAGGGTCGTCTCTCCAAGTTAGTAGAATTGGAAGAGCTTCATAAAACAATGATGTCTTCTATGCAGCACAGCTACTCTAGCTGACTGGAGCTCCAAATTAAGGTGGTGAAAAAGGAGATCTGAATTTCAAATGCACAGAACAAGACAACACTACTACTTTCATGGCTCTAGACCTAGTCACCTACTGGCTATGAAGATACGGGCCAGTGAACAATTTGCAGATATCCCTGCCATTAAGAACCAACAGGGGGAGATAACCACCAACCCCAACCAAATCAACGATACATTTTGCTCGTTTTATTCCAACCTGTACGAGTCAGAAGTGGTCTATGATCATACCAAGCTGGAGGACTATCTTAGTAAAATTAACTTACCACAAATCTCAGAGGATGATGCTAAACGGTTAGCTGAACCTATCACACTAGATGAGCTCAGGGAAGCAATTGCTGACATGCAGCGGGGCAAGGCTCCTGGTTGGGACGGCATTCCACCGGAACTCTATACTGCGTTCTGGGATGTACTCGGTCCCTTATTACTTTCAATGATTTTACACTCAGTCGAAGAGGGCAATTTTTCCAGGGATGTCAATATGGCACTTATATCTGTCCTACTCAAGAAGGATAAGGATCCCACCGAATGTGGCAGCTATAGACCCTTAAGTCTCCTCGGAGCCGATCTCAAGCTATATGCTAAGGTGCTAGCCATCCGTCTTCAAAAGCATATGACATCTCTGGTTAACCCCGATCAGACTGGCTTTATAAGAGGCCGACTGGTCACGGATAATATCAGACAGTTACTGCACGTGATTGATGCCAGCAAGGATGTCGCAACCCCTACGGCTGTCATGTCCTTAGACGCGATGAAGGCCTTTGACAGATTGGAGTGGTCATATTTGTGGGCAGTCCTTAGAAGGATGGGGTTGGGTGAGGGGTTCATTCAAATGATCAAAGTTCTCTACACAGGTCCTTCGGCCATGATCTTAACAGGGAAACTCTGCTCACCACTCTTCTCTGTCTCGCGCTCTTCTAGACAGGGTTGTCCCGGACTCTTTGCTTTATCACTCGAACCTCTAGCTCAGTACATAAGACAATCCCGGATTATATCCCCTGTGTCAATTAAGGGCACACATCACCATATCAGCTTATACGCGGATGATGTACTCCTATTTATGCAGAACCCCGCCGTCTCTCTACCCCATCTTCTCCAAGTAATAGATGACTTTGGCAGTCTATCTGGATTTAAGATCAACTGGCCAAAGTCAGCTTTCCTTCCACTCAACGAGACTGCAAAGGCAACGGTCCTCCCAGCAAACATACTCATGGTAGAGCACTTTAAATGTCTTGGGATTGAAATATTCCCGACTATTAACCAGACAGTAAAGTATAACTACTCCAGCTTGGGTGACAGGATTACAAATGATTTTAACAGGTGGTCCAAATTGAAAAACTCATTACAGGCCCGTGCCTCAATAATTAAGATGAATGTTTTACCCAGAATTAATTTGATCAGCTCCATGCTACCGTTATCTCCCCCTGTTGGTTACTGGCAAAAACTGCACTCTGCTGCATATAAATTCGTCTGGAACAACAAACGCCCACGCTTAAAGAGATCCACTGCACAGAGGAGTAAACTCGACAGGGGTTTAGCATTTCCAGACTTCAAGTATTATTTTCAAGCTTACTCTTTGAGACCTCTCATCACTTGGTTTGATGCTCAGGCAGCCGTGTCCTGGCGACCATTGGAGGAGAAGATGGTGTCCCCACATAGACTTCAAGATATCGTGTATACCAACATTTCAATTAAGCAATGCAAGTTACGATTTGGCCCTCTGATCACACATGTGATCCAGATTTGGCGTGACACACAGAAAGCATGCACTAACCGCCATAAATGGCACACGCATTCCCCCCTATTCAATAACAACTTACTCCTTATTGGGCAACGACCCATTAGATACCCTAGATGGGAAGGGAAAGGCATCCGTACATTGGGGGATATCTTTGATGACTCTGGTCTCCGATCTTTCCAGGATCTATCCATCGGATATGATCTCCCCGGAAACTCCTTTTTCTTTTATTTACAAATGAGAGCAGCTCTGAAGGCTCATGGCGTTCCATGGGACGCTCCACTAGAGCGACACCGATTTCACAAATTATTTTATGACAGGGAGACATCGAGAGGCGTCTCTGACTTTTATCTGCACTTACTTATGTCCTCATATAAGGACCTACCCCTAGATACGATTTAGAGAAAGGATATCCCTGAGTTGGATATAGATTTTGATTGGGATGCAGTCTGGGAAAATATTAGGCTATCATCACGCAACCCAGATCACCAACAGATTCATCTAAATTTTGTTCATAGGACTTATTTGACCCCCAGGCGATTGAACCTAATGGGTCTCAGACCTGACTCTCGATGTACCTTGTGTCCAAACGGTGCCATTGGAACATATATGCATAACAGTACTGGGAGTGCCCTCCTGTTGAGATCTTCTGGGAAAATGTTACCTCTCAGTTATCAGAGATTTTCTCTCTGACCATACCGTCCTGTTACGGTTATGCTTCTTCTTCATGTTGAACCCAGGTGGCAGAGTGAATATAGCTGAGACAGGAGTCGACGTGGTGATGATAACAGTTTACTTAACAAGACAGGAACAATACAGAACTGACAAACATAGGTAACATTGAACAATGATCGCGCACAGGAGGGCAGGACAGAGAACACTAATATACACAGACTAATTGACAAGACACTGATAGACACAGAGGGTAATTACAAACAGGACACAGGTGTGGTAGACAGAAACAACAGAACACAGAGCACACTGGAAAAACAATAACAAATAAACAACCAGACTAAAACATATTTACAAACCACAGACAGGGGAACACAAGACTAACAAAGTGGAGACAACAACGACAATACAGACAATAAACATAATAAACATAACTGGCAGTAAATAATAATAAGTTGGTGTGTGAGCTGATGCCAGATCTGCATCAGCCCACCGGTTGGCAATGTTATGTTATGAGGGTTATTGATGGGGAGTTGTGAATGTCTGCCCTTGAAGGTCGACTCCCAGGCAACCCAGCAGGCCCCCTGGGAACGGGGTGGGTGGGGGGGACAGAAGCCGCATCAGCAAAAAGGTGAGGGGGGAGGAGGGGGGTTCGAGGGATGGGGCTCGCGGGAACAGGATCGGGAGGAGGGGGCTGACGAGGAGAACTGGAACAGGGAAGGATGGAGGGTAGGGGTAACGGCTCCGGAGTAGGACCTGGGGCTGGGGTCTCCACCAATGTTCCCCCTATGTTGCGCCCGTGCGCGCGCGCGCACATGGCAAAACGCTCCCGCGCACATCTGAAATCTGTCGCCCACAGAAGCGTTTGTGTAAAATATGCATGTAATTAAATTGACTGGCGCGTTGCACCGAATACTACGGTAACCTGTTGCGTGTGACGTTCCAAGAGAAGCCTCGCTTTCAGTGCCTTGTGGGCGGCGCTACTGCGCTCTCACACAGACACACAGAACAGATGAGGAAGTGGACAGATCTGACCAGCATCGCTGACTCACAATGGAAACGCAAAAATGTACATTACAGATGAACTGCAGAGAAAATTCCCAATTTATCATCCCGGTCGAGACTAATTGGAAGCGGAGTGCAACGTGTGCAAAGCTTGACCATATGTTTCTGTGTCTAATAAAAGTGGTGGCGATCTCAACGCTCACATGGACACAGAAAAACATTACAAACAAAGCGAGGCGAGAGTTTGATGGCAACGTTGACCGAATTGATTGAAGAATGCAGCTATACAGAGAGAGAAAGACAATAATTGAAAACTATTTTGATGCCTCAAAATGATGCTTTGGTTTGATAAGATGCTTGTTATGATACAATCATTCTAAGGATTATGTGTGTAATAAATTAGTTTAGTACACTAATTGCAACAAATCTGAAACTGCATATAGTGCACTTTTAAATTAGTATCTTTGTGAGGTTACTGTTTTATAATTTACATTACATTGAAAAGATACAAAGATATATTTTTTAAGATGGATTTTCTCATACAGAAGAGGTATTATTTAGAACATTACTTCATATTTTTCTTGTTGTTTATTTTGTCCAGTAAGACTTGAAAATATATATTATTTTGTCATAGGTTGATTTAGTTATTTTCTTGAGATTTGTCAGATAGATTACTTTAGGCATAATACAGCATGTTGAGTAACTTTGGTTATAGAGAGATATTATTTTGTTATATAAAATAATATAAATAATAATTTTATATCCATACAGAGAAGGCATACTTTAAATATATTATAATGATAAGGCATCTTTGAGTAAACTTTGAGTATCATTAAGTATCTTGAGGCTGAAGGCAGTGTCCTCTTTAAAAAAAAATCACAATATGGTCACCCTTGAAGTCGCATTATAATTCACTTAATAAAATAATGACGAGTCAGCCTCCTAAAAAGACAAAAGTTAGTGACGCGACTCACACCGCTGCCGCCAAAGTAAGGACTTTGCTCTGTATCGTCAATCAATGGTCAAATAAATATTTGATTAAGGAATATAATATGCCTTTTTGTATTATTTCTCTGTGTATCAGCAAAATGTATATATTTTTATGTTAGCCATTGAGGGAAATTAAGATTCTCAGATTTTTTACAAACCGCCGCTTATCAACTAACCGGTTAATCGGCAGGTGACGTATGTTGCTCAGTAGTTGCTGATGTCTACTCAGGAGGTTTGAGTGTTTGCTCAGACCGAAAAAAAATTTGAGGGAACATTGGTCTCCACGGTGGCGAGACCCACCGCCGAACCCCAAACCGGAGGCTCCCTGGCGGCAGGACGCGGTGCAGGACCCCCGACCGGGGTCCCTCCGGCAGCGGAATCCGGCGTCATCCTCCAGGTCTGCCATGGTGGTGGCTCGTCCTCTGGAACCTCCCAGGGCGGAGGAGACCTCGACCAGGCCAGCGAGGAAGACCTGCATCCCTGGGAACCCCCTCCCCTGGGGCTGTGGCGTCGGGATCCGCGCCCCTTCTCCGACGCTCCCCTGCGGACCAGGCGACTCCCCACCCAGAAATCCAGCACAAGAGTGGCCGCGGCGCAAGCACCCGATGTCATCGGCGCCGCTGGCCCGGTCACTGCGTCCCATGGTGCCAGATCCCGAGCGGTCGCCTGGTCGGCACTCAGGACAGAAGCGCCCAGGATCCCGAGCGCGAAGCTCGCTCCGTCTCTCCTCTCTGCCGGGTTCAGGTTAGGCGGCGCGATCATTCTGTTACGGTTATGCTTCTTCTCCATGTTGAACCCAGGTGGCAGAGTGAATATAGCTGAGACAGGAGTCGACGTGGTGACGATAACAGTTTACTTAACACTTTGATCGCCAGGGTTAAATTCATAATTTACCATCCTTCGCCAGCCCTATTTAACATGGAGAAGTTCCCCTTCTTTGCAGGGCTATAACTTTTTAAATTGTATTGCTAAATTGACATTACTATGGCCCATTCAACGTCCTATATCTATTGTTCAGGGTGTAGCAACGTTATACTTTTTCATTCACATATTCATACTAAAATACGGTCTAAAGTATAAGTATGTTTTTATCGTTTTCTGCAGCTTTCTCCAGAACGTGATTTATAGCTCCAAATGCATTATATTGATTGCAAATATTAGATCCATTTCCAGGTTGTATAATAGTATATACGTCCAAATCATGTTGTTTATTGAGTTATTGGTAACTGATAGCTATCCGTTGTGATCAGCTCGAGTCCTGAGACTATTACCGAGTGATCGGACCGAATTGAAATGAGCACCAGCTTTCATTTCCTGTTTCCGCCCTGGGCGATCCGCCGATCGGCCACCAGATGGCGCTCTTGAACCGTTGGATAGTTGAGAGGGGCTCAACAGTAGATCTCAAATCTCCGGGGGAGAAATATGATTTTGATCACAGATTTTTTAAATATTGATATCAAAGACTTGGTACAGCGTCTTTGGCAGAATGAGCATGGCGAGGAAAGACGTCGTACAGCGGTTTTGGCGACCATAGTGTTAACAAGACAGGAACAATACAGAACTGACAAACATAGGTAACATTGAACAATGATCGCGCACAGGAGGGCAGGACAGACAACACTAATATACACAGACTAATTGACAAGACACTGATAGACACAGAGGGTAATTACAAACAGGACACAGGTGTGGTAGACAGAAACAACAGAACATAGAGCACACTGGGAAAACAATAACAAATAAACAACCAGACTAAAACATATTTACAAACCACAGACAGGGGAACACAAGACTAACAAAGTGGAGACAACAACGACAATACAGACAATAAACATAATAAACATAACTGGCAGTAAATAATAATAAGTTGGTGTGTGAGCTGATGCCAGATCTGCATCAGCCCACCGGTTGGCAATGTTATGTTATGAGGGTTATTGATGGGGAGTTGTGAATGTCTGGGTCCTGGTCCCACAGGACCAGGACCGGGGGAAGTGTTACACCGTCCTTGCCTTCTGTGTGCCGATTGATGACCTCTGAGCAGGTCCTAAATTATATTATTATAACCAGATAAGTTATGTCCGAAGGTATGGATTCTCACCTATCTTGATGTTATTTATTTGGAGATTTCCACTGCACGTGTCATAGGTGTTAATGAAGCCAATATCGCAATCTGGTTGGCTGTGGTGGAAAAGCTAAAAGAACGCATATGACTTTGGAAATTGAGTACTGAATAAGGTATTATGTGAATGTCTCAAGTTGGGGTCCTGGGGCGAGAGGGGGGGGGGGGGGGGGGGTGGGGGGTGGGTGGGGTGATAGAACGAGCGAGTATTCATGTATGTTGGTGTTTTTTGTTTTTGTTTTATTTATTATTTTTCATTCTTTGGTGTCCTATGTATATTTTCTGATGTCAAGTCAAGTCAAGAGTTTTATTTGTCACGGCATACAAGTATACAATTCTGATCTGGGTCTGGTGGTCGTGGGCTTGGACTGGGGGGGGGGGGCGTGGTTCAGGGTCTCTGCGGGTCGAGGCACTAAAGAGGCGTGGTGCTTTGGCTCGCGGGGGGCCGGGCTGTGGGTCCTCCGGGGCTGTGGCTTGCGGCTGCCTGGTCTGGAGATGGAGGACACTCAGGAGGCTCATTATAGTCCATGTGTCTATTTTTCCTTTATAATTGTCTCTTATTTTAAGTCTGTTGGAATATTTAATTTTTATATTATGTCTTGTCATTATTATTATTATTGTTGTTATTGTTGTGTTATGTCAAAGAAGAAACTGAATAAAAAAAATTATAAAAAAAATGTAATATATATATATATATATATTTTTTTGTAATTAATTTTGAGTTAATTTTCATAACGCGATAATTTGCTGTGTAATTAATTAATCTAATTAACGCGATAAACTGACAGCCCTAACTGTCCCAACCCCCTCCAATGTACAGTAAATGACCTAACCCAAGAATACACAAGACCCTCTTCTACCAAGTATGGTTTCGTCGATATTCCAATGTACAGTTTTGCTTGTACAGTTGTACAGTTTCCCCCACCCCGCCTACCCATATAATTTCCTATAATTTCCTTTGTTGTGAGGGACCAGATTGGGAGACAGTAAGATATTCGTGAAAGAAAAATTGCATGTAGATGTGTGTTTGAAACAGTGAGGGTGAGAAATGGTCTGATCTGGCTGTAACCAAATAGTTTTTGATTTGCCTTCTTGACTAAGCTATTCAAGTTTCAAGTTTCAAGTTTCTTTAATAGTTGTCATACAGAAGTACAGAATACTTTCATACAAAATGCTTCTTACTGTTACGCTCCAGAGACTGTGCTAGACAAGATAGTATCAAATAACATAGTATAGCATGTAATTTAGAAGTAGAAAATGAGGTCACAGTGTTCAGTATAGACATATGTACAATGTTCGATGCAGAATAGACGTAACTGAGTTACCATATAATATACAATACTATGCAGTGTACTAATGTACAGTACTATATAGTGCAAAGCAGAAATGGGATGAGGTACAATTTAGGTACAATTTACAGTAAGGTGTACGAGTTGATGTGATGTTTGTAAGTGAGGCGTGTGTGTCAAGAGTTACTAAGGTATTTATTACTAGTGCCTGTTGTCTTTAACTGTAGTGTCTGTCTGCTGTCTTCATAACCACACTGTGTGTCTGTACTTCTTTATTACATTTATTTTATCTCTCCCGTCCTCCCCAATATTTTTTACTCCCAGCCACCACTGACAGACACATTGGGGGATGTTTTAAAAAATATAATTTATAAGAACAAAGCGGGGCTCGCAACTCACTTGTAGTTCCAAGGTGTTTTAATAGACAAAAAAGGCAGTAGATGTGACGTTTCGACACTAGGCACTAAAAACAAGACTACAAACATCACAAAACAAACTGGTCAGACTACTGCTTGACCTTACTCCTAAAACCCACCTCACCCCTGCCCATTTTGACAACCTAGGATGGCTTAGAGTAGGACAGAGTACAGCAACTTGCAATGGGCCTGGTCTACAAGATACACTTAACTACACCACTAAGGTACCCATGTACTGTTGTACATGTCGAAATACTTCCCAAAGGTCAGTGAATACCATGACCACAACAGCAGAGGGAGTTCCACAAATCATGTGCAACCCAGATTCGGCTCAAACAAGGGACTAAACACGTTTCGCAATTATGCCACAACAATGTGGAATGCCCTACCCACAGCTGTAAAAGAATGTGAATCCCTACCCACCTTCAAAACCGCTCTAAAAGAGCACCTATGGGAGGCTGCAATTCGAAACTGGCCCGGTAAATGTCCAATCCCCCCAACCCAACCCCCCCCCCCAATGTACAGTTTCCTCCCGCTCAAATGTATGATTCTTTTAGAAACGCTGTCTGTAAATAAACAGTACTGTATGTCGTGTATGTTATAAATGTTATCAGGAATTGAAAATGAGGGACCCTGATGTAAAATCTGTTAATACAATTTTCAATCAATCAATCAATCAATCAGTTAGGTGATATAGAGACATACTATTGTGTCTTCATTGTCCCCTCTGGTGGGAATAAGCAGTATTGCATTTGTCACATAAAATAAAACTATATAAAAAGAGTTGCTGTTTAAAGTTATAATTTGTTTTTGTGTATGAAAGGACGAACAGACCAGTCATACAGACAGAGGGGGGGGCGTGATTACCAAACCTAGCCGCATTTCTGGCAGACGCTCTCTGATTGGCTGACTTCAGTTTCTACACTGGTTAAGCTTAGGCACTCTTCGAAGTTGGTTAAGGTTAGAGTTTGTCTTAGAGCATGGCGATTAGATAGAACGCCAGGTAGTTTGCAGGCTGTTTGACGTGGAAATGGTCAAAGACGCACATGTCTGGTCACATTCTTATTGGGGACTGGAACACGGATATGCTGCGTAAAGCAGCACCCGTCTTCAAGGCCTTCAGTAGATTTTCTGATCTGCACGGTTTCAGCCAGCTAATCACCCAACCCACAAGGGTATGCGATTCGACACAAACCACCATTGACCTCATTTTGACCTCTGACAAGTCAATGATCTCCAATAAAGGGGTGATAGCATGCGGGTTAAGTGATCATTATATGATTTTCTGTACCCGCAAAAAGCTAAAACAGAAGGCCGGCTGTCACAAAACAGTCACATCTAGAGACCTCAAAACTTACTCTAGAGACTAGAGGCCTTTAACCTAGAACTGGGGAGCTTGGACTGGTCAGATGAACTCAGTGGTACACAGGTTGAAGAAACATGGCTTGGATTCAAAACCAAATTCACAGCAATACTCAACAACATGGCACCGATAAGAACCACCAGGGTTAAAAATCGCGCTGGGCATGGATGCACACTGAAATACTGGCCGCTATGAAAACCAGAGACAAAAAATGCTCTGAACTTCATAAAAGTCAGACAAAGCTTTCCAAAAGCTCAAACAGTGAACTCCAAGCCCACGTGGTTGAACTAAAAATCCAAAGAAACAGACTAAGAAATGACGTAAACACCATGATCAAAACCGCAAAAAGAAATTTCATCAACGACAAAACTGAGGAAAACAAAAACAAACCCCGCAAACTTTGGAAATTACTCAATAATCAACTAGGCTGCAGTAAAAAACTTAAAACCAGATTCTCAAACATAAACATAAAGACGGACAACACGCTCATCACAGACAAGCTGGATGTAGCCAATTACTTAAACATCTTCTTCACAAACATAGCCACAACACTGGTAAACAAACTACCCTCCCACTCAGGGCATTATGGGGTAGAACACATAGTAGCATACTACAAAAACCTAGGGGTCCACAAAGACGACTTCAAACTTGAAATGGTAACAACCGATGAGGTACTCAAAAAATTGAGCGCCCTCCAACCTAACAAGGCCACTGGCCATGACAACATCCCCTCCAAATTCCTCAGAGACGCAGCAGCCGCCATCACCCCAGTCATCACACACATAATAAACCTCTCTATAAAACTTCAAACTTCAAAACCGCTCTTAAAGAGCACCTACGGCAGGCTGCAATTCGAAACTGGCCACCGTAAATGCCCAAAACCCCCACCACCTCCTAATAGACAGTCTCCTCCCCACTGCATGTATATATTCCCTCCCCGCCGTATGTATATTTCCCTCCCACCCACCCACCCCCTCCTAATGTACAGTCCCCTCCCCATCATATGTATATACTCTGTCAGGATCTAGGGGTAACAGTACTGTATATTTGAATACCGCTTATGTCACAAATGTATCAGTACTAAATACCTATATGTCCCTATGCCATAAATGTCATGTATGTTGTGTATGTCATAAATGTCTATATGAATTGAAAATGGGGGACCCTGATGGAAACAAGACAAACGTCTTTCTCAGGTCTGCATCCCCTTAACAATTGTATGTATTGAGCCGTACTGTATTGTACCCATTCTGCAATCTGTTAAATAAAGTTTTCATTCATTCATTCATTCATTCATTCACATGACCAGAAACGTCTGCCAGAAATGCGGCTAGGTTTGGTAATCACGCGGGGAGGGGGAGAACAGACCACGTGATAATGACCACATGGAACTGTATACAACAGTGACCCTGTTGAGGGCGGAGCTTTGCCTATGTCAATGAAACTGGCAAAATGGCAGCGACCATGAGCAACGTGGATGAAATCCGGACTCGAGTTATATTAGAAGAATTCGGTTTAAAGAATGTATGTTGTAACCGTCATGTTCTCATTAACATAACCATAATCTCTGCTTAACCTCGGCAAGGTTTCGCTATACCGTTAACGTCAACTGTTTCGCTAAACGATCGGACTGTTGTGTTATTGCACGCTAACAGTAGTTGACTGGCTTGGGAGCAAGCAGCTAACGCTCGGTAACAAGTCTGCTGCTAACGTTATCTTAGCTGCAACCACTTGTCTTTCTAACACTGCTGCTAAATTGAATCTTAAAAACTTAGTTTTTTGTATAGATGAAAGTTGTCAAATTAGAAATCTTAAAAATAATAGTAATCTTGTATCATGCGCACTGGTGGAATGACACCTATGCCAGTTCCTCCACCTTTTGTCTCGAATGGAGTTAGTGGTATTACAAGCTATTAAAGTTTCGATGTACTGGTATAAACGTTGTCGTGTATATATAGTAAAAGTACATATACCTTATTCTTTCAGACACATACAACAGATTTTCCAGGAAACTACCCAGGCTATGATGACACTTGGGATATGCAGAGGTTTCAAGAGGTAACCTCACATTTTTCATAATGACTGAATGTTTAGATCTACTGATTTTGTGCAGAACTTTGATTGTGATTTTACCCTCATTGCAGAATTTCAGAATTGACATTGTTAATATGGAGGAGAATTCCATGGAGTTTGACATGGTAGGGATAGACGCTTCCATCGCCAATGGCTTCAGGAGGATATTACTAGCTGAGGTAAGACTTTTCAGCCCGATCTCGCTTAAAATAATTTATGTTTAATAAAAATAAAAAAAGTACCAATTGACCACAGGATAATGGTACCCATGTACATGTCGAAATACTTCCCAAAGGTATGTTACCTTAAACTAACTATAATCTTTATAATAATAATAAGCTTTATAACTTATGGCTATAACATAACGTACATGTGCCTTTTTCCCTGTGGTCGATTAGTACTTTATTTGCGTTTCCTGATGAGTCTTGGACTTTTTGCGTTTCCTGATGAGTCTTGGACTTTATCTCCAGCCATGTATCTGTTCAGGTGATACACATGGGCTTTCAGCAAATATTATCTGTTCAGGTGATACACATGGTCATTCAGAAAACATTATCTGTTCAGGTGGCCTGAATACTTTCTACAACAAATGTTTGTTTCCGTGTCTCTGATTGGCCACGCGCGTTTCTGGTCATGTGACATGTGCGCCAATCGTGGGACCGCAAGTTTCTACACTGGTTAAGCTTAGGTGCTCGTTCGAAGTTGGTTAAGGTTAGAGTATGTCTTAGAGCATGGCGATAGAACGCCTGCCCTTCTTTCGACGGTTAAGCTTAGGCACTCTTTTGAAGTTGGTTAAGGTTAGAGTTTGTCTTAGAGCATGGCGATAGAACGCCAGGTATAGTTTGCAGGCTGTTAGACCCGGAAATAGGCGCAAAACTTGCTGTCCCACGATTGGCGCACATGTCACATGACCTGGCCAATCAGAGCGCAAAACTCGAACACGGAAACAAACATTTGTTGTCGAAAGTATTCACGCGTTCAGGTGTTACACATGGGCTTTCAGCAAACATGATCTGTTCAGGTGATACACTTTCAGCAAACATTGGAACTGGAAAAATTCACATTTACATACATGCACATTAATATTCCGGATACTAGCAAATAAACCTGTTAACACATTGGGTGCCACGCCCCTTCCGGGAAGTGCATCTGACCTTGCCGTCCATTAACCCCATGTAAACGCTCACCTTGTTTGTAGAGCTAAACCTATATTTTATATTATAGCTATGGATCTAATAACACCATCGATTGTCAGTGAGTTACTTCTGGTCAACGTGCAAAAAACTGAAAAAAATTTCATCCGTACATTTCCGTTTTGAATATGAATATAGTTTGGGTGCTTCTGAGTAATTCCAGGAAAAAGACACAAATTGCGTTTTAGTGGAATCCACTTATCGCGTTGTAATTTTTCGCCTAATTATCGAATCTCCCTGAAATCAACCCTAGATTATCATTATTATCATTAAAATATCAGATCAACGCAAGATTGGATATATAGAGTCCTTACCTGGTCTCTGATGTAATGCAAAAAAAATAATCCAATTATCTGATCGCCATTCCAGTTATACACAGCGATCCTGTCTCCGACGTTATTGGGCATTGCACATGAACGGGCGGGCGGGGTCAGTTGTCCAAGCCATCCCTACAAGCGTGTATTTTGCCGGAGTGTTTAGGACCCGCCCCCACGCCGCAGCTCGGTAGAGAAAAGAAACTACATTGTTTCTAATGGAGTGCAATAGCGGCCGAAGGCGTTAGAGGGCGGTATAAGACCGTCTGCCAGCTCAGACACATTCAGAACAGCATGCACAACACAAGGTGTCCCGCTGAATTATGAATGGCAATAGCGAATAAAAGAAATACTGTGAGAAAAACGTAGATCTACGTTTCCGGCACTCAACCGTCGGGCGACAGAAACGTAGTTCTATGTTAACGGCACCCAAATGGTTAAAGGGTTGAATAGTTTGGATTTCTAGACATTAAGTTGTATGAAATACTTGCCAGTAGTGTAGTTGATTTCAAATCTATTAGCTTACTTTTTTTTTGATCCACTTTTTCTCCCATTTTTCTATATTTTCTCCCATCCCAATTTCGTATCATCCAATTCAACCCTCCCCTGTCACGAACGCTGTTTCTTGCCTCCCACAAGCCGGCTGCAATGTGGACTAAGTCATACATAGCACAAGTCCCCTCCGGTACTTGAGGTAACAGCAGTCGCATCTTTTCACCTGCGCAGCTCGATCTCCGTGTCGAGGAGTAACGCGTGGGAGGCTCACGCTGCCCCCGACACTTCCTGATTCTACTGCGCAGGCGCACCAACCGACTTGTAGGAGTCGCTTGTTCACAACGTTCGATCCCCACCCTTCAGTTTTCCCTCCCCGTAATACGGCCAATGTGTATTACTGCGGACGACCAGCTAAACTGAAAACAATGTGGAGAGCTGGATTCGAACACGCGAATCCTAGCGTCTCCACACTGGTGGCGAGTGCCTTGCCCACTACACCACCTAGCCGCCCTATCTATTAGCTTACTTACCGAGTCCCGTGGTTGGGAGTTCTGGCTGGGGTCCACGCAAACCGGGAAGCTTTAGGCAGCAAGTGGCAGAAGCCGTGTTCGAGGTGCTGGAGGACCATGGTTTGTGTTGGAAATAGGTAACCCTTTTGCCTGCATGTTGTGGATTACAACCTTTTGGTTTCGAGACCCCATTTGCTTTCTGGTTCTCTCGGAACTCAGCCCAAATTCCCTCAGGGAATCACAGGGAATGTATTCCCAGTGTCAGAAATATTGTTTCTGGTACTGGGCTTGAGTAAATTGTAATGAACCAAAGGAGAATATACATTTTCTTTTTTTCTTTTTCATCTTTGACTGTGAATAACACCATGCTAATATTTACCAGACATTAATTGCCACTGAGCTCATTCAGCACCTTCTTGAGATCACGTGTACAAAGGATCTAAGCAAATGAATAAAGGGCAGATCTTTATTCTTTATCTTTATAGAGCAGTCCCCTCTAAATGAATTTTTATGTTTATTTAAGATCCCCATTAGTCGCTGCCGTAGAAACAAATATTCTTCCTGGTGTCCACACAAAAGACAAAATAATAAATAAATAGATAATAAATATAATCACATGATGTACATTCAGAGTTACAATTATCAATAAAAACTATTCAAATTAAATAACAAGGTTATTTGCCTTGTATTTGTTTGCACATACAAGTTGTGAGTTGGCCTTGTAAAGTCTATTTCTGGCACATAGGCCTACCAACTCTGTGTCCATCTCCTCCTAGGTTCCAACCATGGCTGTTGAAAAGGTGTTCGTCTACAACAACACATCCATCGTTCAGGATGAAATCCTCGCCCACAGACTGGGCCTCATCCCCATCAAAGCTGACCCTCGGCTGTTTGAGTATAGAAATACTGGTACATTTACATTACATTAAGGTCGCTTTCACATATAGTTTTGGTGGACTCGGTGCGGTTCTGGTGGTGAAGTTGCAACATTGTTGCATTCTTCATTTGGTTTGCCTGCGTTCACATAGCAATCTGTCAGGCGCACCAAACTATCTGAACAATGTCACGCGGTCGAAAAGGGTGCTCGTCTATTGGACAGTGGAAATGTGTGTGTGGCTGCGAGCCTGTGTGCGCGTGTGTGTGTCTGTGTGTGGACTGCGAGCTCTGTCTGACTCCAGATCAGCAGAGGCGAGTTGTTCTATTGAAGCCGATTACCACCATCCTCTCGCTAAACAACTTGTACACCACGTTGTTATATATATAATAATAACAATATAATAAGCCGCGTTTTTTCTTCCTTCTTCCCAAGATGCACAGTTAGTTATATAGATAGAGAGATAGATAGAGAGAGAGATAGATAGATGCAGTGTGCTTGTTTTGCATTGAATGCTGCAAGCAGTGGTAATAATAAGCACTTCCTAATATATTTGGTTCGTGTTTGGTCCGATGAAGCGAACCGAGACCTACATTTTCAGGCGGACCAGAGTTCGCCTGTTTGGTCCGGCGGACCGAGTTTGATGTGCATTCACACAAACCCGAAAAACCGGACTATCGAATTCTGGTCCGAAAGTCCGGACCAAACAGCCCCTGTGTGAAAGCGACCTTAGTCATTTAACTGACTCTTTTATCCAAAGCAACTTACAAATTGTGTACAACAAGACAGCAGGAGGGGTAAACCTCTGGCAGCTAAGGGTAAGTGGGATTGTTCGTCTAATGTTGAACTTGAGTGCTACACTTTGAGTGCAGTGGTAGTAGGATGGCTAAAGCATTACTTTTGAAATTCAGTAACGCCGTTACCTTTACTGAATGGTTCGTTACTGCGTTATTTTTATGTAGATTGTTAGCGAGCGTTGGCGATCCAGCGCAGTCCTCCTCTCCTGTCTGTGTCACTTCACCTGCGGCTGCGGGGACACGCTGTGCTGTGGGCGTGTTTTGTTTACTCTAGTCTTGACTGTCATGGCGGCGCCCACGGGCCACTACTCACATGGATATTCTCACTATTTCTCTTTTGTCGAGCACAAAGAAAAGAACGTTTTAGTTAAATGTAATTTGTGTTTTGGCTCAAAGATCATATCTACTGCCCATGCTTCAACGAAGCTAGTAGCGGAGTCTAACGTTAACGACCAGGACTCATCCGAAGCCACTCGCCACCCGCTTTCAGGGATCTACAGTAGTTAGCATGATACCAGGCGGCACAAATGGGACGGGACACTTTTTCCAACTACTTGGAGAGAGAATATATAAAATGGAAATGAGATAAAGAAAATGTTTGAGGGGCTGGACTAACGTTACATCTCGACCACCGCAGACTTTGGTGAGTGCAGTGATGTGAATGCAAATGAATCGAAACTCAAGTTGATCAACGGATTTTGACTGTACGAATCTGCCAGGGAATCTCATCAATACTAATCAAACAATATAAATATAGTCCTTTCATGCACAATTGATATCCTAACTATTCTAACGTTGCAATGCACGATTGATATCTTAAACAACGTTGCAAGACTGTTTTTTTTTTTAATCCACTTTTTCTCCCATTTTCTATATTTTCTCCCACCCCAATTTCGTATCATCCAATTCAACCCTCCCCTGTCACGAACGCTGTTTCTTGCCTCCCACAAGCCGGCTGCAATGTGGATTAAGGCATACATAGCACAAGTCCCCTCCGGTACTTGAGGTAACAGCAGTCGCATCTTTTCACCTGCGCAGCTCTATCTCTCAGTGGCGAGGAGTAACGCGTGGGAGGCTCACACTGCCCCCGACACTTCCTGATTCTACTGCGCAGGCCAGCGTTTACGTTAGCCGGTAATTACCGGTATTTGACCGGCAAAATCTGTTGAAGTCCGACATATTTAATCTCTCCGGTCATAGTGTCCGGTGAAAATAGTTCCCTCTGGGCACAGTTTGATTATTTGAATTGTATTTGGATGGGCTGGAGTTGGGTGGCCTATGCGATGAACGAAACAATCATTGCGTTTGTTGTCGTTGCTTCGCCAAGCAGCCGGTCTGGTAATGACGACGCTGTGTCAGCGAGAGCTTGCTGCTGGATTTGCGGAAGGCATGCAGCTGCAGACCCACAGAACCCACCAGCTTTGCTGGCACAGTGCGGTCCCCAGACCTGGAAAGCTGCTCTGCAGGTCTGCAGCTGGATGCTTCTTGCAAACTAACTGCGGCCGGCTCGCGCTGACAACAGCTTTCATTGTTGGACCGGCTGCTTGGTGGAGCAACGATGAAACGAATGTAATGAATCGTTCGTCGCATGGGCTATTTAATTTTGGCCTGTTTTGGTACGGTTCGGGTGGTCAAGTTGTGCTTGGAGGGAGTTGTTTTCACCGGACATTATGACCAGCACCAAGTCGTTGGGAGGTGGAGATATACATCACGCAAACCCACGATAATGTTGCCGTCTCTCTCTGCCAAATTTCTCAGTTCTTCGCTTGATATAATTAATACAAATGTCCAATATAACGGAATTCGTTAGCTCATAAAAATGTGATTATAACAGACTGCTGTTTAGTGTCGGACCGACTGCCCACATACGCAGTCTATTTTATTTCAAGTCAGCAGCAGCACGGAGTATCGAGGGACTTATTTTATTTGGAATATATTAATGACTGTATACGCAAAAGTAGCCTAGTTTTAAGTAATAATATTATAAATCTACATGCCTTGAGGATGACATTCTTTATATAGCCTGCCTATCAATTGTTTTAAAGCTCAATAAACTATGACCGGAATTAATCTCATTTGTCCGGTAGATTGAAATCTTGCAGGTCACGGAGACCGGCAACAATTTTTTCTAACGGAAACCCTGGCGCAGGCGCACCAACCGACCTGTAGGAGTCGCTGTCCACAACGCCCGATCCCCACCCATCAGTTTCCCACCCCCTAATACGGCCAATGTGTATTAGTATGAACGACCAGCTAAACTGAAAGCAATGTGGAGCGCTGGGCTCGAACAGGCAAGCCCAGCGTCTCCTTCATTCGTGGCGAGCGCCTTGCCCACTACGCCACGTAGCCGCCCTCACGTTGCAAGACTGTTATAATGAAACGCTCCGGCTACATCAAGGCTGTTCCTTCAACCTAAGCGGCGATACAATTAGGCACAGCGCATTTCTTATTACGTCGGGAGGACTCTGGACAACATTTGTGTTTGTGTGAGATTTGTGTTTGTATAGACCACATTGCTTAGCAGAGTTCAGTGATGTGAATGGAAACTGTCAAATTGATCAACAGATTTTGAGTATCTGTAAGGGCATGGGAGCAATCTTTTTTTTTTTTTTTTTGTAACTAAATAGTTACTTTTCACAGTAACACATTACTTTTGGGTGTAAGTAACTAGTAAAGTAACTGAGTTACATAGTAGCTAGTTAGTGTTAGTAAGGTTAGTGTTTTTCAGTAGTTGGATAACAAAGATGCACATTAGATATAATATTATAGATTTTTATTTGGTAAATTGCTGCCCCTTCATATTCTGAGCACTGAAGCCCAAGTAGCACTTTATCAATATTGATCTTTCCGGGGTTCCGGGTCGAGGATGGAGTAGACGTCACTGTGCCACGATGTGACTCCCGAACTTTAATTAATTTTTTATTTTTTTTTTAGCGTTTATAGCTTTTTACTACTGGGAAGTCCAGCAGAGAGAGAGAGGAGGAACGGGAGACAGAGCGCGGGGAACACACCCGGCAAACAACGACGGGTCCGGGAATCGAACCCGGGTCGGCCGTGCATTTTTACGCTAAAAAAATGTTTACGCTAAAAAGCCTATTTTTATAATTTCAAGTTAATTAAACCAAATCCGAAGCAATGCCACTTGGGACGCTGAAATCCATTCCGATCCTGCCCGAGCCCTTCCCATTTCGCTGGTCACCCTCCGGTTTTGTATACCTAGGAGTGTTTATAACACCCACTTTTGATAAACTATTCAAGGCCAACTTCCCCCTCTCTTAGACACTATAAGGGCAGACTTAATTAGATGGGCCCCCCTTACCAATCTCCTGGCTGGGTAGGATAGCTCTAGTTAAGATGAATGTACTCCCTACTCCCTAGACTGTTATATTCTCTTCAAATGATTCCGGTGCTGTTAACAAATAAGGTTATCAAGGTCCTAGAAGGCTGGCTAAGCTCGTTCATCTGGAATGGGATGAAACCCCATCTGAAAATGGCTAAATTACAGATGGATAGCGTTGATGGGGGTCTGGACCTGCCTAATATAAGACATTACCAACTAGCAGCGCTATTACGTTACCATTGACTGAAGGAGTGCTCGTTGTCTTTGTCAATGTAACATAATGAGGAGACAGTAGCCAAAGTAACCAACAAAAGATATTTAATTTATATTTATCATGGTTTTGTAACGAAAAGGTAACTAATAGCTCCACCTCGCAGGTAGAGAAAGCCCTCTCCTTACAGCTCTCCAAAAGACAAATCTCTATTTTCTATAGTACGCTAAATCTCAATTCATCCTTATCCTCCCTTGTCACCAAACAATCTTGGGAGAAAGATTTAGACACAGATCACGGACGAGGACTGGCAGGAAACGTGGACCTATGCAAAACAAATCTCGGTTTGCAACCACACTAAATCTATTCAATTCAGAATATTACCCCGCATACATATAACCCCTGCCCTCAAAAGTCAAATGGATCCCAATGCATCCCCACATTAAATGCAAGATAGAGATTGGAAACCACGTCCACACGGCATACACACACATAAGACACACGTACACACGTACACACACACACACACACACACACACACACACACACACACACACGCTCACATATAAAACATATACACATAAAACACACATATATATTAAATACACACAAAACACACACAAGACATACACACATGCATATATAGAACGCACACATACACACACACATGACACACACACAGCTTATTTTGGTCCAATTGGTGCTATCGCTGTCCAGGAGCCGACCTGGTGGCCTATTCTTTAATCCCAGCCGAAGAGTGCTGCCGAGTGCTTCCGCGTTTTCCCTGATTGGCCGCGACACGCCCCGCGGCAGAGCGGCAGCGGCGGAGCGGAGCGGCAGAGCTTGCGGCATTATGTAGCCGTAATCCCCGCTGTTTTTCCATCTACGCTTAGCTCAACTGGTACGCCGCCGTGCTGTGGAGCCTGCGGTGCGGTTGGTCACAAGTTCGAATCACTTCAATTTCTTTTTTTTCTTTCTTTTTTACGTTTATCATCTCTTGCTATAAACGTGCATTCTTTCGCTGGTTAAGTTTAGGCATTCTTTCGGAGTTGGTTAAGGTTAGGGTTAAGGTTAGGCATTATTTCGGAGTTGGTTAAGGTTAGGGTTAAGTTAAGGTTAGGGTTAAGGTTAGGCATTATTTCGGAGTTGGTTAAGGTTAGGGTTAAGTTAAGGTTAGGGTTAAGGTTAGGCATTCTTTCGGAGTTGGTTAAGGTTAGGGTTAAGGTTAGGCATTATTTCGGAGTTGGTTAAGGTTAGAGAATGTCGCAGAGAATGCCTGTCTGTCTTTCTTGACGTGGAGGATGCAGCCTATTTCCGCACTGCCGCTCTCTCGCGCTGCCGCGGTCACATAGGCATCATGGCCAATCAGAGAAACGCGACGCACTCTTCGGCTGGGATTAATATAGACGCGACCTGGTGTTGGGGTCCGAACGGACCCGTTTCAAGAATGTAAAATGCAATAATTGCCATCTAGTTTTTTTATCGAAAAAAGGCTTAGAGTATGTGCTCATGGCGGCTATTTAAACACAAAAACACTAATGTTTACCATTTTAGCCAATTCTGAATTTCTCCTAGAAAAGAAGTTACATCGGTGGTGTTAGGGTCCAAATGGTTTTAGTCATAGAAATGCTATGGCTAGCTCTGGATCACATGTGGCTCAATCAAGGTTCATATTTGACTAGACACTAGGAGAGGGAGAGGAGGAAGAGAGCGAGAGGAGGAACAGAGCAATAGGGAGGTGGAGAGGGAGATGAGGAAGAAAGCGATAGGGAGGTGGAGAGGGATAGGAGGAAGAGAGTGATAGGGAGGTGGAGAGGGAGAGGAGGAACAGAGTGAATGGGCCGTTGGAGAGGGAGATGAGGAAGAGAGGGAGAGGAGGAACAGAGCGATAGGGAGGTGGAGAGGAGGAAGAGAGCGATAGGGAGAGGAGGAAGAGAGCGATAGGGAGGTGGAGAGGGAGAGGAGGAACAGCAATAGGGAGGTGGAGAGGAGGAACAGCGATAGGGAGGTGGAGAGGGAGAGGAGAAACAGAGTGATAGGGAGGTGGAGATGGAGGAGGAACAGAGCGATAGGGAGGTGGAGAGGAGAAAGAGAGCGATATGGAGGTGGAGAGGGAGAGCAGGAAGAGAGCGATAGGGAGGTGGAGAGGAGGAAGAGAGCGATAGGGAGGTGGAGAGGAGGAAGAGAGTGATAGGGAGGTGGAGAGGGAGAGGAGGAACAGAGCGATAGGGAGGTGGAGATGGAGGAGGAACAGAGCGATAGGGAGGTGGAGAGGAGAGAGCGATATGGAGGTGGAGAGGGAGAGCAGGAAGAGAGCGATAGGGAGGTGGAGAGGAGGAAGAGAGTGATAGGGAGGAGGAAGAGAGTGATAGGGAGGTGGAGAGGGAGAGGATGAACAGAGTGATAGGGAGGTGGAGTTGTTTTGTTCCTTGATTTATTTCTATAATACAAAGTAGTTTACTCAATAAAGTATATAATATATAATAGCCTGTTATAGTCAGATTGCATAAATATTTACCCATTTTCTTCAATATGGGGAACAGCATAAGTGAATATAATCCTATTTTCGAGTGAAAAAATAGGTATATTGTGTCTTGGGGCCATATAAAATAATGTTTGATATGGGGACTCGATGAGCTAATAAGTTAGTAATGAAGTACAAAACAAAACTGGATAATCCTTATTTTTTGGGGTGATTGGTACTGAGTTACACACCAGGTCCATTCGGACCCAGAGTTTTTGTTAACACCAAAATAAGATAAATAAATAAGCAGCGCACAAGGGTTAAACTCCACTCTTGCTTTGTATATATTGTGTAACTTAGGAAATGTATCTGAGCCATGTTCCTGTTTGTATGTTTGTTTGTCTTCTGTCTCATCTGCGGTAATGCACCTTTATAGTCTGTCTTGTTTTTATTATTTCCACTGTCATTATTGTTGTTGTTATTATTGATATTTCCGTATTGTGCTGTCTTGTTTTATGTATGTGAGATTTTTTTTTAAACATTTATAAAAAATTAATATATATATTGATCTTTCCTAGTTTTAGCATGGAAAACTTTAGGAGGTTGTTGGTGTTCTTTCCTCAAGTGTTGGACTTTTCTGTTCTCCAGGCGAAGAGTCTGCAGAAGAGGAGGGTTCAGAAATAGACACTATTCAGCTGCAACTGAAGATAAAATGCACCAGAAACCCCAGAGCCAGCAAAGACTCTGCAGACCCTCGGGAACTATACCTAAACCACATGGGTAGGTAGTAGGTCAACACTCCTCACAAACGATACCTAAACCACATGGGTAGGTAGTAGGTCAACACTCCTCACAAACGATACCTAAACCACATGGGTAGGTAGTAGGTCAACACTCCTCACAAACGATACCTAAACCACATGGGTAGGTAGTAGGTCAACACTCCTCAGGAATTATACCTAAACCACATGGGTAGGTAGTAGGTCAAGACTCCTCAGGAATTATACCTAAATCACATGGGTAGGTAGTAGGTCAAGACTCCTCAGGAACTATACCTAAACCACATGGGTAGGTAGTAGGTCAAGACTCCTCAGGAATTATACCTAAACCACATGGGTAGGTAGTAGTTAAAGACTCCTCAGGAATTATACCTAAACCACATGGGTAGGTAGTAGTTAAAGACGCCTCAGGAATTATACCTAAACCACATGGGTAGTTAGTAGGTCAACACTCCTCACAAACGATACCTAAACCACATGGGTAGGTAGTAGGTCAAGACTCCTCAGGAATTATACCTAAACCACATGGGTAGGTAGTAGGTCAACACTCCTCAGGAATTATACCTAAACCACATGGGTAGGTAGTAGTTAAAGACTCCTCAGGAATTATACCTAAACCACATGGGTAGGTAGTAGGTCAACACTCCTCACAAACGATACCTAAACCACATGGGTAGGTAGTAGGTCAAGACTCCTCAGGAATTATACCTAAATCACATGGGTAGGTAGTAGGTCAAGACTCCTCAGGAACTATACCTAAACCACATGGGTAGGTAGTAGGTCAACACTCCTCACAAACGATACCTAAACCACATGGGTAGGTAGTAGGTCAACACTCCTCACAAACGATACCTAAACCACATGGGTAGGTAGTAGGTCAACACTCCTCACAAACGATACCTAAACCACATGGGTAGGTAGTAGGTCAAGACTCCTCAGGAATTATACCTAAACCACATGGGTAGGTAGTAGGTCAAGACTCCTCAGGAATTATACCTAAACCACATGGGTAGGTAGTAGTTAAAGACTCCTCAGGAATTATACCTAAACCACATGGGTAGGTAGTAGTTAAAGACTCCTCAGGAATTATACCTAAACCACATGGGTAGGTAGTAGGTCAACACTCCTCACAAACGATACCTAAACCACATGGGTAGGTAGTAGGTCAAGACTCCTCAGGAATTATACCTAAACCACATGGGTAGGTAGTAGTTAAAGACTCCTCAGCAATTATACCTAAACCACATGGGTAGGTAGTAGTTAAAGACTCCTCAGGAATTATACCTAAACCACATGGGTAGGTAGTAGGTCAAGACTCCTCAGGAATTATACCTAAACCACATGGGTAGGTAGTAGTTAAAGACTCCTCAGGAATTATACCTAAACCACATGGGTAGGTAGTAGTTAAAGACTCCTCAGGAATTATACCTAAACCACATGGGTAGGTAGTAGGTCAACACTCCTCACAAACGATACCTAAACCACATGGGTAGGTAGTAGGTCAAGACTCCTCAGGAACTATACCTAAACCACATGGGTAGGTAGTAGGTCAAGACTCCTCAGGAACTATACCTAAACCACATGGGTAGGTAGTAGGTCAACACTCCTCACAAACGATACCTAAACCACATGGGTAGGTAGTAGGTCAAGACTCCTCAGGAACTATACCTAAACCACATGGGTAGGTAGTAGGTCAAGACTCCTCAGGAACTATACCTAAACCACATGGGTAGGTAGTAGGTCAACACTCCTCAGGAATTATACCTAAATCACATGGGTAGGTAGTAGGGCTGCACGATTAATCTGAAAAGAAATCGTGATCTCAATTCATAGACCTATGCAATCTAATTTCTAAAATATGACGATTTTTTTTTATAAAAATTATTATTTTATTTTTACTTTTTACTTAACTTTTTTAAATGATGACTATTCTGACTTGAGTTATTTTGTATGTTACAATATACTTTTAAGATTAAGTCAAGCACTTTGATATGTTATGTTGTCTATTTAAGAAAGAGTGCAATAAATGATTTTATTGAAAATTGAATCGTGCAGCCCTAGTAGGTAAAGACTCCTCAGGAACTATCCTGAGGTGCTATACGTGGCAAATCGTCGTCACTCACTAAATCACTCACTCAATCGGGACGCTCACAATGGATGTTTTGTAGGACACATACAAGTCAGTGCTTCTAGTGACGCCTTTCTCTGCTTCTAATCTCCTTGAACGCCATTATCATTATCCCACTTTCACTTTCAAAATATTGACAACACAAAAGCCACCCCCAGCTGCGAAAAATGTATCCGCTATTTAAGATTTAGATTTACAAGCCACAGCTTTATGGAACACTTTAGCTAACCTAGCCGCACCACGTCAGACCCATGCCCTTAATTCCAAGTCAAAAGTCAGGCCCAATCTTATGTAATCCGCCCTGACCCATGCTGTTATCTCTCCTCCCCTCAGTTTACTCCAAAGACATGAAGTGGGTTCCTATTGGGAACCAGGCAGATGTGTTTGCAGACGCCAACATCGGTCCCGTGCACGGGGACATCCTGCTGGCGCAGCTGCGGCCTGGACAGGAACTGGACATCATTATGCACTGTATAAAGGGCCTCGGTGAGTGGACTCCAGTGTCTGGTTACGTCTCTAATGTAGTTGTGTCTGTTCACAGCTGGCTGGTATCTTATCAGGGGCATCGTAGTGGCTCAGTGGGCTAAGCTACATATTGTGTTCTTGTAATGCCACAGGTTTGAATTCGGACTCGCAACATTTTGTGGCGTGTCCAATCCGATCTCTTTTCCTGCTAGGCTTGCCACGATAACACATTTTGCTGGGCGATTAATTGCCCCCGAAAATATCGCGATAAGCGATATTATTGCGACCGGTTAGAGAATTTTTTTTTGAGAAATTTATTTCCCAAAACCTTTATTTTGAAGCCTACCCCTCCGTCTTTTCCGGTGTTTTAGACTTTTATTTTGAAGCCCACCGACCGGACCGGAAGTATTGTTGTGATTATCCTAGCAGAACCTATGAGCCGACAACTTGTCTCGTCCGGTTCTGTGTTTTTGAGCTAATGATAAAACAAATATTGAGATTGTTGGTGAACAACTAACTTTAGGTTAGTTTTAACGTTAGCTACTAACGTTAGATGCAGCTACTACAGGCAATCAACGATGAGGAGGAAGCGTCAAAGCAGTATATAATAGAATAGCTGTGGTGCGTAGACACTGCAGCACGACTCGAAACTACCTACTACGTTATAATAAATGAATTCATGTTTAACTTGTCCCCGTGTCCAGTCCTTTGACTAGCCCCACCCGTTCATTGTAAACAATGATGCATGTAATTGTATTAACGTTATTCTGTGTTGTAGCTATGCTATACGTTGTATTTCGTTTGTTAGCTATTTAGCTAATGTTGTTAGCATTGAATGAGAATCGACACTCGATCTTTCATCTTTATTTAGCAGTCCAGTTTCTCCGGGCAGTAGCGAGTAACTACTTGGGTCTAAAAATAGCTAACGTTACACTATAAATAACGCTACTTGGTTAAAAGGAGCAACACTATTGAGAAATGTAGTTAAGCTATGTGGCGTTGCCCCACGGAGCTCCTGTGCTGTGCTCTGTAGTAAAGCCAGCGGCCCGCCTCCCAACACGGACAGTGACTGACAAGGGGCACTGGTTCCGCCTCATTAAAACAAACGCGCAAATAGCAATTAATCGCGCCCGTCAAAATCATTGCATTAATTTTAATTATCGCGGCAATTAATCGATTTATTGCTTATCGCGGCAGGCCTATTTCCTGCTATTGTGTTCTTTACTATCTTAGAAAGAGGAAATGATGGGGGATAGTAGAAAGAAATTCTTGGTCGACTAATAGTCAGAGTTTGACGACTAATCGAAGAGTTGTTAATCGACACATCTGTAAAATTGTATGTCCTGCATGCAATCATGCAGAAAGACCTCTTTAAATCCCATGCTTACCAGGGATTCTCTTACAATCTTTTCAGAAAATATCTCTTCACCAAGGAAAAAAGCATAAAAATCAACTAACTAACAAAGTCTTAGTCAACTGACTAAAACCAAAAGACCAAACTCACAGATTTTGCCGATTAACACATTGGGTGCCACGCCTCTTTGCCCAGATAACCCCTTCCGTGCCAGCGCTTTAGTCAATGGGAGGTCAGGGATATTTGCGAACGCTTAAACTATATCTTAAATTATGGCTATGGGTTAAAACACCCCTCGCTTATCAATGACTTGCTTGCAGTCAACATGTACGAAATGGATAGTTTTTTCATTGGTGCATTTCCGTTTTATACCGTTTTGAATACGAGTATAGTTTCGGAGAGTTCTAGTAATTTCAGAGAAATTCCGCGATAATAGCCCTTTAGTGGAATACACAAAACACGTTGTCATTTTTCGGCTGATTTATGAATAGTTTTCAATAGGGCTGTCAGTTTATCGCGTTAATTAGATTAATTAATTACACAGCAAATAATCGCGTTATGAAAATTAACTCAAAATTAATTACAAAAAAGTTTTTTTTTTTTTTTTTTAATAATAATATTTTTTTTGTATCTCATTCATTCCATAAGCATGTAGAATACACATTTACAGTTTTTTTTTTAATATGGTCCATTTGCATGTTCTTGGTATCTGATTCTAGGGACATCTATGAATCTCAGGGAATGTATTCCCAGTGTCAGAAATACTGTGGGCTAGATCCACAAAGAATGGATTGTACGGTGCAAGTTGCACCCTTACTTACAATTCATTATGAATTGAAAATGGGGGACCCTGATGTAAACAAGACGAAAGTCTTTCTCTGGTCTGCATTCCCTTAACAATTGTGTGTATTGAGCCGTACTGTATTGTACCCATTCTGCAATCTGTTAATAACATTTTCATTCAATCAATCAATCTGCGCTGTGATTGATTGAATGAACATTTTATTTTGAGTAAATTGTAATGAACCAAATGAGAATATCAATAAATCTTTTTTTTTTATCTTTGACTGTGAATAACACCATGCTCAAATTGACCAGACCTGAAAAATCTAAGCAAATTAATAGATGGAAGATGATTAAACAGAAGGTTTTGTAGATACAGTACTGAATTCTGCCATCCGGTCACATGCAATTTGAAATATGATTATAGAATATAGAATATGAGGCATAAAATGGTAATGCGATTAAAATGCGATTAATTAGATTAATTAATTACAAATCCTGTAATTAATTAGATAAATTTTTTTAATCGCCTGACAGCACTAGTTTTCAAATAAACACTAGATTATCGATAGTATATGTGTACTTATGCACGCTAGAGAAGCGGGCTGAAAAATCTATTATCCATGACCTGGTCAGCACTAACGTCATACACGCACGCGCACACAGACACATTGTCATCGCTATGAAAAAAACATCTGATTAACCCAATACTGGTAAAATAGAGTCCTTACCTCACATCAGATGTTCTGCAAAAAGATTAATCCAATTCCTGATCGCCATTCCAAATATTGATCGTGTTTATTGATCCAACGTTAGAGTCCAAAACACATAATCGACGCTGCTCTGAGGGTCCTCAGTCAATCTGGTAACATGATACTGCATGCCAGAGATGGGAAAACCCTGGACCGGAAATTTTTTTCTGATGCACATGGCCACCCAATCCAATCCAATGATGTGCATTACCATCCGGGAGACGATAGGCAGCGGTATTTGCCCTTTTTGAGCTCCGACCCATTCACAATGATAACGTCAGGCTGGACGGATGAAATATGAATGGATATCGCTAATAAAAGAAATAACGATTAAATAACGAGAAAATTCGTCATTGGCACTCAACGCATGGCGAGTTAGGACGACTAATCTCGTCGTTGGCACTCAAAGTGTTAAGGGCAGCCTTAATGGATATGAAATCAAAATGTAACTGTCAGTGAAGTCATGCCTTTTTATTTTAAGACTGTATTGCATTTTGGGAGTAAAGTATAAATCCACTTCCTGAAAGTAACCATGCTAAGTATACTCAACAAAACCCTGAGGAAAGTAGAGTATCTGACCCTTTTAAAGGTACTGAAGGGTCTACCCAAAAATGCTTACTGAACCATCATAAAGTTAAGACTACTGAACCTCCATACTGAAAAGACTTACCTAGTTTTTTCTTCTCAGAAATGGCAAATGTCTTCTTTTGTTTTCTCTCATGTTTAAAAGTGCTGTTACCTCTTACTGTCATACAATAGTTCACCTTTTAAGCACATATGCACCAAATTCCTCTGAACCACTTTGATGTGGCAAAGTATTGAAACCTGAGGTGCTCTGTTCAGGTAAGGACCATGCCAAGTTCTCACCAGTAGCCACGGCAAGTTACAGGCTACTTCCCGAGATCTCCCTGCTGGAGTACGTGGACGGGGAGAAGGCAGAGAGACTAAGACGCTGCTTCTCACGAGGCGTCATTGAACTGGAGGATCTCGATGGTAAAAACTAAACCAAAAAACTGTTGTACCCGTTTCATCAGTCCTTGATCTTCTGAAAAATTCTGATAGTGTTTCATATTCCTAAATTGTGTCTTAAAGGGGACATGCATTGCTATTCCTTGCACTATTTGGGCAACTTTACACAATTCCTGAGAGTCTATGGAACACATCTGTAAGTTTTTTTTTCAAAAAAATTAATTGTTTTATATTTGTACTCAAAAGCATAATTTTTCAGCCTCAGGATTTCAGGCTATTTTTCGATAAGCTCCGCCCATACGCGCTTTGGGTGACAGTCACCCACAGTCTGCGACTGGCAGACAGAGAGAGAGCTAGAGAGAGAGAGGGAGGGACACGGAGCATAAAGTAATCTCTCTACTGCTTCCCCCGCGCGGTCCAGGTTGTGTGTGTGTGTAAATGCGTGTGTGCCACTGCTTCCCCGCGCGGTCCAGGTTGTGTGTAAATACGTGTGCCACTGCTTCACCGTGCGGTCCAGGTTGTGTGTAAATGCATGTGTGCCACTGCTTCCCTGCGCGGTCCAGGTTGTGTGTGTAAATGCGTGTGTGCCACTGCTTTCCTGTGCGGTCCAGGTTGTGTAAATGCGTGTGTGCCACTGCTTCCCCGCGCGCGGTTTGTTTACCCGACAGAACCTCCTGTCTCTCACTCTCTCGCTCGTTCTCGCTCTGTTTGAGGAAGTGAAGATATTTCCACTCGCTCTGCTGTCGCTGTCAACCATAGAGGGGCCGTTAGTTATGCAAATCAGTACCTTATTCACGTCAGCAATACGTCAAATCAGAACAGCTTAGTTGAGTGAGGGAAGATCTCGTGAACTCGAGACTAGACTGATGAGTCAATATGATAATTAACGACACAGACCACATTGATATAATCCCCAATTGCTAGGATACAATGCTAAACGCTGGAAAAGGCCATTTATAATGCATGTCCCCTTTAAATGTTTTGTGTTCTGTTCCAGGTAAAAGGGTTGCCAAGGTTGTGAACAGTCGCTTGGATACCTGCAGTAGAGAGGTCCTCCGACATGATGACCTGAAGAATCTTGTGAAGCTTGCAAGAGTGCGAGACCATTTTATTTGTAGGTTTTACATTGAATATTAAATATATTTATAAATTGTTATTAATAATATTATTGTACTTATTATAAATACATCAATACAGTTTAGGGCTGCCCCCTCAGTCGATTAATTGGTCGGTTTAGTCTAACAAAATTAGATTTAAAAAAATCTTTTGTATCTTTTTTTTAATTAATTAACTGAGAATTTAATTAGTTGAGGACAGTATCTGCTTCTGGACCAGTAATGTGTTCGGTTAATGTTTCAGTGCCTTTGTAGGGCAGTATTATACTATATCAGTCATACACTCGTACAGTCGTACATTAACAGTTTGAGTGCCAGCCATTTAACATTGGAAACCCTGTTGAATGCCAGCACCCACTTCAATGATAGCGTTGTGAACGCATAATCTCTCTCCTAAATTATGGCTATGTGTCTAATCTGCCTGTCGTTTATCAATGACTTGTTTGCAGTCAACATTGTCGAAACGGATTGTTTTTTTATCGGTTAATTTTCGTTTTATAGCATTTTGAAAAGCCCTCGTTTTCAAGGAAAATATATAGATTCCGTGATAAGCGGCATTTACTGGAATATTCTAGCATACACAAAAACATTGTCGTTTTTCTGGGGTGCAGTTACACAGGGAGAGACGATAGGGTGCGGTATTTTCCCAATTGAGCTCAGAGAGACTCTGCAGCACTAACCCAAGGCTTGATTGATGAAATATGAATTCAAATCGCCAATTAAAAAAAAACGGCAAACAGACGCTATATAGCGTCAGGGGCACTCAAAGGTCGGCATGAACTAACGACAAAAAGCGTCCGTGGCATCCAATGTGTTAATAGTGCACATCACGTAATGCTAGTGTAACCGGTCTTATTTGACATGCCCTGAGTGGGAGTTTAACCCTGGTCTCCTGCGCCATGGGCGGCATCACAGACCACTATACCAAGAGGTGAATTCACTTCTTGGCAATGGGTCTGGATGCCTCTGGGGAGTGAGTTCACTTGCAGTACCGCTTAACGTCCACAGCCACTTCACTACACTGTCCATCGTGACTGTGGATAGACACGCGGTACCTCCGTTACACTAGTCAACTTGTAGATCTGCAATACATTTTGTTTAGTTTTACATGTAGTATGTTATGACCCAAAGGAAGTCTGTAATGAGCCAATTTGTTCAAGCAGTTTGTTTTTTATTGTACTGCAGTTAAACATGTTTTCATGTCTCCTATCTTCTACAGTTACGGTTGAATCTACTGGCATCCTGTCCCCAGATGTCTTGGTCACAGAGGCCATCAAAGTCCTCATGGCCAAGTGTCGGTTATTCCTGAATGAGCTTGACTCCACTGATATAGAATGAAGTTGGACCAAAAACATACTCTTATGCACCACATGGGAGTTGGTATTGAATTTAAGCCACAATGTGTGTTCTTAGCAGGTGTTGGACTTTTAACACTTTGCATGCCAGCGACGAGATTTATCGTTAGTTCATGCCAACCGTTGAGTGCCAGCGACGATAAATCTCGCTTTTTTTTAATTAACGATTTGAATTCATATTTCATCAATCTAGTCTCACGTTAGTGCTGCAAACTCTCTCTGAGCTCCATTGGAAAATACCGCCCCCTATCGTCTCTCCCTGTTGTACTGCACCCCATTGGATTGCCAAGGCACCCCTGTGTCCAAAAAAATATTCCAGGGCACCCCTACATACGATAAAGACTTTTGCGGTCCTGTCTTTTTTGCTACAATGATGACAAAAGTGCTTGCTTTCAAAATAACGTTTATTTAACCCATTGAAACCGGGAAACAAACAGAAAATCATGTATTTTATTTTTAAATACAGAAAAATATCAAAGTGCTCTGTTGCAGCTGCACTGTTTTCCATAAAAATAACATAGTGTGACCATTTATCAAACAGAAAATCATGTATTTATTTTTTTAAATACAGAAAAATATCAATAAAGTGCTATCTGTTGCAGCTGCACTGTTTTCCATAAAAATAACATAGTGTGACCATTTATCAAACAGAAAATCATGTATTTATTTTTTTAAATACAGAAAAATATCAATAAAGTGCTATCTGTTGCAGCTGCACTGTTTTCCATAAAAATAACATAGTGTGACCATTTATCAAACAGAAAATCGTGTATTTTTTTTTTAAATACAGAAAAATATCAAAGTGCTATCTGTTGCAGCTGCACTGTTTTCAAAAAAAAAAAAAAAACTAGTGTGACCATTTCTCAAAACAGAAAATCATGTATTTATTTTTTTAAATACAGAAAAATATCAATAAAGTGCTATATGTTGCAGCTGCACTGTTTTCTATAAAAATAACATAGTGTGACCATTTGGAAATATTATTCTAGTGAGGTGACGCTTGTTTATGACATCACATCCTGCCATTCTTTGTTGACGGTCAGGGACACAATGTTGACGTATAAAACAGCTATATATAAATGTAATCTGCAGAGTGCCTTTTACTGTTTATCTGTTAAATACAGTTTTCATTCATTCATTCACATTTTGTATCATAATAATAACAGCAGCGGATACACTCACTTTGTCTGCACTTGGCGAGTAGCCCATCACCGTAGCCCAAGCGTGTAATTAGCACGCTTGTGATCCGGTCTTGAACTTTCCATAACGTGTCTCGATAAATCCATTTGATTAGATCCAGCACTGAATGCATTTAGTAATTATTATCACGACAGCCGCCCGCTTTGCAATTCATTGATAACGGATCAGAGCCGGCTCTGTAACGGAGATAGGACCCGCGATGTGACGTCACACGAATGCGCTTCTCTGGAAATGCGTTGGAAAATCTGTTGGTAAAAACAATGACGCCTGACGCGGACGTTAAGTTGTTTCTATAATAACTTTACGAAACGTGTGAAGACATTTTGATCGATTTCTTTTTTAGTTCATGTTATTAGATTAGGCAATTATTGTATACACATGAAGCACTAGATAGACTATTTGTTTAGTTAATAGTTGTCATTCTATATTCTTAAAGAAACATTCCCATCAGGCATCTCGCGGAACCCCTGACAGCTCTCCGCGGAACCCCTGTTGAGAACCGCTGGATTAGACTGAATGAAACCCATGGGGGGGGGAATCCAGCTTCCTCATTTTACTTCTCCGGCAAGCCACCCGAGGGGATCCAAGTCATTGCCGAGCTGCAAAACAGCGTGGAATACATATTTCCAGTACCCAGCGCTGGATCAATAAACGCGATCGATATTTGGAATGGCGATCAGGAATTGGAATGATCTTTTTGGAGAACATCTGATCTGGGGTAAGGAATCTATTTTACCAGTCTTGGGATAATCAGAGCTATTTCCACAGATATCAGCGTGTGCCATATGTGTGTGTGCAATCAGGAAATAGGAGATTCGATTTTTCGGCCCGCTTATATAGCGTGCATAAGTACACATATACTATCGATAATCGAGCGTTTATTTGAAAACTATTCATAAATAGGCTGAAAAATTACTAAAGGGCGTTTATCACAGAATCTTTATATTTTCCTGAAACTTTCCAAAGAACGAGAGTTTTTCAAAATGGTATAAAACGGAAATGAACCGATTATATTAAAAAAAATATCCGTTTCGACAATGTTGACTGCAAACAAGTCATTGATAAGCGACGGCCAGATTAGAGACACAGCCATAATTTAAGACATAGTTTATGCGTTTGCAAATATGAGAGCTCTATCATTGAATCATCTACCATGTTTTGAGACGGGGAGGCGTGGCATCCAAAGTGTTAAGACTGCTGACTTAATTAAAGGGATAGTTCAGATATGTTTTGCTCTATTTTGTATTGTTTACTAGTTGTGCCACTTCCACAAATTCTCTGTAATGTTTATTGATTAACTCTTTTTCTCTGTATGAAAATAAGTACAATGGCTGGCATTTAATACAAATTATTTCACTGGCAATGTTTGTGCATTTTCTCAAGTCTGAGAATTAAAAACATCTTAAGTATGATTTTCATTATTTTGTCACTGTTTACTTTCTCTGTTCATCAGGCTGTTTTGTTGACATTACTGTCCTTGTAACAAACTTCATTCTGGGGATGACAGTGGCTCAGGACGTAGAGTGGTCGTTTTGTAATCAGAAGGTCTATGGTTAGATTCTGGCTCCTCGTGGCAGTGTGTCGAAGTGTCCTTGAGCAAGACACTTAACCCCTAACTGCTCCCAATGAGCAGATTGGCACCTTGCATGGTTGCCTCTGCCGTCAAGTGTGAGTGAATGGGTGAATGCACAAGTTGCAAACCGCTTTGGATAAAAGCACATATGAATGCAGTCCATTTGCCATTTACCATTATATATTCAAAAACAAAGGGATAGTAACATCATGTGATACCTCCATGCCAGGAGAAGGATGAGACCACACTACATAAAGTTCAACAATGTTCCACTATCAAACATCTCTGCCCAAAGAGGAAGTAAACTTAACAGGTGCTACCTATACTCTTAGATTAGATTGTACTTTATCTTTTAAAGTAATAAAAGATAAACATAAAATACTATACAGAAACATTAAAAAAATACTATACAGAAACATTAAATACTATACAATAAGACAATGTTACAATCCTGTACAATATACAGAATAACAATACACAAATAACAATTGCTCCCCCCCCCCCAAATTATACGTTTTAACTATTTGCAGTACAAAATTAAATAAAAAGTGTAGTAAAAATAAGTAAAATATTAAAAAAATATATTTCTTTGCCCTCTCTGAGGGGGGAACTCAGACTAGACATTGACAAACAAATTACAACTAAGGACAACAGCGAATACACATGACAAGGGAAAGGGGGGGGGGGGGGCAGAGAGGGGAGTAAGTAAAGTAGTGGGTGAGGAGGGGGATTGAGAGAAGGGTGGGTTAATTATGGAGTGGATGGCTCACAGGTCAATCTCCTATGATTAGGAGCCTAGATTATCCACAAGCAATTCCCAGATGTTATTAAATTGTGAGACTTCGATGTGATCCACGGTTGAGATTGTTTCCTGTTATATGTAATTTGAGAGAAGGCCCAACCATTGCCCAGTATTCAAATTTTTTCTTGTCTTCCAGTTTAAGAGGATCGTTTTCTTGGCAACAGCTAGAGAAACGAGTAGGGGTTTGGTGTTCTGGACTAATAAATTGATAGCAGTAGTATCCCCAAGTAGACGGAGGGAGAGAGGAATGCTACAGCTCATGACCCGGGATAGTGTATTGATGACGGAATTCCAGAAGTCTTGAACAGGTGGGCAGAGCCAGGTGGCATGGAAATAGTTGTCTGGGGTGTTGAGGGTGCAATGGGAGCATACATCTGTGCTTGCAAATCCCATTTGAAACATCCTGTGCTGTGTGATATGTACTCTGTGTAACACCTTATATTGGATTCATTGAAGGTTAGTGTTGTTAGTCATTGTGAATGTGTTGGTGCAAATTTGTTCCCAGGATACGGCATTGGGAGAGAAAAAGGTTGTGGAAAAAAAGTCAGCACACCGTCTGCCGTGTTCCCAAGTTTAATTTACTATAAAACAACGTTTCGGCCTGTGGCCTTTGTCAAGTTGGGAGAGAAAGCCAAGTCCTGTTCCCATTTTGTGAATGGGAGATGGAATGTAGTGTCTGCGCTTGCCAGTATTTTGTATATTTTTGAATATATTTTCTTCTGTGATGTTATTTTATTCATTGCTAATATAATTGGAGGTGGTTCAAGATCATTCTGTGTAGTGTTCATTTTTTATTTCAAAATTGATTTCAGCTGTAGAAATTGGAAGTGTTGGTCTGTCCCAATGCCGTATCCTTCAGTCAAATCTTGATAAGTGATTAGGCTGTTGTCTGTGAAGATGTGGTGAAGATGAGTAATGCCTTTTTGTTTCCAAGCTGGGAAGTATATGGGTGATTTGCTGAGTTGAAAGTCAGGGTTGTGCCATATTGGGGTGTATTTACAGGGGGTTAGTGTGTTACCAGTGATTTTGTTGGCTTTCCACCAATCTGTCAGAGTTGTGGAAATGACTGTATTCCTAAAACAACAGTGATGTTTTATGCTTGTGCTAAAGAATGGCAGATCTTGTGGTGAGATTTCCATGCACACGTCCTTCTCAATGTCTTCACAGGGGTTGTATTGTTGGGTAGGGTGAATCCATTTGTAGATGTATATTAATTGGTTGGCCAGATAATAGTTGAGAAAGTTAGGTGCTTCAAGTCCTCCTTGGTTTTTGTTTTTTTGAAGGGTGGTTAAATTAATTATTTTTTTTATTATTTTTTAAACAAACACATAAACAAACATGACAACACAAGATAAGATATACAAGCATTAATTAACAGTGCACATCCAATGAAGTCACCATTTAGTTACCGGTAAATGTCTTATACAGGATATACCCCTAATACCTGCTATCTAATACCCTACACACATATGTTCTAGCTCGTACCCCCTCCCGGACCCCCCCATTGGATAATCCATCCATTATCACTTGCTCCTAACCAGACACTACCATTATATGCTAGCTTTTATTCTCTCCACCACTTCTAACCACATTGTCATTTTGGATTCATTGAGACCCAAAATTCTTGCTGTAGATATTTCTTGATAAATCACATCGAGATATGTAAGAATCTAGACCTTCCGGCACATTTTTTCTGGTTGAAACCATCGTGATGCTATCAGCTTTTTAGCCACTGTGATACCAGATAAAACCAATCTCTTTAGCTGTGGAGGTACTGCACACTCAAAAACATCATTCAGCAGTAATACAGAGGGGTGTACAGGTATATTCAGAGTTAAGAGATTTGATAATTGCTGGGTCACTTCTTTCCAGAATATCTTAACTGGTGGGCAGTCCCAGTACATGTGCATAAATGTCCCCTCGTCGCCATTTGTAAATAAATTCTTGCTTTTTTATTCTTCCAGTAAAACTTAGTAATGGTGGAGTCCAGGGAGTTGAACCAGTTGGTGGTAGGCTGGGTTGGGATCATAGTGAATAGATAATTTATTTTTGGGAGAATTGACATTTTGACAGTTGATATTCTACCTATTAGTGAGAGGTAAGTTTAGCCATCTTTGTGTGTCGTCTTCTATTGTTTTTAACGGGGGTGAAATTGAGTTGAAATAACTGACAGCCTGGGTGAAATGTTGATTCCTAGATATCTGATATTCCCTGAGGGGAAGGATGGGCTCTGAGCTGCAGGACTCCTATCACCCCCCCCCCCCCCCCCCACAATGGCAAGATGATTGACAAGAAGGCACATTTACATTGGAACAGCTGTAAATGCCTAGTCTATATGCGAAGTCAGTCCCTGTTTGAAGATTTTTTTTTATCCACTTTTTCTCCTGATTTTCTGTTTTTCTCCCATCCCAATTTAGTCATGCCAATTCCCCCCTTCCTGGCCGTTGCTCGCATGTGCCCCCCACTGGTCGGTCTAGGGAGGGTTGATAGATACTATCACATGTCCCC
The DNA here is from genome assembly GCF_963971535.1 of Notolepis coatsorum. Lineage (NCBI taxonomy): Eukaryota > Metazoa > Chordata > Actinopteri > Aulopiformes > Paralepididae > Notolepis > Notolepis coatsorum. The sequence continues at coordinate 114,644,846 of NC_140173.1, read as the reverse complement.
TCCGATACATGCGGAGTCAGCCAGCCACTTTTCACCTGCCAGCGCGGACTCTCATTGGTGAGGTGTAACGTGTGGGAGGCTCACACTACCCTCACCATCTCCCTTCCTCGCTGTGCAATCTGACGACCAGATTACCACCCACCGGCTTCCCTCCCGCTGACTCTGCCAATTGAGCCAGTATGACGGCCGGCCAAGCCGGAGGCAGCGCTGACAGCCGGATTTGATACCAGTGTCTCTCGCGTTGGTGACAAGCTCTTAGTCCGCTGCGCCACCCAGCCGCCCTCCCGTTTTTTTTTGTATTTTATTTTTTTATTCTTTTTTAAACAAACATATAAACAAACATGACAACACCCGATAAGATATACAAGCATTAATTGTCAGGGCACATCCAATGAGATCACCTTTTGGTTAGTTGTTTTATATAAGATATACCCATAATACCTGTTATCTAAAAAAAAAAAACCTACACACATATGCTCAGCTCGAACCCCCCCCTCCCGGACCCCACCTTGAGAAGTACCTCCACTATCCCTCGCACCTAACCAGACACTACCATTATAAGCTAGCTTTTATTCTCTCCACCACTTCTAACCACATTGACATTTTGGATTCATTGAGACCCAGAATTCTTGCTGTAGATATTTCATGGTAAATTACATCGAGATATGTAAGAAACCAAACTTTACGGCACATTTTTTCCGGTTGAAACCAGCGTGATGCGATCAGCTTTTTGGCTACTGTGATACCCGATAAAACCAATCTCTTTAGCTGTGGATTCACTGCAAACTCAAAAACATCATTCAACAGCAATACCGAGGGGTGTACAGGTATATTCCAAGATACGAGTTTTGATATTTGTTGGGTCACATCTTTCCAGAATGCCTTAACTGGTGAGCAGTCCCAATACATGTGCATAAATGTCCCTTCGTCCCCATTTGTACATTGGGTGCATTTGGAATCTTGTTTGAGCCCCATTCGGCACAGTCTTATAGGAGTCAAGTATGTCCTGTGAATATAGTTAAGATTGATTTGTTGATGATCCGGGTTCCTTGATGTAAGTCGGACATTTGCCCAGGCTCCTTGCCAATCAAAGTCATTTTCCAGGTCTGGTATATCCCTCCTCCAGACAGAGTCAAGTTGGAGGGTTTCATACGAGGACGTTAGTAATTGATGATAAAATTCTGAAACAAAACCTCTCGATGTCTCTCTTGAGTAGAAGAATTTGTGGTATCTGTGGTGTTCAATTGGTCTGTCTAATGGAACACCGTGAGACTTCAAACATAGCTCTAACTGTTTGTGAAAAAGCCATGTGGACTTGGTGAGATTAAATTTTTTGCGTATTTCTTTATCACTACAAAAACCCTGTTTGTTAAAAACATCCCCTAATGAGTGTATGCCTTGCTCTTCCCATATAGGGAATCTTATAGGTCGTTTTCCAATTAAGAGAGCATTGTTATTGAATAAGGGAGTATGATTGTGCCATTCTTGTGGGTTAGGATTATTTTTTTGTGATTCATGCCATATCCGGATCGCATGAGTAATTATGGGGCCAAATTTTCGTTCACAGTGCTTGATTGGTAGTTTAGTGTATGCTATGTCCTTCAGTCTATGTGGGGCTACTATGTTTTCTTCTATTTTTCTCCAAGATGCTAATGCTTGGGAGTCAAACCATGTTGTCAATGGACTTAATGAGTACGCCTTAAAATATAGGAAAAAATCTGGAAATGCCATGCCACCATCTGCTTTATTTCTCTGTGCGGTGGATCTTTTTATACGTGGTGGTTTGTTATTCCAAATAAATTTGTATGTGGAGGAGTGTAATCTTTTCCAGTAACCCTCTGGAGGGGGTAACGGTAGCATTGAACAGAAGAAGTTGATTTTAGGTAGTACATCCATCTTAACTATTGATATCCGTGCTTGTACTGTGTTCTTAAGTTTTGCCCATCTATCAAGGTCGTCTTTGATTTTGTTTTGGATTTTTGTGTAGTTGTGCTTCACCGTTTGTCTTATGGTAGGGAATATTTCCACTCCCAAGCATCTGAAATGTTTTACCATCGGTATCTGTCCTGGGAGGGTTGTATCTTTTTTTGCAGGGGTGTTCAGTGGAAGGAAAGCCGACTTCGGCCAATTTATCTTAAATCCCGATAAATCACCAAAGTCCTCAATCAACTTGAGCAGATGAGGCAATGTGGTGTTGGGGTTTTTCATGAACAATATTACATCGTCCGCATATAAACAAATTTTTTGTTGTGTGCCCTTGATTACGATAGGTTCTATGGATTGGGATTGTCTTATATATTGTGCTAAAGGCTCTAATGATAGATTGAACAGTCCGGGACTAAGAGGACAACCCTGTCTGGCAGAGCGTGATACCGGAAATATTTCAGAGATGATTGTGCCTGTTGTAATCATGGCCGATGGGTCTTTGTATAATACTTTAATCATATCGATGAATCCTTTTCCTAACCCCATCCTTTCTAGCACTGCCCACAGATACGACCATTCCAGCCTGTCAAAGGCCTTCATAGCATCCAGGGACAGCATCGCCTTAGGTATGGTGTCCTCCTTGTCGGCATCAAGTACGTGCAGTATACGTCTTATGTTCTCAGTGATCAGGCGGCCTCCTATGAAGCCAGTTTGGTCCGGGTGAACTAAAGACGTCATATGCTTTTGTAATCTGATGGCTAATACCTTAGAGTACAGTTTGATATCTGTTCCGAGGAGGCTTACAGGTCTATAACTACCGCACTCGTTGGGGTCTTTGTCTTTTTTAAGGAGGACTGTTATGAGTGCAATATTGTCAATTTTATGGAAGTTCCCCTCCTTGACTGAGTATAAGATCATATTTAGTAATAAGGGGCCAATTATGTCCCAACAAGAAAGGTACATTTCTGATGGGAAACCGTCTCTTCCTGGAGCCTTACCACTTTTCATTGCGGTTATGGCCTTCTTGAGTTCCTCTAGTGTGATCGGTATTTCTAACTGTTTAGCGTCATCCTCTGAAAGTTTAGGGAGAATAATTTGATTAAGAAATGTGTCCATTTTGTTTTGATCGAAAGTCATTTCTGATTTATATAAATCGGAGTAGAATACTTTGAATGTATCGTTTATTTTTACAGGATCTGTTACAAGTACTTGTTGTGCTCTAATGGTAGTTATATCTGCAAATGTTGCATTAATTCTTAATCGCATGGCTAATAGGTGGCTGGGTTTGGAACCATGGGAGTACTGCTGTTGTCTTGTGCTGCGTATTTGTATTTCCGATTGTTGTCTGTATATGTCATTGATCTCTATTTTTAGTACGTTAACTTGATTTTCTAGTCGAGTTGAGTTGTTGTATTTCAGAGAGCCGCCCTCCCGTTTGAAGATTTCTTTAAGATTTCCAGTTCCAGTTATTATATAATTAGAATGTTAGAATTCATTTTAGAATGATGAAATCAGTGTGACTGTACTCCTGAAAAAGTATAGTATGGTTTATTTGTATTGGGAAAGATAGACACATTAGCTGGTTGAACAACATCTATATGGTAATAATGCAGATATTGAGTGTATTTCTGTGAAAATGCGCGTGGCGCACGCCTCTGAATCCAACCAAAGCGAAATAAAATTCGCTTCCCGCCCGCGAGTCGCGCGGCCGGTGTGAACAGCGACGCCTGTTAACATGGGAGCGAAAGTGAAGTGCTGATCGCCCTCACGCCCGCGCCTGGTGGGATTTGTGCGTCACAGTGTCAGATGGTAGTGGGTGGGTATTGCACATCAGGATGTTTCACAGTGTGGGAGGAGGGGAAAATGTGAATTATTAGTGCATGTTAAGAGTTCAGGGTGGTGATGGCTCTGGGGAAGAAACTGTCTCTGAGCCTGTTTATTCTGGCTCTGATGCACCTGTAACGCCTGCCCAATGGCAACAGGTCGAACAGGTGGAAGCCAGGGTGTGAGCTGTCCTTTGTAATGTTTTTTGCTCTGTTGAGGCAGCAGGAGTTGTGTAAGTCCTTCAGGGAGGGGAGGGGGCAGCCGATGATTCTCTGTGCCGAGTTTATGACCCTTTGAATCGCTTTTCTGTCTGCTTCATTGCAGCTGGTGTACCACACTGTTATGCAGTACGTCAGCAGGCTCTCAACAGCAGAGCGATAGAAGATCACCATCAGCTGCTCCTCCAGTCTGTTCTTCCTTAGCACCCTCAGGAAGTGATGTCTCTGCTGGGCCTTCTTGATGACCGCGGTTGTATTTGCGGTCCAGGAGAAGTCAGCAGATTAGGGTACAGAGGAACTTGAAGGAGCTGACTCTCCACATCCTCACCGTTGATGCAGAGGGGGGTGGGGTCTGCACTGTTCTTCCTGAAGTCAAAGATGAGTTCCTTGGTTTTTGTGGTGTTCAGTGCTAGGTTATTCAACGAACACCACAATGTTAGTTTCAGGACCTCATCTCTATGCAGACTCATCCCTCCCTGCAATAAGTCCAACCACCGTTGTGTCGTCAGCTAATTTTACGATGATCTCCGGGTGCGCTGGACTACAGTCATGGGTGTAGAGCAGGGGTCGGCAATAGGCGGGCCAAAATTGGCCCGCCAGCAATAATATCTGGCCCCTCAGATTATAAATTTTTTTTTTTAATTATATATCAGACCAACTAGGCTAGGCTATATGTTAGCTATAATGTCCAAATAGAGAAACTACCACCACCTAAAGAATGCTTATTATTATACTTTGTTTTATCCATGTTGAGAGAGGCAGCGAGGTGCAATGTAGCGCTTGCTCAACATGAAAAAGGTTGGTGGACAGCGCCTGGTGCTGAAATAACAAACAAGCAGTGTGGTGTGAAATTAAAACACCAGTTCAGTAAGTCATTCAAACTTTATCTTTACTTATATATGACTGACGGCACCACACATGTGAACAGTAACGATGCATTTAAACTAAAGTCAAATCAGAGCAAAAAAAGCTGAATCTGCTTCAAGAAGATGCGCTACATTAGGTATATAAGGAATTACAACGAGACATTTATTAACTAAATAAAACATACAATTAGGCTTTTAACCCTCTAAAGCCGGGCGCAACACTAGACATGTTTAGTAAAACATTGAATATCTTTGGATTTGTTTGTGATAAAGACTTGCTTTATTGTATCGGAATCGATTGTCATCTAAAAATGTTGTGCATCTCTCAGAGAATGCGCGGATGTAAAGCATAGAATCTTGAAATATCTAGATTGGTTGTTTTCCCTGGATTGCATCTAATCCGCTGTATCTATCCATTTATCACATATCTATGTCTGTCAATATAGCCAATGGAAATGCTAGAAATGGTCACGTGGACTGGGAGAACCAATGGAAAATTCCTATTGGTTCTCAATAGTCCAGTGCGCTCCACAGAAAGGGCTGTCAGATAGACGCATTGGTTGCGCGTAATGTAAGATAGGCCGATAAGAGAGAGGCGCTTGTCTCTGGTTTTATAATAAAATGGCAAACAGACAAAGGTATAATGTTCAGTGCAAATGTGTATGTCGTTCACAGTTTATTATGCCACCTATGCAGCTCGTTTATTTTGTCCATTCTCTGCCTCTTCCACAAATGTATGTCTTAGTTATAAGGTGGTCTGTCACAGAGTTAAAATGTTTTCACTATCAATATATTAAATTAGCCATTGTTTTTGTTTCCGGCCCCCCATACAATGGCTTGGAAACATTTTGGCCCTCGGCCAAACCTAATTGCCTACCCCTGGTGTAGAGGGAGTACAGCAAGGGGCTCAGCACACAGCCCTGGGGAGAGCCGGTGCTGAGTGTGCGGGAGGAGGAGGGGTGGGGGCAGAGTTTCACTGTCTGGGGTCGGTTGGTCAGAAAGTCCTTAATCCAGGAGCAGGTGGGTGTGGGGAGGCCTAGATCCAGCAGTTTGGTGACCAGGATGTCTGGGATGATTGTGTTAAAGGCTGAGCTATAGTCAATGAAGAGCATTCTGACATAGCTCCCCCTGTGTTCCAGGTGGCTTAGTGCAGAGTGGAGAGCTATAGCTATGGCATCGTCTGTGGATCGGTTTGCCCAGTAGGCAAACTGGTGTGGGTCTAAGGTGGGGGAGAGGCAGGCCTTGATGTGGTGTAGGACCAGCCTCTCGAAGCACTTCACGATGACAGGTGTGAGTGCTACTGGGCAGTAGTCGTTGAGGCTGTCTGTGGCAGCTTTCTTGGGTACTGGGATAATTGTGCCAGATTTAAGGCAGGGTGGGATGAGTGCTTGTGCCAGGGAGAGGTTGAAGATGACAGTGACGATGTAGGAGAGCTGGTCAGTGCATGCTTTGAACACCTTCCCAGGTACTCCGTCTGGTCCAGGCGCCTACCTGGGGTTCACTGCCCTGAGCACCCGCCTGACGTCGTCCTCCTCTAGAGTGAGTGTGGGAGTGCTGGGGGCTGGTTGTGGCGTGGCTGTGACTGGTTGTGGTGTCTCGAAGCAAGCAAAGAAGCCGTTCAGCTCCTCTGCCAGCGACACATCCCAGTCCCCGGTTGTTGCATCACAGCCTGTAGTTGGTGATGTTTTGTATTCCCTCCCACATCTGGCGTGTGTTGTTGCTTGAGAGGTGGTCCTCAACCCTCTCTTTGTAGTCCGTCTTAGCTTCCGTGATTCCTCTCTTCAGGTCAGCTCGAGCAGCACTGTACAGAGCACCGTCACCTGACCTGAAGGCGGAGTACCGGGATAAGGAGCATGCGGACCTGGCTTGTCATCCAGGGTTTTTGATTGATTGATTAAAAAACGTTATTAACAGATTGCAGAATGGGTACAATACAGTACGGCTCAATACAAAACAACTGCTAAGAGGATGCAGACCAGAAAAAGACTTTCGTCTTGTTTACATCGGGGTCCCCCATTTTCAATTCATCAGGACATTTATGTCATTGTTGTGGAATAACAAGGCCCATCTCGTCGCCATTCTGTTGTGGAATATTTAAAATGAGCCATGACAGTAAGCTGTAGGAATTTGTATCGGTTGTATAAAAATATAGAACATAGTTTATTATCTATGGCCATAGCCATAGAAGAGGTGATCAGTTTATCATCAGAGACACATGTTGTACACACTGGAGCAGTAGGGTCACCTTCCTCTCTCTGGAGCAGTAGGGTCAGCTGCCTCTCTCTGGAGCAGTAGGGTCAGCTGCCTCTCTGGAGCAGTGGTCAGCTGGGCTCACCTTCCTCTCTCTGGAGCAGTAGGGCCAGCTGCCTCTCTGGAGCAGTGGTCAGCTGGGCTCACCTTCCTCTCTCTGGAGCAGTAGGGTCAGCTGCCTCTGGAGCAGTGGTCAGCTGGGCTCACCTTCCTCTCTCTGGAGCAGTAGGGTCAGCTGCCTCTCTGGAGCAGTAGGGTCAGCTGCCTCTCTCTGGAGCAGTGGTCAGCTGGGCTCACCTTCCTCTCTCTGGAGCAGTAGGGTCAGCTGCCTCTCTCTGGAGCAGTGGTCAGCTGGGCTCACCTTCCTCTCTCTGGAGCAGTAGGGTCAGCTGCCTCTCTCTGGAGCAGTGGTCAGCTGGGCTCACCTTCCTCTCTCTGGAGCAGTAGGGTCACCTTCCTCTCTCTGGAGCAGTAGGGTCAGCTGCCTCTCTCTGGAGCAGTAGGGTCAGCTGCCTCTCTGGAGCAGTGGTCAGTTGGGCTCACCTTCCTCTCTCTGGAGCAGTAGGGTCAGCTGCCTCTCTCTGGAGCAGTGGTCAGCTGGGCTCACCTTCATCTCTCTGGAGCAGTAGGCTCACCTTCATCTCTCTGGAGCAGTAGGGTCACCTTCCTCTCTCTGGAGCAGTGGTCAGTAGGGCCGGCGGGCATTGGTTTGGCATCGAGATGGGAGGACCTCCCTGAGAAGCCACAAAGGAGGGGTACATAGGTGTACGTGGGAGAGAGAGAGAGATGTTGTGAGTGTCAGCTGGAAGACAGAAATCACAAGGCTCTGTATTATCTCACTATCCATTCTCTTTTATAAAAAAAGCCACGCTTTAATTTCTTTTGCTCGTTATCAAATTGTTTACATTCAAATCACATTCATACACAGTAAATTTCGCAGAGTAAATTGTACTCAGTTTGAGTAAAATTGTACTCAGTTTGAGTAAAATTGTAGTCAGTTTGAGTAAAATTGTACTCAGTTTGAGTAAAATTTACTCAGTTTGAGTAAAATTTACTCTGCGAAAATAAAAAATTTAATTCTGAATTACTGTTTAAACAGTTCAAAGTCGTCTTTACCTCTGTTCGGTATCCACAGTTTAAAATATGACAGTATTCCCTCCTGTTTGATGATACCTCTTCAACCCAAAAATCTCCCGCAGGGCAAACCTTCCTCTCTGGGTGCAGTTTCCTCTCTCTGGGTACAGTTTTAGGCCTGGGTCCTACACGGTTTTAAAGCCTGACAGTCTTTCTTGTTTGATACATACACTAATAAAACAATAGAAAACGTCAACTTAATACAGTGTAATAAACTTTTTTTGATTTTTTTTTCTGTTCCTCTAATTTTAAAATATCCTCTGTATTTTTATTTTTATTTTTTTTTTATCCACTTTTTCTCCCATTTTTCTATTTTTCTCCCATCCCAATTTCGTATCATCCAATTCAACCCTCCCCTGTCTCGAACGCTGTTTCTTGCCTCCCACAAGCCGGCTGCAATGTGGACTAAGTCATACATAGCACGAGTCCCCTCCGATACTCGAGGTAACAGCAGTCGCATCTTTTCACCTGCGCGGCGCGATCTTTCAGCGTCAGGGGTCTGCGCTTTGGAGGGGCGCCGCCCCCATCGCTTCCTGATTCTACTGTGCAGGCGCACCAACCGACCTGTAGGAGTCGCTGTCCACAATGCCCGATCCCCACCCATCAGTTTCCCACCCCCTAATACTGCCAATGTGTATTAGTACGGACGACTAGCTAAACTGAAAGCAATGTGGAGCGCTGGGCTCGAACAGGCGAACCCAGCGTCTCCAGTATTCGTGGTGAGCGCCTTGCCCACTGCACCACGTAGCCGCCGTATTTTAACTTATTTGAAAGAGAATGATCCCCCCTCTGCGGGAATTCATACTCCTTAAACCCAATAATACATATTTTTGTTACCCTGTCAGAACCACAGTTTCTTCCTCATAATATCTTACCTCATCACTTCCCCCTGCGCATAGTGGAAAGCGGTGCATTTAAAAAACAACAGAGAAGCTCACTCTAAAGGTCCGTTTCACATTACTTACTTCCAGTCCTCGCCTTACATTCGGGACTGTTGTCAACTCTCCGAGCAGGGCAGCTCCCAAGTCACAAACAAGTGTTGTGGAATATATTATCATGTTATAGATCTGTGTTGAGATATCATGTTATACAGCTTGACTTTCAGTGTGACCAGGTTGACTGGTTAATGTGTGTATGTCTCTTTAAGAAGACTCCAATGGACTGACATCTCGCCAGTCATAACAAAGTTGTTGTTGCTTCCAGTGACTGAGAACCATTTTTGTTTACCTTCGTCATCATATCTGATATATTATGTTGCGTCTGACAACTGTGTATTTAACATATGTCTGAACAGCGCTCTAGGTCAGTCTATGGCCAGACGCTAATGTGTTAACATGTTGTCTCTGACTGTAGGCTGTCCTTTCATTTGTGGCCACGGTGAAATAAACTCATTATTATTAATAATGACTCAGAATGATTTGTAAACGGCTCATCGTTTAGTCCTTTAATATTTCCCATTACACAAGCAAAACAGCCGTCTCTTCTGAGTCTTTCCGTCGGCACAAACAGGTCGCATGGTTAGGACGAAATATGAGCAACTGAACAGGTCATATAGACACTGAATGGCGATATGGACGGTAGGTCATTCATGAAACATACAGACTAAAATGGAATGAACCCTTATAGAACAGAGCAGTGCCTTAAAGATCTTTGAATATAAAGTCCAGTCCTCGCCTTACTTTCGGGACTGTTGTTTGAACTATTTGGAGTACCCTTTTACCCAGATAAAGTCATAAAAACAAGTTACAAACAAGCAAAGCAGCTGTGTCCCCTTTACAGAACAGCAGTGCCTTAAAAGATCTTTGAATTTCTCAAAGTCCAGTCCTCACCTTACATTCGGGACTTTGCTTGAAACTAAGTATTTAGTACACTCGTAGACTAGTAAACCCTGGATACATCATGTTATGTGTACTTTTCACATGGTGGAGGGTATACTTACTGTCTTGGTGTACATTCACATGGTGGTGGGTGTACTCACTGTCTGTTGCATTACATTCACATTGTGGTGTCATTGTTCTTGTAATTGACATTTGTTCTGTGTAATTGGACACAGGTGTGGTGACGAGGCTCCACGCCCTATATGAACAGACCAGGAGCTCGTCACTGCAGTGTCTCTCACCTGTGCTCACACCATTTTTGCTCTTGCTCTATTTTTGCTGCTTGTAGAAACTTTGTATTATTGTATCCTGAACCAAGGAGGCTGGTGCACCCAGCTCTCCACTTTTGTCTTTTGTAAATTAGAAATAGTTGAATAAATATTATTGTTTTTGCTAAAAACGTGTCCGACTTCCATGTGTCCACCACGTTGCAACCAAGGCTTAGGGGGAAATGAGCCATCTCAGCTTGACTGTTGAGGCCTTAGGGCAAGTTATCAGGCTTGGTTGTAACACATCATTTATCCCAAAGTCCAGTCCTCGCCTTACATTCGGGACCATTGCTTGAAACTAAGTATTTAGAAGAACCCCGGAGCTAGTCTGCCAAGCACACAGTAATACATTAATTGAAAAGAAACAATAGCTCTGACTATGTCCTAGTTTAGTCCTCTAATTTTAAATTAAAACAATGTTTAGACAGAATCAGAATTTCAACAGCTCACCGGATAATCAGGCTGGGTCTATGACCTTGCACATGTCCACAGGGGAAAATATACCAGAGGTAACAACCAGACATTCTTTGTAGTGGTTCTCCCATCTTTAAAAAATGTTGGATTTTTCTCAGAGGATTTTGAGACGGGGAAAGATTTATGCTCCCCTGGAATGCTCTAACGCAATCACCAACATCTTTAGCCCGCTGGTGGTCAAGCCTCTGTATCCCATCAACTCGTCGCCATTCTGTTGTGGAATATTTAAATGAGCCATGACAGTAAGCTGTAGGAATTTCAGATCGAGTCAGTTTGTATAAATATAGAACATAGTTTATTTCTGGCTCCATAGCCATAGAGAAAGTGATCCGTTTATCATCAGAGACACATGTTGTACACACAAAGCTTCTGACCACAAAGTGACAAAGAGCTCTGGTCAGAACGTACATTAATACATAACTGAAATGACGTACATTAGACACCAGATATGACAGAAAGGTAAACAAAATATGCCCCAGTTAGAGAATGAATAACAAGATTGGCTCTATAGCCTATGTTATGTCTTAACTGGAGAGGGAAATAGCCTTGGACCTCTCCTATCCTGGTCCTTTGGCCGAGTTTAAGAGACACTGAAAAAACTGTCACCCAGTGTCTGAGCTCAGTTTACTAGTTGATCATATTAACTGGTCAAGCTGTAAGACATAGAATATGTATTTTAACACAGATGTATAGACATAGATAACATTTCCCTCACAACATACAGATATACAGCCCTGCTGGTCTCTGACAAGAACAAGTTACAGGTTGAAAAAGCCCTCAGCTCGGAACTAGGCAAAATCTGCATATGGCTCGCCGACAACAAACTATCATTACACATGGGCAAAACAGAGTCCATTCTCTTCGGTTCAAATAACAAACTCAGCAAGACCGACGGCTTCTCGGTTACAGTGGGTGACAATATTATCACAAGGAAAGATGAAATTACCTACCTGGGTTCCATCCTAGAGGCTAATCTTTCCTGTGACAAAATGGCATCCAATGTAATAAAAAAAGTCAACCAACGAACGCGATTCTTGTACCGGATCTCCTCTCTGGTAAACAAGAATACCCTGAAGACTCTAGCAGGAGCACTCATTCAAGGGTACTACGACTATGCTTGCACCTCATGGTACCAAAGCACCTCAAAGGCACTAAAAAACAAATTACAAACATCTCAAAACAAGCTAGTCAGACTACTACTTGACCTGACTCCTAGAACCCACCTCACCCCTGCCCACTTTGACAACCTAGGATGGCTTAGAGTAGACGACAGAGTACAGCAACTTGCAATGGGCCTGGTCTACAAGATACACTACGCGACCAAGGTACCCATGTACATGTCAAAATACTTCCCAAAGGTCAGTGAATACCACGATCACAACACCAGAGGGAGCTCCACAAATCATGTAAAACCCAGATTCGGCTCAAACAAGGGACTAAACACGTTTCGCAATTATGCCACATCAATGTGGAACGCCCTGCCTAAAGCTGTAAAGGAATGTGAATCACTACCCACCTTCAAAAACACTCTCAAAAAACACCTACGTGAGACTGCAATTCGAAACTGGCCCCTACAAATGTCCTAACCTAGTTGTACAGTAAATGACCAAGTAAGGCTTTGTCAACATTCCAATGTACAGTGTAAAATGTGTGTGTCCCCTACCCAACCCCCCCCCCCCCCCCCCCCACCTCCAATGTACAGCCCTCACCCAACCCACCCAACCCCACCCCACCAACCTCATCCAATGTACAGTTTCTACGCCAAATGTATATACACTCCTTTTCTGGACACTTTTGTATCACAAACAGTACTGTATTTGCAAATCTGATATGTCATAAATGTATAGATGTAGCAGTACTGTCTATCTGTATGTCATGTATGTCATATATGTTATGATGAATTGAAAATGGGGGACCCTGGTGGAAACAAGACGAAAGTCTTTCTCTGGTCTGCATCCCCTTAACAATTGTATGTATTGAGATGTACTGTACTGTACCCATTCTGCAATCTGTTAATAAACTTTTCAATCAATCAATCAAACAGAATTGTGTAGTAAAAAGAGATCATAAAAAATATATACATCCGAAGGGGAAGAGACTACTGGTTTGGGAAGACCCGGATGATTTTTTCCACAGTGACATTGCCGATACAATACTTTATGTAGGATAGTACCGACTCTGTGTGTGTGGACAGGTCCTGGTCTTCAAAAACATCCCAGGCAGTGTGTGCCAAGCAGTCCTGTAGCTGGGGGAGTGTGTCCTCAGGCCAGGTTGTAACAGTGTGTCACTGCTTTTGTTCTTGCTCTGAGGGGGGTGTAGGCAGGGGTGAGCAGCAAGGAGAGGTGGTCTGACTGGCCTAGGTGGGGGAGGGGGGTGGCTCTGTATGCCTGTTTGATGTTGGAGTATACATGGTCAAGAGTGTTTCCCCCTCTAGATTCAAGAGATGTATTCGTCACATACATACACAAGACATATAGTGACATTTTACATATTGGTAAAATTGGTACCAATCATATTGGTAAAAAATATTGTATTCCCTTGAGTTAGGATTTACTACCACTGACCTCAGGGTGTGGCATTCTTTGTTTTGTTTTTGCATAGACCACCCCCACAGCCGTAGCAACAACCACTTAATGTCGAGGCTCTCATCCACATTCATTCATTTTCTCCCCCCGCTCTCTCTAGCCTAGTGACAATGCCACCACATTTTTGAGATACCCCTACCGGAGGTAGAACAAAACACAAGAATGTTTTTCCTCATCTCTAAGGTCTCCCATATATGAAATGGATTTTTGTATAAAAATATACAGATAGATCGATATTGTTATTGTAATGGGAATTATTAAAGGACAAACGATGAGCCGTTTACATTAATCATTCTGAGTCATTATTAATAATAATAAGAAGGTTTATTTAATAAAGAAAGTTCATGACAGCGTGGCCACGCTGCCAGGCCGCGTGAATATTAAAGGCAACCAACTTGTGTTCAGCTTTTCGTCACCCGCCAGAGACAGACATGTTTACCCCCTAGCGTCTGACAGGGACTGACCTAGAGCCTTGGTCAGACATACAATTGAATACATGAAATGACGTAGAAGAAAACAAAATGGCTGGTTAGAGAAATTAATAATACGACTACGTTATGGCTAAGCCTGGAAGGAAAACAGCGCTCCATCTTACAGTTCCCATGACCTTGGGTTCTGGCTCTATGGCTGGTAGAAACAGCAACTTCGTTATGACAAAGAAAATGATAGAGTATCTTAAAGAGACATACACACATTAACCAGTAAATCTGGTCGGAGTGAAACTCAAGCTGTATGACATGATAAAACAACAGATATATAAGAACATGATAATATATTTCCACGACCGTTCCCTCCTATTGATAATATTAATCACAATCATTATCATTTCATAAAGACAACAAACATATTATCATCATTAAACTCAGCACAAACTATTTTTATTATCTAAAAAACCAAAGGTCCTCTGCATAGACCCCGTGTCACGTGCAAAAGAGAAGTTGTCATAACAGCAACCATCATTAGCGTCTCTTTGCAAATGCCCAGACGGTGGTTGCAGGACTCAAGGGTACAGTCCAGCCTCTGGTTTTGTCAAGGCCATACTTCTCCCACCACCAAGCTGAAAAATTTAAATCACAAAAGAAAAAACAGGAGAGTATCTTGCAGAATCATAATTCCCCTTATTCAAAACAAAAACATTCTCACAAAACCCTTTCAGTAGAGCGAAAACAGATTACAGCAAGAACACGTGACTGCAAACTGCACAGTGCTTGGAATCTCTCAAGCAGAGGAAAAGCTCAAGGCTATACCCTCAGATAGCTAAAACAAAACAAAACTACAATTTGCAAAAACATTTCCATTCTTTAACAAAGTTCAGTACATTGTTACTTAATATTTCTGAGATAATGTAATGTGATGTGGGTCAGACTTGCCTCTTAATCAGTTGTTGAATCTCAGGCAGGTCCCCCCCTCTCCGCCACCAAACACCCCCGGGCCGATCCAGTCTGATGGTTCCCTCGTCGTTGCAGATGGTCTGTTCTCTCGCACCGTCCTTGGTTCGTTTTCACAACTGAAAACAGGCTAACTGTCTTATCCTCCGACATTAAAAGCCTGTTGATGAATCGCAGTTAGGATTGAACTGTCTTAGTTCTTTATCTTTGGCAATGACTCGGCCAGTGATGGCCCAGCTGTGGTCAGCTGTTGGGCAGTGTCTGATGTAGCTCATAGCTGCGTCGTCGTGTCCAGCTGCAGGCCAGAGCATGCAGTAGACCCGCTGCAGGCTAGAGTAGTAGGCCAGCTGCATGCTAGAGCAGGCTGATAGGCATATGCTTCTCCAGGAACAGCTTCCTCTCACTGGGGCAGTGGTCAGTAGGGCCGGCGGGCATTGGTTTGGCACAGAGACGGAGGACCCCCCCCTGAGAAACTACAAAGGAGAAAAAAGACAAAAGAGAGATATGAGTGGCTGGCTGTAATCTCCCTTTCCTGAAGCTGGACGAAGGTCATTCCATTATAAAGCTCCATCTGACATCTATTTCTGATTTTGTGATAGGTCATTGTACTGTATACTTGACCTCTTTATTTAAAATGAGTTGGTGAATGGGGGTGTGGGTGGCACAGAGTGAGCAGGCTACAGTAACCGCATCTGTACATGTGTGTATTGTATTGTGTAATGCATACCACCCACAAGACTAACCCTGTGAAGTCACATATATATATGTAGACATTTATCCCAAAAATAATGGAACGAACGCTCTTCAGTAACACAAACAAAGTGAGGCAACATCTAATAAACAAACTCAAACAAACAAACCCAAACAATCCAAACAGGTGCTCCTTACAATCTGATATGACTCACAAATAGCTTCTAAAACCTACACTGCAGCCAAAGAAGGACTGCTAGGCCCACCACATCTCTAACTCCGGCCCCCTAACCTACCTATACTGAAAGCACTGTAGACCTAGCATTCTTCAACCACACCTGCTACCAGCCAAAGATCATATCGACCATATACTGTCAAGTATATTGTATAATACAAGACAAGTATATCGTACTAATCCCTTCAATGACTGCCCCAGGGTTACGTGGTACACAGGAAGCTAAACACAGCCAGAAAACAATGAAAGTACCTACTTGTGGTGTCCACTAAACTAAATATTTAAACAGCATATAAGTGGTCAAATCAAATTATAAATTAAGAGCATCCTCACCTGTTTGAAGACCCGCTAGAGCCCCCATGTTACATTCAAGCCTAAAGTATGGCTTGTGTAGGCCTTGAATGCAAAGTGGTGGACACAGGACAAGACAGGCGTTTATCAAAAATAACAATATCTATTGGAACAGCTATTTAAATGGACAAAAGGGTGAGAGCTGGGTGTTCCAGACTCCAAAGGTCAATAACAAAACTAAGGCACCTAGGCCAAAATAGAACAACCTATATATATATATAGTAGCAGTGAGAGCAGATGAGACTCTGGTGAGCGACATCTCTTGTGAAAATGGGAGACTCTGCAGCCTGCACTCTGCTCTGCTTTGTAGGGCGTGGTGCCTCATCTACTGGACCACTGTTCTATTACCCTCTTCATAGGCAAACCATGCACATTTTGATCTCTCTGACCCGGCACCGTTTTAGCTGTGGTCATCTCCCATGACAGTTTTGTAAAGCTCAGTTGACATAACACAAGCAAATTGTCCTGTAATTTGTTAGTGAAGAATATTGCTGTTCTTCCTATTTTGTTGCAAATGGAGTGCCGTGTATATACTGCGACTCTGATAATTTGGTTCTAAAGATACTATCACACACCCACTTCTATCCCAAAACTACGTATTGCAGCTTTACGTTAACTTGAGTGGTTTGTCTTGTTCTCCACTCGCTCTGTTCCCTCTGCCCTGCCTCTGAAAGCCCACAACTAGGAGGGACAGCCTTTCAGGTCCAACACATTAGCCTATTACCTTCATCTGGGAGTATTAATACATATCCACTCTATTATCCACAAGCATACATTACTTGTGAACGCGCATGTACCTCTTCCACTCGCCTGTCCCAAAACACACTATTACAGCTGGCGTCATAACAAATGGGAGATTAATAATATAATAATGAGCAATAACTTGTTCTGAGTCCAAAAGTTGAAATAAGGAAATAGAAAATAGATTTAATTCCTCACATAGATCAATTGATAAGGAATGCACAGTTGAAGATCAGACCATGTAAACAAATGTCCGATCACCAAGTGAGGACGATCTCTCGTTCCGTTAATACAAAATTAATATATACATATGACGTGGAAGGAACTGGAACATCACCCTGAGGATTGGCTGAAATGACTATTATGGCTGCTTTACAAGGAAAACAGAGCGGATCCCATAACAATGTCACTTATGGCCTTATAGCAAGGATCAACATAGATCATAACCAAATTGTTTTGACTGGCTAATGTGTGCCTCTCTTAAAGAGAAACGCACATACTATGTTGATATCTGATGACAGCGCCCTCTCATACAATACCAAAATCTTTAAAGAGGACTGTTGTTCATCGTGCCATCAATCATTGGAATAACTGCCCACTGAACATAAGTAAATTGAATAGTAAAGTGTCTTTCAAATACCACCTAAGAATGCACTACTTAAATATGTGAGCTGATGTTGATAATGATGTCTACATTGTTAATTGTGATTGTCATATGTATCTCATGTTGTTATGTTTTGTGTCTTCCAAGCACATTTCCATAGTGAAGCCCCTTCCTTCTGCCCCCCCATTATACCTGTCTCTCCCCCCAATATATATATATATATACACACATAACATATATATATACATATATATATATACAGTGGCTTCCCCTCACCACTTAGGCGATAGCTAATGGGGATCCTTTTCAACAATAAACAATATGACTTGCTGCAATGTATAGCAAAATAAAGACCAAAATATACACTATCTCTATTGGAATGGAGACTTCAGCACAGGATAAACTAGGGATGGGCAAAAATTATCCAGATCGATTGATCACATGATGTACTCGAGTACTCGTGGAGGAAAACGCTGTACAAAATAAACTTATTTTCCTGTGTTTTAGACTTTTATTTTGAAGCCCACCGCTCCGTCTTTTCCGGTGTTCTAGACTTTTATTATGAAGCCCACCGACCGGACCGGAAGTATTGTTGTGTGATTATCACGACAGCCGCTTTGTATTCCCCTGTAAACGATAACGAACCAGAGCCGCGCCAGCTCTGCAACGGAGACAGCCATAGGACCCCGGAGCGACGCCACACGAATGCGACTGCTCAGCGGAAATGCGTTGGAAACCCTGTTGGTAAAAGCAATGACGCCTGCCGCGGACGTCAAGTTGATAAAGTTCCTATAATAACTTTACGAAACGTGTGAAGACATTTTGATCGACTTCTTTTTTAGTTCATGTTATTAGATTAAGCACTTATTGTATACACATGAAGCACTAGATAGACTATTTGTTTAGTTCAATAGTTGTTCTTAAAGAAACATTCCCATCAGGCACCTCGCGGAACCCCTGTGTGCCCCGTGGTGTGCAGGCAATCTACCCGTTATGTCAGTCCTTTGACCACCCGCTTATTGTAAACAATCATGCATGCACTTGTTTTAACGTTATTCTGTGTCGTTAGCCACGCTATATGTTGTATTCATTTTGTTAGCTATTTAGCCAATGTTGTTATCACTGAACGAACACCACCAAAACGTTACTGATCTCTAATCCTCATTTAGCAGCCCAATTTCTCCGGCAGTAGCAAGTAAAACAACATACGTTACACTACTTGTATGATAGCGCACATAAGTCCTTTTAGACCCAGTGTCATCTCCCTCTAAACTCTCACTATAGACCGCTCTCCATAGACTCACTATGTTTGCCACATGTATTCCCACTGTAGGCCTACTGTATTTGTGCTGTATAACGACAACACATTCGACACTTAAGTATGGATAAGTTCTATGTATTGATCACAGACACAAGTGTCAATCTATGTAAATATTGATGAGTATTTTGGTGGCTGATACAATGTGATGATGAGCAAAAACAGTCCAGCTCTACTGTCAATAACAAGATACTAACTGACGTAAATTCACCCATGGCAATGTCAACACACACAAACGATGCAGATAAACACAAACGATGCAGATAAAATAGCGAATTGTTTATCCCCTATCACAGCGTGCGTGCATGTAAACGTGTGTGTGTGTGTGCCTACACAGACAGAGGAAAATATTTCTATGTAATATAACAGCGTGCACAGCCTGTGCTACAGTATGCACTTGTTTCTATTCTATCCTGCATTTAATAAAAATAATTACCCATATTTGTGCCTTTATGGCTGCTCTCTTTTTTTTTTTTTTTTATGTTGATTCAAAACAGGGTATATATTGAAATGTATTTAAATCCCAGTCTCAAAGGTATACCTAAACCCTATACACTTTATGATCACTTTGGAGCTACTAATACAAATTTCAGAAGGCCCATTGTCAGTGATTTGTTCACATGGCCTTAATATATTGCTGTACCTGTGTCTCCATCGATCTGTGTGCGTGCATGTGAGTGTGCGCTATACTTTGCCTGAGCTCAGGTCGATGTCTCCCCGCCGTGCGTCCAGCCAATGCGCTGTGGGCCCGTCCCGTCCTGCACCTCCGCACGCCATTGTGCTTTTTTTCCCCCTCAAACACCTCCTTATAGGCACAGTCTTTATACCAATGCCCGGCGCACCGGAGTTGATGGTCGCCGGCGAGACCAGCGGATAGGAGACGGGACGGCCGGTGGCGGTGACGCACACGGAAAGACACCGAGCCCAAAATCCAGCCCCGGGCACACCGTGGGAGAAAAGACAGAAAAACAGATTCTTAGCTTCTCCCGTCATGACCCCACAGGCCCCCCTTTCTGGCCCCTCTAAACTGTCCACATTTTCCATTTTCTAGGTAAACACAAAACAAACAAAAACAAACAAAAAATAAACAAAACCAAACAGAAAATAAAAGACAAAAAATAAAAACCCACAATAAAATATGTGGCAGACAAATCGTTTCCTCTGAACTCTTTCGAGAAAAAAGCTCTGTGGAGTAGCGTATCACGCCTGTTATTTCGGATACGTATCACGCCTGTTATTTCGGATACGTATCACGCCTGTTATTTCGGATACAATGCCCCTATCTTATTTCTTTTCAGAAAAACTGCAGTATGACCAGATAAGGTAGTGGAAAACTAATCACACGACATAAGCCCCTGTCCCCCTATCTTTTGGCATCCCACGCACGGTCCAACTTCCCGCCTCTCTGTTAGGAAACCCACAGAATCTAAACCTTCTCATATACTTCCAGAATCAGTGCCTAAAACTATTTGCATGAACATCACTTTAGTTTCCACTATACCCACAGTACTTTGCACACGCCTGTTATTTCGGATACAAATGTAATTCACGCCAATTATCGGAACATACCTCTTAATTTAAAGTGTCCAGAGGAAAACCATAAAAAGGTACCCAAAAAAAACAATACTATGTACAAATTATGTGGCCCCCAAAAATTGGTTCCTCCTGAGCACTCGGAGATAAAAAGCTCTGTAAACAGCGTACAGCCAGAACATACCCCTTAAATCCCAGTACTCAAGGAAACACAGGGGGTTACACACATTATCCTATATTCAATACCCCACTCGCATAATTACTTTATAGATAGAAACAAAAACCGCTTTTAAACAGAATGGCTACTTTATACATAACCGCTTTTAAACAGAATGGCCACTTTATAAATAACCGCTTTTAAACAGAATGGCTACTTTATACATAACCGCTTTTAAACAGAATGGCCACTTTATAAATAACCGCTTTTAAACAGAATGGCTACTTTATAAATAACCGCTTCTAAACAGAATGCTCACCGAATATCTCCCCCACGCGCTCCCATGGATTCTAGCCGTAGTTGGCAGCCAAACGGACGCTAGCAGGCGGTTCCTCACTCCCTTCCCATGTGCGGGGGAGTATTGAGGAGAAGAAAGCGCTTTCCCTGAAACCCAAGATTTCAACCTGCCCGCATAGCGCCTCGGCTTGCGGCCAACTCAACCCCCATCGCTCTAAAATATATATTAACCTAATTAAAAAAAATACCCCATAATTCTTCTCGTCGTCAACATATTTTATTATACTCGTGGTAGGCCCCCGCACCCCGTCTATAAGGCACGAGCCTAATCCCTGCCTAATACATTCGGGACGTACCAAGATTGAGAAACTATAGAAAAAACCATCGCCAGTCTACCAAGCACAGTAATACACCAATACAATGAAAAAAATAACCACTGCAGAGCACATAGTAATATACATTTAAAAAATAGCTCTGACCGGCACCATGTTCTAGTTTAGACCTCTAATTATAAATTTTAAAACAAAAAATGTTTTAAACAGAAATCAGAATGTCAACAGCTCACCGAGTGTTCCTCATCACGCGTCCCCAAGGTTCATGCCGGAGGTGACAGCCAAGCGGACGGCGCAGCTGGTTCTCTCCCCTCGGTGTCTCGCACGGAGGAGCCTCGAGACAGCACTCCCCCGGAATTCCAGGATTCACCCTTTCTGCAGAGTCCGTTTGGCGGCCGACCTCGACACCCATCGGTTAAAAAAAACATCTCGTCGCCATCTGTAATGGGAATTATTAAAGGACAAACGATGAGCCGTTTACATTAATCATTCTGAGTCATTATTAATAATAATAAGAAGGTTTATTTAATAAAGAAAGTTCATGACAGCGTGGCCACGCTGCCAGGCCAGTCACCCGCCAGAGACAGACATGTTTACCCCCTAGCGTCTGACAGGGACTGACCTAGAGCCTTGGTCAGACATACAATTGAATACATGAAATGACGTAGAAGAAAACAAAATGGCTGGTTAGAGAAATTAATAATACGACTACGTTATGGCTAAGCCTGGAAGGAAAACAGCGCTCCATCTTACAGTTCCCATGACCTTGGGTTCTGGCTCTATGGCTGGTAGAAACAGCAACTTCGTTATGACAAAGAAAATGATAGAGTATCTTAAAGAGACATACACACATTAACCAGTAAATCTGGTCGGAGTGAAACTCAAGCTGTATGACATGATAAAACAACAGATATATAAGAACATGATAATATATTTCCACGACATTATACACCCCCAAAGGAAAAAAGAACCAAAATATAGCCTGGCCGTATGGGAGTTGAGACATATAAACTCATGTAGATTAATAATACAAGTTCCAAGAGCTTTCAAACTTGACATGCTAGCAGTCAGACAGTTGCTTAACCTAATAGAAAAACCTGGATGTGAATATCTGTATGCATGTAGGAAATATATACTGTAATGGGAAATATTAAAGGACTAAACGATGAGCCGTTTACAAATCATTCTGAGTCATTATTTATAATAAGAAGAAAGTTTATTAACAATAAGAAGAACGTTTATTTCACCGTGGCCACGTATGAAAGGACAGTCTACAGTCGGAGACAATATGTTAACCCACTAGCGTCTGGCCATAGACTGACCCAGAGTGCTGTTTCAGACATATGTTAAATACACAGTTGTCAGTCATAACATAATATCAGATATGATGATGAAGGTAAACAAAAATGGTTCTCAGTCACTGGGAGCAACAACAACTTTGTTATGACTGGTGGGATGTCAGAGTGTTCTTAAAGAGACATACACACATTAACCAGTCAAGCTGGTCATACTGAGAGTCAAGCTGTATAACATGATATCTCAACACAGATCTATAAGAACATGATAATATATTTCCACGACAATACCTATGTACACATACTTAAAATAAGCGGAAATGTAAAAAATGTATATATGCAGAATGTTCTCATTTACTTTGTAGTAGCTCTTTCGGAAAGGTGTGGTTGTGCTGAATCCAGCAATACCATATGTGTAAAATGTATATAGCATGCATGGTCAGGGAGTTACATCAGTAAATGTATGAGGTGTCCTAAATGAAAGAAAATGAAACATTGACATAATGAAGTCTTCAGTCCAAAGCCCATTATCAGTGGTGAGAAGCATGTTGACAAATATTTATGATACATTTAATAAATTATACATTTCATATGATACATTGTATGATACTTCATATGGAAACAAAGATCCAATTGAATCAGGTTGAAATTGAAATAGAACACTTTTATTTCAATCTACAGCAACACATCACCGTCACTCATCCACATTATCATCAGTGACTGACAAAACTCAGTGCAAGTCAAGCCCACTGAAAGACATTGGCATTTGCTGGCATCATTGCCGTTTCCATCTTTACAGTACAGGTGGGTGATGTCTCGAACTTCCTTAGGGCTTAGGTGCTTTCTGGAACATCACAGGTTCAATGGTCCCATCTTCTCTGAGGGGCCTTTCTCACTCACCTATTGGGATCGAATCAGCGCCCCCGGGGACGGGGGGGAGTGTTCTCACTCAGACGGACACACCCCTTTTGGGGGTGGGTTATATTGACAAGGCTTGACAACAGAGGTTCAAATATAACTTCATATTTATTGGTTATTTGTTTATTTATATCAGCATACAGTCTCCAGTCTCCGTGTTAACACACTTCCTGTTTACATTTTCGAGCGTGACATCATCGCCTACGGCAAGCGTAAACGCTCAAAAAGCAAACCGTAAACAGAACCCGGAGCGAACCAAGACTGAAGTGTGTACACAAACTAGAGGGGGGAGAGGGAGGGGGGAAGTTCGCATCCGATCCGGAATGAGGACGGTACGGAATGGAACGGAATCGATTGGGTGAGTGAGAAAGGCCCCTGAGCCTCCACCCTCTACTAACTGGGTTCCAGAGAAGAGGCTTGGCCAGATGGCTGTGACGCCACACTGCTGTTTGGTACAAGGCTCTCAACACATGTTGCTGGAAGGCATCTTCTGTTGGGGGTAAATTTGCAGCTGATGAATCTGTGGTAGATGCTAGTGTTGATTGATTGATTGATTGATTGATTGATTGATTGAAAACTGTATTAACAGATTGCAGAATGGGTATAATACAGTATGGCTCAATACACACAATTGTTAAGGGGATGCAGACCAGAGAAAGACTTTCGTCTTTACAAAAAGGGTCCCCCATTTTCAATTCATAATGACATTAATGACATACGCAACATACAGATACTGTATATATCTTGACATTTCTGTCATACATGATATGGTATACAGTACTGTTACATTTGTGGCATACAAGATATGCAAATATACAGTACTGTTATCCTAACAGTAAATCCTAACAGAAAATATATACATACGAGGGGGAGGAAACTGTACATTGGGAGGGGGGTTTTGTACATTTACGGGGGCCATACAGATATACCAGGGTTCGAAATTAACGGGGGCTTGGGGCAAAATGCCCAAAAAAATTGACCAAATGCCCTCGAAAATCAGTTAAGGGGGGCAAGAAAAGCCCCAGACTGTAATTATATATATAATTATATATATGCTCTACAGTGCGAGCATTTCCCTCGTATTTGCCCCTAATCATATGTGTGTGTGCGAACCGGAAAAATCATTTACTCGCAGTGTGCGAGTGAAGATTACAAAACAGCTCTGCTGTTAATAGTTCAGAAACTGGACTGAAATTCCGTTTTTGGGTGGAACGTTTGTTGCAAGGAGGGAGGGAGGCGGGGACCGCTGCGTGTTACACACAACACGGAGAAATGTCCAAGCGTCTAGCTGCTTCGGTGCGTCGTTAACGTTGGAAGAAATTCCCCACTAAGCCCTAAATTCAGAGCAGAGCAGTATCCTAATGACTTTTATGCTTCAGTCGATAAGGTGTTTTGCAAATTCTGTCAACATACCCCGTGGACTGGACCCGCAAAAACATGTGCGAAGATCACTTCAAAAGCCATGTCAGGAACAATGGGTCTCATTCCCGAAAATTTTTCAAAGAGTTATTCTGGAAGACTTATCTTGGAACCACTGAGACATAATCAATGACAAGTTCACTCTGAGTCCTAAATGTGCTGGTAATATGTCTTAAGTGGCTGAAACGGTCGCACAAATTATATGATCTGATATCTGCTTGGAGAATGGCATTCTGTCTTAAACTCGAAAGTGCGTTCCTGTTCAGGTCATTTGCATACAAAACAACACCTCCAGAGCTCCTTATAAGGCAACTAGTGATGCAGCTGTGTGAAAATGGAATGGCGGAAGTGCTTTGCAAGCCGCGTGATTACGAAACCTAGCGTCAGTCAGTGCCAATCAGAGAGCGTCTCTGAGAAATGCGGCTAGGTTTCGTAATCACGCTTGCGCGCCATTAAAAATTATTTAATTAAAAAATTGTATAAAGAATTTTCAATGTTCTGTCATCTAATAATATATTCCATTGCATTTCCTATCTGTATCAAAGTCAAAATGTTGGTATCATAACAACACTACAACATACAAAAGCAGCTTGACAACCGATATCCTTTGCGTCTAGTAGGCATTGGCCAATTTGTGATTTTGGTGGTATGTGCTATTTGCACAGATGTTTAGCCCTTGAATGAATGAATTAATGAAAACTTTATTTAACAGATTGCAGAATGGGTACAATACAGTACGGCTCAATACACACAATTGTTAAGGGGATGCAGACCAGAGAAAGACTTTCGTCTTGTTTACATCAGGGTTCCCCATTTTCAATTCATAGTGTGCACACGCACAGTATAATATGCATGTGATAAATAGTTTGTTAATAAACTCTGTGTTACTTGAACAATTTTCACTGTGCTCCTAAATTTCTTTGTGTGCTCCTACATTTTTATTTAGATTTTATTTAGGAGCACGTGCTCCTTGGGAAAAAGGTTAGCGTAGAGCCCTATATATGGAGACATTAACATTACGTTATCAAACATAGGGATGAAGACTGTAAAAATAAGTGTCAAACAATGTTTTATAATCTTTATGTTCATTTTCATCATAAAAATGCTGTGCCCCCGAAATAAAAAAAGCCCCCGAAAATCAATTAAGGGGGGCAAAAAAGCCCTGGATTTTAAATTTTTTTTTCTAACCCTGACTCACCCTCTCTTCAGGTATTATTACTGGTATCCCACAATGTCAGTGCCACTGGCTTGAAAAACAATTACAGTTGCCATGGCTTTTTGGCTTGGCTGGGTAATTATAATGTATCACCTCTGTCACAGTGCGCAGCCCTATCATGTCCCCCCTGCTATTGGGCCTCCTATTAGGTGATTCATGATGTGACTCATATAAAATTCAAATTCAAAGTTTCATTCACAAAAGTTTAAACCAACTCTTACTGTTAGGGTTTGTAACCGACCTCAAACGCAACGGCACAGAGAGAGTTGTTCAGAGTTAGCCAAAGCAAGGGCGTATTTATTTTCAGAGTTACAGGATGGAATTAAGTTGAGCAACCGAACAAACGGGGAATCTGGCATGTGAAGATTGTTGCGGCTCTGCAGATTCTCCCAGTAGGTGGTGGTGAGGAATTGGCTTGTGACGTCTGAAGCCGCTCTGCAGATCCTCCAAGCTTTCACTCCCGGTGGAAACGGAGAGAGAGAGAAATCTGAGTTAGCCCAGCGCACAACAGAAAACAGAGAGGTGACTGATCCAGTATATATCCAAGTGACTTGATCTTCGGTGTACCACACACAGTTAGCAGAGTCCAGAGAAAAAACAATACGGTAATCCAAAGTGTAAATCCAACACAAAAATAGGTGAGAACAGTACAACAAAAACGGGATCTCTTCTGTGTTTCACAAACACACAAAAAACTGATGATCCAAAAGAACTGTTTCCAAAAACTCACCAGAGCGCAACGCGTAAAGCGGGCAGATAACGAGGCGCAGCTCAGAACGGGAAACCAGGTTCTCCACAGGGATTCTCCACGAAAATCCTGGAGAGCAAAAGACAGCAAACAGCAACGGGGAAGGCAGGCAAATGCAGGAGTAATCAGAACGATCCAACATTGATAGTAGGGGGATCAGGGTATATAAAGCCACAGGGCGCTGATTACAAGCTGTGACAGCTGCGGGATGAAATTGATACTTGCTCCAGAAGCGTGTGGCGAGGAGAGCACCAATCAACACGGCACCTTACAGGAACGGAGAGTGTGGCGGGGAATGCAATTAATCAACAAAGTACCTTAAAGGAACGGAGCGTGTGGCGGGGAGCGGACCAAACCTCACACTTACAAGTGCAAAAGTTATTTCCTGACAAAATGGCTGGTGCTTTGCAGGCGGTTGATATGGCCTCAAATTGTGATTATGCCCATACATCTTGTATTCTGCTGCTGTCAGTTACCGCTATAAGAAAATGTAATTAAATAAATGTTATGAAAATGCATGGCTATGTCCATCCCACATCACTATAGACACCTAGTGTGATAACCAGGTACGTGTGCATTAAGAGGTCATGCGCTGGGTGAGCCATTCTATCAAGCAAAGATTTAAGGCTTATATGTGCTCCCTGTGGCTCATGCGATTAGACTGGCGCGCGCACACACACACACACTCACACTCACACACACACATACTCTTGATCTCCACGCCAAATTTCAGTCTCTGCGAAAACTATACTACAGTAACTAAAACCAAGCAAGCAACAGAGTGAGCTATAGATCTGCATCAGACAATATGCTATTTAAGGGGATGCATTTCAAACAAATAGTCCTACCCACTCTCAACAAAACACTACATGAGAATCTTCAAAGGGAAACACATGTTTCTTTTTAGTCTTATGAAATGCAGAGGGGATAGAGAGAGAGAGAGAGAGAGAGAGAGAGAGAGAGACATAGAGAAGAGAGATAGCGAGACAGACAGAGGGAAGGAGAGAGAGAGAGAAAGAAGGAGAGAGGAGAGAGAGAGAAATAAGGAGATAGGGGAGAGATATAGAGACAGGCAGAGAGAAGGAGAGAGAGACAGATAAAGAGGAGAGAGAGAGCTAGAGAGAAGGAGAGAGAGATAGAGAAAAGGAGAGATAGACAGAGAGAGAGAGAGACAGACAGAGAGAAGGAGAGATACAGAGAGAGAGAGCGATAGAGAGCTAGAGAGAAGGAGAGAGAGAGATAGAGAGACAGACAGAGAGAAGGAGAGATAGACAGACAGAGAGAAAGAGAGAGATAGAGAGAGACAGACAGAGAGAAGGAGAGAGAGAGAGGGGGGAACAGAAGCAACAGAGAAAGGAAGTGACTTGTTGAAACAAAGGGGAGGCCGACTCCGCTGACGACGTGTCGGCGGGTGATGGGCATGAAAGAGGCCCGGCAGCTTGTATCCTTTCGGCAAGCAACCTTCCCTTCCGCGTTGCTCTGATTGGCCGAGCGCGCGCATGCGCATGAGCCGCGATAAGCCCCTCAGCCAGGCAGGAATACTAAACTCGCGTTAACCTAATTTATACAAATGGAAGTATTGATTTCGCCGTAACGAATCATTAAAAAAATATAGGCCTACCGTTAACTGGAATATGTTGTTTCTTTACACATATGTTGGATTATGTAATTGGTTTGTCATGACAAACCAATAAAAAATCGCGAATTAACCGGTGGTTATCCTATTATATTAACATAGCTACAACAACACACAGTAACGTTAATATAATTACATGCATCATTGTTTACAATGAACGGTGGGGCTAATCGAAAGGACTGGACACAGACAAGTTAAACTAACCTAAGGTTAGTTGTTCACCAACAATCTACAGACACCAACAAACACAGAACCGGACTGTTATATTAAATTAATTGATTGCTGTTTAACTTGTCCGTGTCCAGTCCTTTCGAGTGCTCGTCGCTCCGCCCCCCAGCAGCTTCCCCGGCAGCCGGCAGTTTGCACTGATGTCAGTAGGCTTGATTGCGAACAGCTGCGCACAGCGGTCATTATTGTGGGCTTGATTGCGAACAGCTGCGCACAGCGGTCATTATTGTCCCACAGCGGTCATTATTGTCTGATAACTGACCTCTGACGCGCGCTATTTGTTAGGGTTTGTAACCGACCTCAAGCGCAACGGCACAGAGAGAGTTGTTTCAGAGTTAGCCAAAGCAAGGGCGTATTTATTCTCAGAGTCACAAGATTGAATTAAGTTGAGCAACAGAACAAACGGGGAATCTGGCATGTGAAGATTGTTGCGGCTCTGCAGATTCTCCCAGTAGGTGGTGGTGAGGAATTAGCTTGTGACGTCTGAAGCCGCTCTGCAGATCCTCCCAGCTTTCACTCCAGGTGGAAACGGAGAGAGAGAGAAATCTGAGTTAGCCCAGCGCACAACAGAAACAGAGAGGTGACTGATCCAAATAAATATCCAAGTGACTTGATCTTCGGTGTAACACACACAGTTAGCAGAGTCCAGAGAAAAAACAATACGGTAATCCAAAGTGTAAATCCAACACAAAAAATAGGTGAGAACAGTATAAACAAAAACGGGATCTCTTCGGTGTTTCACAAACACACAAAAAACTGGTGATCCAAAAAGAACTGTTTCCAAAAACTCACCAGAGCGCAACGCGTAAAGCGGGCAGATAACGAGGCGCAGCTTCGAACGGGGAATCAGGTTCTCCACAGGGATTACTTCATGAAAGTCCTGGGGAGCAACAGACAGGGAACAGCGACGGGGAAGACAGGCAAATGCAGGAGTATATTCAAAACGATCCAACATCGATATTAGGGGGATCAGGGTATATAAAGCCACAGGGCGCTGATGACAAGCTGTGACAGCTGCGGGATGAAATTGATCATTGCTCCAGAAGCGTGTGGTGGGGAGAGCACCAATCAACACGGCACCTTACAGGAACGGAGCGTGTGGCGGGGAATGCAATTAATCAACAAAGTACCTTAAAGGAACGGAGCGTGTGGGTGGGGAGCGGACCAAACCTCACAGTACCCCCCCCTCCACGGGAGCCACCCGGCGACCAGGCCGACCCGGCTCGCCCGGATGGGCACGATGGAAGTCGGTGATCAGGCCGGGATCCACGATGAGCTGGCGGGAGACCCAGCTCCGTTCCTCCGGACCGTACCCCTCCCAGTCCACCAGGTACTGGAACCCCCGACCCCGCCGTCGAACGCCCATCAACCGGCGGACCTGCCACTGGGGGTGACCGTCCACCATCTTGGGAGGAGGTGGTTCCGGAGCAGGAGGCATCAGGGGACTGAGAGAGACAGGCTTAACCCGGGACACATGGAAAACGGGGTGAATGTGCATGGACGCAGGAAGCTTAAGACGCACCGCCGCCGGACAAGTGACTTGATCTTCGGTGTAACACACACAGTTAGCAGAGTCCAGAGAAAAAACAATACGGTAATCCAAAGTGTAAATCCAACACAAAAAATAGGTGAGAACAGTATAAACAAAAACGGGATCTCTTCGGTGTTTCACAAACACACAAAAAACTGGTGATCCAAAAAGAACTGTTTCCAAAAACTCACCAGAGCGCAATGCGTAAAGCGGGCAGATAACGAGGCGCAGCTTCGAACGGGGAATCAGGTTCTCCACAGGGATTACTTCATGAAAGTCCTGGGGAGCAACAGACAGGGAACAGCGACGGGGAAGACAGGCAAATGCAGGAGTATATTCAAAACGATCCAACATCGATATTAGGGGGATCAGGGTATATAAAGCCACAGGGCGCTGATGACAAGCTGTGACAGCTGCGGGATGAAATTGATCATTGCTCCAGAAGCGTGTGGTGGGGAGAGCACCAATCAACACGGCACCTTACAGGAACGGAGCGTGTGGCGGGGAATGCAATTAATCAACAAAGTACCTTAAAGGAATGGAGCGTGTGGGTGGGGAGCGGACCAAACCTCACAGTACCCCCCCCTCCACGGGAGCCACCCGGCGACCAGGCCGACCCGGCTCGCCCGGATGGGCACGATGGAAGTCGGTGATCAGGCCGGGATCCACGATGAGCTGGCGGGAGACCCAGCTCCGTTCCTCCGGACCGTACCCCTCCCAGTCCACCAGGTACTGGAACCCCCGACCCCGCCGTCGAACGCCCATCAACCGGCGGACCTGCCACTGGGGGTGACCGTCCACCATCTTGGGAGGAGGTGGTTCCGGAGCAGGAGGCATCAGGGGACTGAGAGAGACAGGCTTAACCCGGGACACATGGAAAACGGGGTGAATGTGCATGGACGCAGGAAGCTTAAGACGCACCGCCGCCGGACTGAGTACCTTCAGAACCTCGAAAGGTCCGACGAACCGGGGGTTAAGTTTCTTGGCCGAGGACCGAAGTGGAAGGTCCCTCGCGGAAAGCCACACCCTCTGCCCAGGGTGGTACGTCGGCGCAGGAACCCGGCGCCGGTCAGCCCCACGACAGGCGCGCTCTGATGACCGGAGCAGCGCGGTCCTGGCGATCTCCCAGACCCGACGGCACCGGTCGAGGTGGTCCTGTACGGAGGGAACTGCCACCTCCGTCTCCTGTGCAGGGAAAAGAGGGGGTTGGATCGTAATGTTAGGGTTTGTAACCGACCTCAAGCGCAACGGCACAGAGAGAGTTGTTTCAGAGTTAGCCAAAGCAAGGGCGTATTTATTCTCAGAGTCACAAGATTGAATTAAGTTGAGCAACAGAACAAACGAGGAATCTGGCATGTGAAGATTGTTGCGGCTCTGCAGATTCTCCCAGTAGGTGGTGGTGAGGAATTAGCTTGTGACGTCTGAAGCCGCTCTGCAGATCCTCCCAGCTTTCACTCCAGGTGGAAACGGAGAGAGAGAGAAATCTGAGTTAGCCCAGCCCACAACAGAAACAGAGAGGTGACTGATCCAAATAAATATCCAAGTGACTTGATCTTCGGTGTAACACACACAGTTAGCAGAGTCCAGAGAAAAAACAATACGGTAATCCAAAGTGTAAATCCAACACAAAAAATAGGTGAGAACAGTATAAACAAAAGCGGGATCTCTTCGGTGTTTCACAAACACACAAAAAACTGGTGATCCAAAAAGAACTGTTTCCAAAAACTCACCAGAGCGCAACGCGTAAAGCGGGCAGATAACGAGGCGCAGCTTCGAACGGGGAATCAGGTTCTCCACAGGGATTACTTCACGAAAGTCCTGGGGAGCAACAGACAGGGAACAGCGACGGGGAAGACAGGCAAATGCAGGAGTATATTCAAAACGATCCAACATCGATATTAGGGGGATCAGGGTATATAAAGCCACAGGGCGCTGTGGTATAATATCTAATGTTCTCATGTAAATATAGTCCCCTCCCCTATATCCCCTTACCTGTGCCCCCCCCCTCTCTGTGGAATAAGACACTCCCCTCCCCTGTGTCCCCATTACCTGTACCCCCCCCCCCCATCTGACCTATCAAATGGGACCACACCCCCCCCTGTTAACTATATAGATCTCCTCTTGAGATCTATCCAAGGTCTTTTACCTGGGTAATTAAGCTGATCACCTGGGGGGAAACCCTCAGCCATTCTCTCTATGTACTTACTATCTGTTTGGTTAATAAACCTTTGTTATTATCCAAACCTCGGTTGACTGAGCACATTCTTCATCAGGATATCCACAAATATCCCACAATTGGCGTCTACGAACTTGTGACAGACTTTTTGCGTCCTCCCGGCGTGCTGTATCATTTCAACTATACAGAGAAAAGTGAGTATAATAGACTGGTCGACCAAAAATGTATGGAAAGGAATTAAAACCTTCCCGCTTTTCTCTGTGCCAGGTGAATATTACAGAATGTTGTCAAATATTGAGATCATGGCTGAGTAAGAATAATGTGCATTAATATATCTGATCTGTATTGAGAATCGTACCGGGGAAACGCGTGTACCTGGGTCCTTATCTGGACAGATGTTCTGAGAGGATGGGTTGTTGTGCTATTCCCGGATTTGGCTGTTGCCAAACCGAAAGTTAGGGCACAAAATAAGGTTGTTGGTTTGCTAACCCAAGTCTAGCTGATGCAGGCTAAAATATAGGCAACAAGGCAAGAAACATGGGCTTATTATGATGTGATATCCTTGGAAAACGCTACTCTATTGGAACCTATTAATTACCAGAGTAGCGTCATAATATTCATTGTTTCAACCTCAAACTAAGCCCACAATCTCTTCCATTCCTGAAAACGATGTATTTGGATTGAATTCCAATTGATTATACAGATAGCGGGAAGATGACCGGCGATGTCTCGGGAGTACGTGAATGTACATTTAACGAGTCGCAGGTCGAAGGGACCGTGAGTGTGATTAAAAGGTATATATAATCTAATATATCGCTGGTAAATTTCGAAGTCAGGTTCGGTCGTTATGACTTTAATAACGATGTGTAGTTAAATCAAGGGATAAATGCCTTGTCGCAACAGATGTTGGCCGACTAAACGTACAGCGATCCAATACAGTCAGATATATACACACGTTAACTTATATGTATTAATGTTTGTTTGTCTGTTTAAGTCTCGTTTGTATGTGCACAAGTATTATAGGACCCGTCGCGTTGCTTTATTGAGCCAAGAACCGGCTGCGGATAGCGCGACGAGCATTGAGAGACGAGTTACCGTTATACAAAGAATAACATTGAAGTGCAGTTCACGGGAACAAACTAGGATAGTAATTCCGGAATCAGCAAAACCGGCCCACGGGAACAACCATTTGGGGAAGTATAGTTTTATCGTTTCAGTTTGTTTACGTTTCACATATGCACAGGCGCGTTCATTCGGTAACAAAACGCTGGTATAGGAATTCCAGGCTATTGAGAGCTCGTGGGAAAAATACTGTATGAATTGCAAAGCGTTATTTCCGAGGCGAATGAGAACACACGAACGTCGCATGGAGCAATGACGTGACGCTATGCGCGCCGTTAAGTTATGATTTTATATTAAACTATCCATAGGCAAACGTAAAGTTTAATATGCCCAAGGCCGAAGGTATATGAAATCCACGTGTAGTATATGTTTTATTTGTATATGTATGTGCGCGCTGCTATTGGAAAGTGTTGAGTTGCGGTGGCGAGATGCAGAAGAGTGTTTCCAGGATTGCATTATCCCAGACCACCGGAGAAACGAACCGAACATTGCATTAACGACACGTAACGTGCTACAGCCTCAGGAACCAACGTCAACACAAACAGCTTTCCCCGGTGAGTATGAAAATCATAGATATAGAGGCTTTGATTGATTGATTGAAAACTTTATTAACAGATTGCAGAATGGGTACAATACAGCACAGCTCAACACACAATTGTTAAGGGGATGCAGACCAGAGAGAGACTTTAGTCTTGTTTACATCAGGGTCCCCCATTTTCAATACCAGATTTGTTTACATCAGGGTCCCCCATTTTCAATTCATCAGAACATATTAGGACATACATGACAGACAGATAGTCAGTACTGCTACATCTATACATTTATGACATACCAGATTTGCAAATTCAGTACTTTTTGTGATACAAAAGGAGTCAAGAAAAGGGAGTCATTTGACGTAGAAACTGTACATATACACAACTATCATCTCAGTTACAGCAAATTACAACTATCTCAGATCACTTGAGTGTTTATGTTGCTTTAATTTACACATTATAAGTCACATAAAGCTAATTACAATGTCTGTTTCAGAATTATAATACATCTGTGGGCGTACCCTGACCAATACGGGGAGCTAAACAAACACTTCCGGTTCCCAGTATATGGCAGTACAGGAATTGTAGTCCACATAAAACAGCGTTAGATTAGACTTTATAAGCTTTCAATGTTGAAAACTTGAAACACAAACAACATAGATTATGTTTAAAAGTAAGATGTTTAGGTTATATTCACTTGAGTTAATGTGTTTATCTAAAGAACCAATGAAAGATAACTAGCCCTTTCCATTGTAAGACATTTTTAAACATGATTCAAAATGTGTGGTTCCACATTCATATGATGCTTGTGTACATATGCGATATGATTGATAAATGATAACACTATCATTACATCCTAGGACGGGATGGATGAGAAATAGCTGATGTTTTGTTAAGCTCACAGACAATCAAGGAGAACCCACTCAGATGGTCTTAGAAAAGAGTGGAAAATTAACATGTGTTTGTATTTACAGATCTGGCTCTGAGGCGAGATGCAAAACAGTGCATGACTACACCCAAATTGTATCACAAAAGACAGAAAATCCAACAATTTGCATGTCAACCGAGAGACAGTGCAGAGCTGAGAGACAATCGATTGACCAAAGCTAGTTTTAAATAGGATTCTAATCAATTGGATAGATTTGATCTAAAAGCTAAAGAAAGAATAACAACCTTTCTTTAGAGATAATGAATAAATGCAGATAATGTTTAAATGAGGCCAAAATCATGCCTCCTCTTTTTCCACAGTAACATTGATGAGTGAGATGATGAAATAGAAAAGGACTAGATAATGTTTGTTGAGCACACAGACAGTCAAAGAGGATTCACCCAGAATAAAAGAAAAGAGTGGGAAATTAACATGTGTTTGTGTTTACAGACAACCAAGAGATCTGGCTCTGGGTCAAGATGCAGAATGGGTGTAAACACATTGTATCACAAAAGTTGAAACTCCAGTGATTTGCATCTGAACACAGACAAGACACAAAGTGAGACCAGCTACAATCATTTAAATTGAGGACCCAAATAATCTACATTTGAACACGCAAACCAGCTGAGGACGATGTGGAGTTGAAAGACAATGCAAATAGCCAGTCTGACCACACCTATAGAGACCCAACTTAGTATCTCCGAACTGAGAGACAATCGATTGGCCATTTGGAACGGATCTGCATTCAAACACCCACATGTACATTTCTTCAGAGTGGACACTTGAGAGACAAAGCAATGCAAATGCCTGCACTCGTGCCCCCAGACTTGATGAACTCACCTGGCGGTGGATGGCAACAGAGAACCACTTAATTAACATGAATTAGACACAGATGATGAATTTGCAGTTATGAAAATCTACCTAACTCCCATACTAACAATAACTAACCAGTCGTTTTCATCATCTCTTTTCAAGAGGCACATGAATTAGAGAAGTGCCCGAGATGAAAGATTAATGATGAAAACAACTTTACTTACAATCCCCTCCTTCTATTCTCTGTTTATAACCAATAACATGCATGACTATTCCTTAGACTATTCTTTTAACAACTAATACATTTCCATGACTGCAAAATATCAACCACAAAATTGAAACACAATTATCTAAATGTACAAGGTACACACGTACATTGATCATTTAGCTGACACTGTATGACAGGACATCAAAAAGGGCACAACTCTATCAGCTGAGTAACAATGTTCATCAAAGTGTTGAGTGCCACAGTGTAGGTTAGTTTTATTAGTGTTGAGTGCTACAGTGTAGGTTAGTTTATTAGGACAAATGCATGACAGTAAGGTTAGTTAGGGTTAGATGACAAAACGAATGATTGTTTTTCATGCAAAATTAACTGACTACCTAGATTTTATGTTTTTTCCCCATGCTAAATTATGACGAGCCACACTGAGACGTGAATAACGCCAGAGAAGGCGTGGCGAGGTAAGTATCCCGAGGTACAGCCAACGCATCCTGAGGTAAGATCAAATTAAAATTGACATCACAGACTATGAAGAAAAATAGCTATTTTATCTGATTCAAGACTTTGGCCATTCATTTACAATTTTATTTAAAGCCTAATGCTGTAAGATCTAGTTAGATACAAGATCTGATAAAATTGTAGTGAATGTGACCTTCTTGACACAAGGAATCACTGCTAATGCAATTGGCTTGCATTTCCTATTTTCAATTAAGTGATTTTATTTACAATAAATTTAATTAACCCTAAATGATTTTCCTCTGTAGCAGAAAGGCGTTGAATCATTTATGTGAGGAGTTTTCTAAGGCAGTTTTTATCATCCTCAGATCAAGAATTGGTGAGAGGACAGGACGAGGAAGACAACCCAGCGACCTGAGCGACCCACGACAGCATACTACCACCAGGGACGCCGCCAAGGAGCTGCGGACACAACCAGAACGACGACAGCAAACGTGGGAGAACCGCCATCCAACCCAGCCCACAGACATCCCCAAGAAAGTGGAGCAGGGGACCACGAAGGAGACTGACCAAGGAGACACTGACGAAGAGGAGATCAACCTTTGACGGCCTCCACCCCGGCACTGCAGACCACGGCAGACCAAACCCATCACCTGCAGATGGGAACCAAAGCCCCGACCATCAAGGTGGATTCCCATGACAAGATTGTCATCCGTGTGAGAGAGAGCGTCCTACTGACTAGCCACTACACCGGCGGGCCCTCGCCCTCCATCAAGTGGTACCGCAATGACGAGGAGAGGACAGCGAAACCAGCACAACACATTCAAAAACGCCCGCCCCCTCGCCCCTCTAGTACCGCGATGACGAGGAACGGGGGGGACCAACCACCACACAGCACGTTCAAGAACGCCCTGACCACCATGTCTCTAGGCCTGATAGGGGCCAAGCGTGAGCACAGTGGCAGACACGTGATGGTGGTGGAGAACAACACAGGTTCTAGGAAAAGAGTCTGCAAGACCACTATAGTTGACTGCTACAGGTGACCCTTGACAGGGAATGAACGGCGACCAGTGAATGTTCCCGACTGCATCGTCAAGAAGAGACATCATCAGAGACCTGTGAACCAAGAGACTTCTGAACACAGTGTCCACATTGTTATGTATTTATTTAATTTTTATGTGTTACTGTTTGGCCCTGCCACACGACCGACAGAGAACACCTTGTCAACAACGACGCAACATCATTCAGATTAATACCTTCACAAGCAGGAAACTTTTCACACAATTGTATGTATCTGCAAAACGATGAACTAGGGATGTGATGAAAAGAAATCAATGAGAAAGCATTAACAATGGTTAGTAATAATGAGCTAAAATGTATTGCTGAAGGAAGAAGTGACCACATGATCACATTACATCACATTTGAATTACTTAGGTTACAAAATTGTATTGTCAGACAAGAAAGAATCAGTTGTTTTATTCTCTCATAGAAGAGGACATGTAACGTTGTTTTGCACCTGTATGGTGAACCATTGATAGTATATGCACTAGAATTACATACAGAAGCGATGCATAAGATGTTTTATCTCCTCATTTATAGAGAAGAAATGGAGAAAATTGCCTGATTCTAAGTAAAGACCAACAAAACTGAGGCAATCACAGATGAAAGTGACACTCAAACTCAGGGTAAATACAACTGGATCCTAAGTAATTTCATCAAGAATCATCATAAAACGTGCAAAAATATATATATATATTTTTGAACAGTTTCCCATAATCAATCATGTTAGTTTTATTAACCACCAGGTTAACGGTTGTTAAAATGTTTTTGTACACATTAGCCTTATGTGTAAATCCTATTCCTAATAATTATGCACACAATTTTATTTTTTAACCCTGTGCACTCTGACCACACACAGACAGTGCATGTATTTAATTGGTTTATTATGCCTGTATGTACAACCAGATCACATTAGCTCCCCTGAGTCACGACATGAACGACTGAAGGTATGCCAAGATATTTGCACAGCGATAGCTTCTAATGAGTATGTTAATTGGTGTTTGATATCAGAGTTGAGGACCACTCATTGATATAGGTATTTTGAGCGATTAATAAAAGAAAAGGGTGATATCTATTCCCACATCTCTGATATCAAAATAACACAGACCGCAGTCCAGTCGATCATGTCATGAATCATGTATGTAAATAATTCTATTTTAAACTGTTATGCCAACAACCAAATCACATTGGCCAAAGTTTTCATTATTTTAATTGTTTTCTATTTTCACTTTTACCTGTTCCAAACAATCCTGGTATATTATACATTAATCTCACCCACATTATAAGAAAGAAAAGTGAGTATTGTGGTATAATATCTAATGTTCTCATGTAAATATAGTCCCCTCCCCTATATCCCCTTACCTGTGCCCCCCCCCTCTCTGTGGAATAAGAC
Organism: Notolepis coatsorum; assembly: GCF_963971535.1. Taxonomy (NCBI): domain Eukaryota; kingdom Metazoa; phylum Chordata; class Actinopteri; order Aulopiformes; family Paralepididae; genus Notolepis; species Notolepis coatsorum. The sequence continues at coordinate 114,606,082 of NC_140173.1, read as the reverse complement.
ACTCCCCTCCCCTGTGTCCCCATTACCTGTACCCCCCCCCCATCTGACCTATCAAATGGGACCACACCCCCCCCTGTTAACTATATAGATCTCCTCTTGAGATCTATCCAAGGTCTTTTACCTGGGTAATTAAGCTGATCACCTGGGGGGAAACCCTCAGCCATTCTCTCTATGTACTTACTATCTGTTTGGTTAATAAACCTTTGTTATTATCCAAACCTCGGTTGACTGAGCACATTCTTCATCAGGATATCCACAAATATCCCACAGCGCTGATGACAAGCTGTGACAGCTGCGGGATGAAATTGATCATTGCTCCAGAAGCGTGTGGTGGGGAGAGCACCAATCAACACGGCACCTTACAGGAACGGAGCGTGTGGCGGGGAATGCAATTAATCAACAAAGTACCTTAAAGGAACGGAGTGTGTGGGTGGGGAGCGGACCAAACCTCTCACTATTGACCAATCACAAGCAAGCATTTCGGCGAATGTGAAAACGCCATGTAATAAATATATATATCTATGCTCAGTGTAACTGAGGGGTACAATTCCCTGACTGTATTGAATAAGTATGGTATCATTAAACCACTACTGACTTATGTACATTACTACTGGCCATACAGTACACAGGTATATGAGATGAACACATCCACAAGAACACGGTTTCACACAAATACTCGTTTAGAAGAATATTTATTAGCAGCACAAAGATTATCTTACATTACTTTACTTATCAAGATTGAGAATTGCGCTTGTAAGGCGAAGAATGTGCATGAATAGGTCAAGAGCGTAAGTCCATGAGCATATTACGCAGGAGATAATTAATACCACCTGTATCATAAGAATTATATATATGGTACACTAGTAGGGCAGCTGGAGATACTAATAGGGTCCCTCCGGTTGTAGGCCAGCAGGGGAGAGGATTTGTCGGTAGCGAAAGTCTGGGTCAACGAGGAATAAGGAGACTCCAGGTACAGGAGACAGTGCAATAATCTCTTGATCCGCAGACGAACAACAGCTATTCTCCGGTATGCAGTGCCGCATGGAAGAAAGCTAGCCAGCCTCAGGCGTCCTAGAGGCGGGCTCGACGTTGCTCCTCACAGGGTAAATCCCACACAATTGTGGGTGTAGACGATTCTCCGCTCCATCAGCTACAGGACCAAAGCAAATATAATCCAGCCGAAAAGGGCTCTGTAGTCGCCGGTGTAGGTTATCCAGTGTACATATCCACACGGTTCTCGTCTAGGGCTCCTCGGATGACGGCACCAGGTTAAGCCGCCCAGCCTGGATAAGCACACTAGCTCGGTACGAGGAAGCGTTGGTAATGCTGGTCACTGTAGAACGGTAGCCGCACGATACACTATACATAATAGACTATTACTTAAATAATAGAATAGGTCGAACTCGACGATACAGCGTTAAACTCTGACACTTCAGCTATCAATTCGCACGCGGTCTCAAGGCTCTATTTTGGGGCAAAACGGGCCCACTTCACAGCACGTTGTATCGTGGTGTGAGGCTTCAACTTATTGGTTAACATACTGCTGTATTCACCTGCGCCGTATTTATACGTTAGGTGAACAATCTAGTACCAGCCTCATTTCTGTCTCGTATTCTTGCGCAGAGCCGGTCATGTCCAGGCATGTCTTTGGCGGTGACTTTGAACTAGACATTGGGGGTATGGCCGTGGCGCCTAGGGGATCGCTGTCCAATAGGAGAACGAAATATTATGGTCTGTACTAGGTAAAGGGATATTCCGTGTATATGTACAAAGAATATACAAGGGATATCAGACGATATACAAATACTATACAATATATCTCAAGTAATAAATATATATATTCGGTTTAATCTGATCCTTCGTAACACTCAGGAACACATGGCTCTCATTCCAGTGTGTCGTAAACACTCAGCCCCTTTGAAGAAGGCAAGAAATGAAAAGTCTGAAAGGGATGACGCCCCCTTCCACGTCCCGACGCATGAAAGGACGTCTTCTCTCGGAGAACAATAGGGAGATCGCGTTCTTATTAGGAACTGTCAAACTGGGTAAAGGAGAGAGTTTGTACCTCTCATCGCGGTCCTACCTGCTATTGTGCCGGGTTTGACATTTGGAAATGCTTGGAAATTCAGCGAAATAATGTCCACCCGTGAGGATGAAATTATGCACATTTAAATTTACCGAACAATCACAGTAGTGACCCGAGGTATATTGATCTTCATGCAGGTTGCAGATTCATTGTTAGTTGTTCAAATTCCTCCTTAAGATTTACATGTAATACAAATAAATGACTGGAAGATCCAGAATAATTAGAACATGGTAGTAGTAGAGACTTTTGACAGTCTTTGGTTATATTTCTTAAAGGTTAGCGTAGAGCCCTATATATGGAGACATTAACATTACGTTATCAAACATAGACTGTAAAAAAAGTGTCAACAATGTTTTATTTTTTATTTATTTTTTATTGATCCCTTTTTCTCAGATTTTTCTCCCATCCCAATGTTAGTCGTTATGCCAATTCCCAATCCCCTTACTGGTCGCTGCGCATCTACCCCCCAGGGGCGGATTTAGGATTGTAGGAGATCCGGGGCTTAGCCCAGACAGGTGCCCGCGATAGCGGGCACGGATCTTTTTTACTTCGACACCACAACCTTTAACGTATACCACCACCTTAAAGCGGACAAAAGGCACTAGAGAACACTTAAATTCACACCCTTTAATTAATGAAGCAAACTATAATAATTTATAATAATAATAATAATAATAATAATAATAATAATAATAATAATAATAATAATAATAATAATAATAATAATAATAATAATAATAATAATAATAATAATAATAATAATAATAATAATAATAATAATAATAATAATAATAATAATAATAATAATAATAATAATAATAATAATAATAATAATAATAATAATAATAATAATAATAATAATAATAATAATAATAATAATAATAATAATAATAATAATAATAATAATAATAATAATAATAATAATACACTGTGTTTGTATAGCACCTTTCATACAAGAATTGCAGCCTAAAGTGCTTCACAGCAGTACAAAAAGACAGGCATAAAATGAGCACAACATTGGCAGATCAAGAGCAATGCATAAAGTGCAGACATAAAGCATAAAATAGATAGCAGTAAAATAAACAAAGTCAAGGTAAGACATAGAACATTAAATCACAATTCATATTAGGATCTAAGATCTAGGGTTAACTCGCCGAACGTTGAGCGCCAGGACCCCCGAAAACCAGAGTATAGTCGGGTTTTCATCGTTGTTTCTTTTATTCGATATTTCCATTCATAAAGACATGCCGGCAGCCTGTGTTACACTCATATTCACGACGGTATAAAACAGAAATGTATGGATGGAAAAATTATCTGTTTTTTGCATCTTGACTGGAAGAAACTCAATGACAAGCGACTATATTATTAGATCCATAGCTATAATATATAATATAGCTTTAGGCCTGCAAACACAGCCATGTATCCCCATGTTAAAACACGCTGGCCTTTCAACAGTAACAGTAAACAGCGCCATCTGGCGCTGAAAGTGTTAATATGCGTCTTTGTTTACGGTTTGATTATCACTGATACAAAGTAAAATAGTGCAGTGCAATAAAATAGTTAGTAAAATAGAATAAAATAATGCAATAGTGCATTGCAATAACATAGTTATTGTAACTGAGGGGTACAATTCCCTGACTGTATTGATAAGTATGGTATCATTAAACCACTACCGGCTTTATGTACTTTAAATACTGGCCACACAGTACATGATGTAGATATGATGAACACTTTCCCACCTGATGAAACGAAGTCCACACAAATGTATAAATCGAATATTTTATATAGCAAAGGGTATATACAACGTTCACTTAATGACATTTATGATTTGAATGCACTTGTAAGGCAAATGAGTATTCGTAGGTAAATCAACATTGAATGTCCAATCTCTGGTTACGCAGGGAGCAAGTATACAACCTGGTTCTTTAGGGAACTATAGCGATGGTACTTAAATGATTATAGCTGGATACACTAAAGGGGGGTCCCGCTGGTTGTAAGACAGTAGGGGGGGGGGTTAGGAGAGCCGCTGGCGATATCCCATCTGGCCGACGATTTCTTGGGAGAATTCAGAGTGCTGAACACGGTGCCCACAGAACCTCGGTCCGCAGATGAATACAGCTGGGCCCTCTTGTAGACGGTAGTTGCCGGTCCACAACGAAGAGACGTGAGGCGACCTCACTCGGGGTAGAGCGCCGTCTCACCTGGACTCCTCTCGGGGGGGTAGTTCCAACACTCAGCAGTGTTGGCTGTTATCCATGGCATAATCAAAGCACCCAAAGCACGTAGATAATCCAAGCCGTAGAGGGCTCGCCGTCGTCCGGGTGAAGTAATCCAATGTACAGGTCCACTCGTCCTGGCCCAGAGCTCCTCGGATGCAAGCACCACACGTGGTCTGCCCAGCCTGGTTAAGACTCCAGATAACGTCAGGAACGATGGGGGTACTGCTCACTTTATAACTCTAACCGAACGATGCACCATACATAATAGACTATTATTAACTTAATAGAAATACGTCCCACTCGACGGTATAGTGCCAAACTATGACAATTCAACTATTAATCCACACGATGTCTCAATGCCTATTCTGAGGCCAAGTAGGCCATACTGCACCACACGTGCGTCGTGGGTGAGGCTTCACGTCTGTTACTAGGTTGGAGGGTAAAAAGCTAATGGACTAAAAGAAAGTTCTACTTTACTTGCGCCATATATATATGCGCTGTGAACAAATAGTACCATTCGTATTTCGCCAGACGTATTCCTACGCGGAACCGGGCTTGTAACGACATGTTCGTCGGCACGATTGAACTTGAACCAAGGGGCTTGGCTGCTGGCGCCAGGTTCTTGTCCAATGGTAGAATGAAACTATTATGGGCTGTTAGTAGACTAAAGGGATATTCAGCGTATATGTACAAGGAATATACAGGGGATATCAAACGATATACAAATACTATTAAATATATATCCATAAATAAATATATATATTCGGTTTAATCTGATCCTTCACAACAGTTATCATCGTATTTTTTCGGGAGGCCGGTAAGGAGTGCATTACAGTAGTCGAGTTGGCTTGAGATAAAGGCATGGATCTGGTTTTCAGCGTCCTTTTGATTTATAAATGGCCATACTTTAGCTATGTTTCTAAGGTGGAAGAATTATGTTTTTGTCAACTTGTTGATTGTGATTTAAAGCTTAGGTCTGAGTCTAACATAACACCAAGACTTAACTCACTCAAATACAGTTAGCAGCTGGATAGACTACAGATGGAAGTTTGCTTCTGCTAAATCTGGTGCAAACATATTTTCATGTAACAATGATTAACACTTTAATCGCCGATGACGTGTTTAGACGTCATTCCTAGCCATGCTCATTCTGCCGAAGACGCCGTAACTCGTCTTTGATATCAATAATTCAAAAATCTGTGATCGAAATCATATTTCTCCTCCGGAGCCATGAGATGTACTGGTGAGCTCCACTCAACTGTCTAACGGTTCAAGAGCGCCATCCGGTGGCCGATCGGCAGATCGGCCAAGAGGGAGGGGCGCGCCAAACAGGAAGTGCTCATCCATAATCCGTCCGGGCACTCGCGATCGGTAGCCTGACTCCATCTCAACACACTGGATGATCAATCGCTCGCCCTAACTCAATAAACAACATTATTTGGACGTATATAGTATTATACAACCTGGAAATGGTTCATCAGGATCAACATCCCATAATCGAAAACTGTCTACTCCACGCCGATCGTCCAACGGCGCGAGGAACATACGGTAAGATCCAGCGTTATTTTCTAACGTATTCCATATAAACTGCTCTGATGACCATATGACCCACACTAGACGAATGGTATAACGTTGCCCACGGAATTATAAACGCCCCCTCGCCCATCCGGTCAATATCAGATGATACGTAGTAACTTCTAGAACCACGTCCAGTTGAAATTTTTTATCTCGCGCCGATTGCTATCAAACTGTATTTCATCATCAATATAATGCATTTGGAGCTATAAATCAAGTTCTGGAGAAAGCTGCAGAAAACGATAAAAACATACTTATACTTTAGACCATATTTTAGTATGAATATGTGAATGAAAAAGTTTAACGTTTAATAAAGAAATTTAAGTTTTAAAAAAAGAAAAAGTTTAACGTTGCTACACCCTGAACAATGGATATAGGACATTGAATGGGCCATAATAATGGCAATTTAGCAATAGAATAAAAAAAGTTATAGCCCTGCAAAGAAGGGGAACTTCTCCATAGACAAATAGAGCTGGCTAGGGATGGTCAATTATGAATTTAACCCATGGCGATCAAAGTGTTAATTGTCACAAAAAAAAAGAAAAATTGTTTTTTTTTGTTGAAAATAGATTCGGGGGGTTTTCAGAAAACATTCGTGGCTTGAGCCCAAGTAGCCACCCCCTAGCCCCGCCCCTGTTACCCCCCACAGTCGGTCTGGGAGAGTGGAGGCTATCACGTGCTTTCTCCGACACACGTCTAGCCAATCAACCGCTTCTTTTCACCTGGCAGCGCGGACTCTCACTGAGAGGGTGTAACGTGTGGAAGGATCACACTACCCCCCTTAGATCCTATCCGCGCTGAGCAGGTGCCCCGACCGAACTGTAGGAGTCGCTGTTTACAACAACCAGGACCCACCCCGCCAGCTTTCCCACCCTCTAATACTGCCAATTGTATTAGTGTGAACGGCCAGCCAAGCTAGTGACAACGCCGGGAGCTGGATTCGAACAGGCGAATCCAGCGTCTCCAGCGTTGGTGACAAACGCAATCTCCGCTACGCCACCTGACCGCCCCTGTCAACAATGTTTTATAATCTTTATGTTAATTTTCATCATAAAAATTCTGTGCCCCCGAAATACAAAAAAAGCCCCCGAAAATCAATTAAAGGGGCTATGTACTGCTATTCCTAGCACTATTTGGGCAACTTTACACAATTTCTGTTAGTCTATTGAAGACATTTGTAAGTTTCTTTTTAAAAAAATGCATTGTTTTATATTTCTAATCAAGTACTCAAAACCATCATTTTTCAGCCTCAAGATTTCAGGCTGTTATGGCCTGGCTCCGCCCATAAGCACTTTGAGTGACAGTCAGTCCACACAGTTTGCACTGGTAGACAGAGCGATAGAGAGAGAGAGAGAGAGAGAGAGAGAGAGAGAGAGAGAGAGAGAGAGGGGGTGGGAGAGAGAGAGAGAGAGAAAGAGAGAGAGAGGGAGGGGGTGGGAGAGAGAGAGAGAGAGAGAGCGAAAAAAAGACAGGCCGTTATTGACAAGGCCCCCTCTCTCCCTCCCTCCCTCTCTCTTCCTTTCTCTCCCTCCCGGTGATGAGAGTCCGCGCGGCAGCTTGTCGGAGAGAGGGAGGGAGGGAGGGAGGGAGGGAGAGAGGGGGCCTTGTCAATAACGGCCTGTCTTTTTTTCTCTCTCTCTCTTCTATCTTTCTCTCTCCCCATGCAGAGTATGAGGAAATGGTTTCCACTCGCTGTGTACAGTCAGTCTAAGTAGAATGTTGGCGGGCATTAGCTACAACCACAGAGCCAATCACATCACTGTCTGCTACCCAGCGGCAGAATGACGTCACTCAGCCGTTCAAATCAAAATGGCCTGATTTACTGGAGGAGGAAAGGGGCTGAGCTGAATCAGAGCAATCCGCCAATATGGTATTTAGACACTAAAACACATTGATACAAACTCCTATTACTATAATACAATGCTAGAGACTGAAAAATGACATTTATAGTACATGTCACCTTTAAGGGGGGCAAAAAAAGCCATGGATTTTTTATTTTATTTCTAACCCTGAGATATACAGATATATATCAGGACAATTGTGTTGGTCTGCTGGTTTGGATGGTGCCTCTTCTTTGCCTTTCTTTCCCCTTAACGTTGCAATCCTTTTCCAGACACACTCACCCAGATCATTGTATGTCTGAAAGGACCACAGAGAATCTCTTCAGAGAACACAGTGTGGTAATATTGAGTTGAATTTCATAAATAATATGTGTGAATAATTAGAGAGTCATAATGTAGGAGAGACAGACATTTCACACCAACCCCCTCGCATGAGAAGGCTGCATACCCAAATGGTATATAGGGGAATAGTTACAAGTCACAAAGCCCTCACTCAAACTGACTGTATGTAAATGCTGATTACATGCTGAAGAGTCATGGATCTATTAATCAACTGTTTAGTATCAAAAGATTAAACCATAATATTAGAAATAAGGTTTGAAGGGTGATTACACTCGTGTTAAAGAAGTCATCACAGCTACTCTGCCAACTAGCAGGGGTGACGAGAGCTACTCTCCACCCCCACTCTGTGATATGGTAATTTGGCCCAAAGGGTCAAAGTGTATTCACACCCCCCACCAGAAGGACATCAGGCCAGCCCCCCCCCCGTGAGAAGACACACAGAGAAACCCAGAGGGAGGGGCTGCCAGCGCCCACCGGACACCGCTCACAGAAGGCGCCCACAGGAGATGCATGATTGGATCAACTGTAATAGTGAACTGGATTCTATTTTGGCTAGAAGTTGGGTATATAAGGAAGAGACAAATTGTAATTCGAGAGCTCTCAGGCCGGACCCAACCCAGGGGGTCTGGGGGCTCCACCACCGCTCCCTCCACCAGAGAGAGACTGCTGTGCTGTTTGCATTTTATGTGAGTAAAATACATGGGAAACACCATTTGTTGTTTAAAGTTTAGTGTAAATCCTTAATATCTGAAACCAGATTTACTCATGTATAAATGTGTGCAGTATGGTTAATGTATGTTCAGATTATGTTAACCAAGTGACTGGTTTATGTACATTATTGAGGTTTGAGATGCAAACCTGATTGTGATATTTCTGTACAAACAGACAGCCCTGTTAATGTTCTCTGATAATCTTTTGTATGTAAAAGGCAACCTTTTATTCACTCTTGGCCCTGACTCCAATAAATCAGCTGAGTTGAACTACAGTTCTGGTTTGTCTGGTGTACACGTTTTATTCCTCATCTGCTAAGTCAGATGAGGAGACCAACAATTCTATCAAGTATGAATCTTTCCTCCTCCTTCCAGATAGTCAATCTCATTGTGTTGTACTACAATAACCTCAAATTATTGTAGAAAGTCTGTGGGAATTTACCACAACAGTCATCTTGGCAGGTGGCTTTGAAAATGGTGAGGAGGTTAAGACATTTAGCAAGTCAGGCGTTGACTGCTTGCCAGATCTTTATAGTGACCAGGAGGAGGCTGACACAAGTATGATCCATTTAGTCACTGATGATAATGTGGATGAGTGACGGTTATGTGTTGCTGTAGATTGAAATAAAGGTGTTCTATTTCAATTTCAACCTGATTCAATTGGATCTTTGTTTCCATATGAAGTATCATAAAATGTATCATATGAAATGTATAATTTATTAAATGTATCATAAATATATTAACATTATAGACCAGAACATTACCTCAAGTGACTTTACTTTGCAGTAACACTGAATTTGTGAACATGCTTCTCACCACTGATAATGGGCTTTGGACAGAAGACTTCATTATGTCTATGTTTAATTTTCTTTCATTTAGGACATACATTTACTGATGTAACTCCCTGAACATGCATGCTGATCGTGGATTTTAGGAGAACACAGCAGGGGACACACACACCACTGAAGATAAACGGGGCTACCGTGGACAGGGTGAGCAGCTTCAAGTACCTGGGGGTCCACATCTCAGAGGATCTGACATGGACAACACATAGACTCAGTCGTAAAGAAGGCGAAGCAGCGCCTCTACCACCTGAGACAGTTAAGGAAGTTCAGAGTATCGGGAAAGATACTCTAGTCCTTCTACTCCGGAGCTGTAGAGAGCATCTTGACTGGAAACATCACTGCCTGGTATGGAAACAGCACGGCACAGGACAAGAAGGCCCTACAGAGGCGGTCGGGTGGCGTAGCGGAGATTGCGCTCGTCACCAATGCAAGAGGCTGCGGTCTCGACTCCCGGAGTCAGCATTGCCCTGCGGCTTGGGCCGGTCGTCATACTAACTCGTTTGGCTGAGTTAGGGGGAGGGAAGTTGTGGGTGGTAATCTGGCGTTGTGGACAGCGACGCCTACAGGTCAGGTCTGGGCGCCTGCTCAGCGAAAGGCAGGAAATGGTGAAGGCAGCGTGACCTCCCACGCGTTACGCTTCACCAATGAGAGTCCTCGCTGCCAGGTGAGAAGAGAGCCACTGGCTGTCTCCACATGTGTCGGAGGAAGCATGTGGTGGACTTCAGGGTTCCCTTGTACCGACCAGTAGGAGGAACATGCGCACAACAACCAGGTAGGGGAGGGGGGGAATTGGCATAATGAAAAGAAATTGGGATGGGGAGATTTTTTTTTTTAAATCAGGCGGAGAAAAAGAGGATAAAAAAAAGAAGGCCCTACAGAGAGTGGTACACTCAGCTGAGCGTACTACGGGTATTGCACTACCACCCCTGCAGGTATTATATAACAAGAGGTGCAAATCCAGAGCCTGCAGAATAATGAAAGACCCTCACCACCCCAACAACAGCCTGTTCAAGCTGCTGCGGTCAGGCAAACGCCTGCGAACACCAGCAACTAGGACAGAGAGACTTCGGCTCAGCTTCTTCCCCCAGGCCATCAGAGTCTTGAACACTGAACTCTCCACACACAAGCACACATGAGCACACACACAACACACACGCTCACACACTAGCAGTCACTTTAGCATGAACACACACACACACACACACACACACACATGCTGCACACGCTCCCACTCATGGTCACTTTACACAATGAAAGGTCACTTTAAAAACAAGAACGGGAGTGGTTCTTGTATAGTAAACAGATGGAAAGCAAGCCAGCATAAGGACACATAGTATAACTGTAGATTGTATAGTATAGCATAGTATAGTAGTGTACATAAGAGCCAGTGCCTCATCCGTAGCTAACAGTGTATTGCACTATCGCAGGACCTTAGCATGTCTTACCATGCTTTTTGTAAACTTCATGTACATATACCTGTTATGTCTTATCTTATTACTTGTATTATTGCACAGGGCTGTCCCCGACTAAGGATTTGGATGGTCGTCTATGAAACTATTGGTCGACAAAAAAAAAAGAAAAAAAAAATATATATATATATATATATATATATAATATTAAAAAAATAAATTATTTTTTATTTTTTATCATTCCATTTGGGGTGTGGGGGGTGCTTAATGTCTGACGGAGTCGACTGAAGGCTTCTTGTCCTCTGCAAAAGCATGCAATTGGTCCACTGATGGATACATCTTGATATTTGTCTAGTCTAGTGTGTTCATTAGATGGGTGAAATCCTCTTTCAGTGCCTCTGTGCCTGTTTTCGTAGGCAGTTAGCATCTAGTATGCGTGCCATTAGCGTTAGCCACGCTTCTATGCCTCTTTTCTTTTGGAAAGAATGATAAAAAAATATATATATATATATATATATAAATATATTCTTTTAATTTTTTATATATATTCGACTAAGAGGTTGGCCAGTCGACTACGGCTCCTTTCGACCGATTAGTCGACTAATCGACTAATAGGGGTCAGCCCTCTATTGGATTCTTATTATTGTATTATTGCATTATTGTATTATTGCACAATCGTTGCGGGCAAGATCCCCCGCATTTCACTGTATGCTTGTATGCCGTGACAAATAAAACTCTTGACTTGACTTGACTTGACTATATTTACACATGTGGTATTGCTGGATTCAGCACAACCACACGCACACCTTTCCGAAAAAGCCCTCATCTGTGTTTCTATGACAATCCATGGCAGAGCTACTACAAAGTAAATGAGAACATTCTGCATAGATATGAATTTTTTACATTTCCGCTTATTTTAAGTATGTGTACATAGGTATATATTTCCTACATGTATAAAGATATTCACATCCAGGTTTTTTTTATTAGGTTAAGAAACTGTCTGACTGCTAGCATGTCAACTTTGAAGGCTCTTGGAGCTTGTATTATTAATCTACATGAGTTTATATGTCTCAATTCCCATACAGCCAGGCTATATTTTGGTTATTTTTTCCTTTGGGGGTGTATAACAATATCTATCAATGTAAAGGTCCTGTGTCTTATAAATGGCCTTTTCCAGTGTTTAGCATTGTTTTCTAGCAATGTGGGGTTGTATCAATGGGGTCTGTGTCTCTAATTCTCATTTTGGCTCATCAGTCCAGTCTCGAGTTCACAAGATCCTCCCTCACTGAACTAAGCTATTCTGAATTTTGCGTACCTGTGACGTCCAAGAATTCTCATCTGCATAACTAACGTCCCCTCTATGGTTATAGAACTAATGCCCCCTCTATGGTTGTAGCCACACTCAACCATTCGCTCAACAACAGAGCGAGTGGAAATATTGACACTTCCTCAAATGGGTTGACGTGGCGCGGGTGCCGACAGAGAGAGCAGAGAACGAGCGAGAGGGAGAGATGGAGAGAAAAAGAGAGAGAGAGGGACACGGAGCATTTACACACACACTCCCAACCGCGCGTGCACGCGCGCGCAGGGAAACACACACACAGTCGGGAGCACTCACATATCACTGTCAACCTCAGGCACGTGCACACATAGAGCCCAATTTTTTTTTACCGTTACGCATATAGATTGCCCTTCCAACTGAAAAATTTCAGGATAGAATCAAAATATTAGGTAAAGAGAGAGAGATGCCCCATATTCCATTGCAGTTTGCACGGCCTCCTCAGCGTGCCTCTCCGCGGACCTATATATTTTATGCATAGCGTGGGTGGTGATGATGATGATGATGATAGAAACTGCTGTGGCGCATACAGTTGAATGCTGGTATTACACTCACTGAGGGACACGAAGAAGTCAAGTCTCAAATACAAATCGGGATTGGAATAAAAAATGCATTTATATTAAACAATACAGAATATACAGCACTTCTTGGGGTCTGTAGGGTAAGCACTTATTCCCTCCCCCCTGAACATTTATGGAGATGTATGGGCCTTTTAAGTCAGTGATAAAAGTGTCTTTCAAGGATAAGTGAGCTCCTGCACTGATTATTATAGTTCAATATTTGATGACCAAAACCCCCCAAAAAGCATAAAAAGGGGGCCCCCCACCCGAAAAGGGCCCTTAAAAATCGGGGTTGCGCGCTTTGCACGCTCAGATAAAACACACAAAGGTATAGTGTCCTTTTCAGCATTTGAGCACCTGCCCCTCTAAAGTCCTGTGCACGTCCCTGGTCAACCTGCTGCAAAATATCATTGCGCACGCTCCCACGCGTGCGCCCGTATTCCGATCCGTGCAATAATATTCACAGGGGTGTAGTGATTGTACATAATTCACACAGAACTGTTGTTGGGAATATTAGTTCCCCCCGAACGATTTATGGTGTGGCACTTCCTGCCACCGGCATTCATTCTATCTATTGAGTCAAGTACGTCGACATGTTGTTTTACTGATGAATATTAAAGGAGTTACGTTCAGCTTCGAGACACCGCCTCCGACTCCTTTCTCTCAGCACTACACTGGTGACCCCGACATTAGTCTCGAAGAAGTTTCCGAGACAGATACGACGAACATGGCAAACAACGCAGTTTCAGACTGCAGACTGCCAGAATTTTGGGAGCAGTCGGCAGCAGCATGGTTTTCCCAAACGGAGGCGCAATTCGCCCTACGTGGAATTGTTGATGACGCCGCAAAATATTTCCACGTCGTCTCGAGCCTTAACAACACTACGGCGGCGAGGACGGTAGGATTCATTACAGCTCCACCTGTCCATAATAAATATGAGGCGTTTAAGACGCACCTACTCAGAATTTTTTCGAGTTGTCACAGTCAGAGCGGGCCCGACCCTTGTTAGCTATACGAGGCTTGGGGGACAGCAAGCCGTCGGAGCACATGGAAATGATGCTGAACCTACTGGGCACCGAACAGCCTAATTTTTTGTTTAGAGAGCTGTTCCTCATGCACATGCCGCCACAGGTGCAGACGGCACTCGCCAATGCGACAATTACGGATCCCCGGGCTTTAGCAGAGGAGGCGGACCTCTTCTACCTAGCCACGCGGCACTTTGCCGCAGAGGTGCTAGCCCCGGCACGAGCGCACACGCCCAGAGGGGGAGGGGCGAAGATGGAGAGAGGCGCCACTGCCGCGGCCGACGGCAATAATGACACAGGCCTGTGTTATTACCATGCGCGTTTCGGCGCGAGAGAGACCTCGTACTTTTGTCAGGGCGGGAACCGCCAACACCTGCGCCCAGTAGCGGCCGTGAGCGCAGGTACGTCAAACAGGCTACTGTTCATTAAGGACACACTCTCCGGTCGAAAATTCCTCTGCGACACCGGAGCGCAGAGGAGCGTCCTACCTGCGACGGTGGAGGACACCGCCAGCGGGGATGGGGGTCCGCGGCTGGCGACCGCCAACGGTAACCCTATCCGCACCTATGGCACGAGGACCGTGGAATTGTGTTTTGGGGGCAAGCGGTTCACGTGGGACTTCGTCACGGCCGACATCTCGTTCCCGCTACTCGGGGCGGATTTCCTTTGTGCACACAGGCTCCTCGTGGACGTTAGGCACGGCCGCCTAGTAGACGCCCAGACATATGCTGTATGTATGCGCGATGAAGTGGTATACAGCAGGCTAGCCAGCTCGCTCGCAGAAGGTGACGTGTACCAACGCCTACTACAGGAGTTTCCCAGCTTAACACAGCCTACATTCTCGGCCGCGACCACCAAACACGGGGTCAGGCACCACATCGAGACTGAAGGAGCTCCCGTCGAAGGTGGAAGCCGTTTCCGCTTTCCCCCGACCCCCGACGGCCCGAGCACTCAGAGAATTCCTCGGGATGGTGACGTTTTATCACCGGTTCATCCCCCGGGCAGCCCACATCATGCGGCCACTTTACGAGGCTCTGAAGGACAAGTCCCCCAACCAGCCTGTCGACTGGACGACTGAGAGGATGACCGCCTTCGCGGCCACCAAGACGGCCCTGGGGGATGCCGCCATGTTGGCTCACCCGTCGCCTGGGGCCACGGTCGCCATTACCACGACGCGTCAGACTACGCGGTGGGCGCGGTTCATGAGCAGTATGTTGACGGCGCCTGGCAACCGCTGGCGTTTTTCAGCCGTCAGCTGACCCCCAGGGAGCGCAAGTACAGCGCATTTGACAGAGAACTCCTAGGCCTCTGGTTGGCGGTGCGCCATTTCCGGTTCATGCTAGAGGGCCGGGAGTTTACGGCCTTCGTCAACCACAAACCCCTCACGTTCTCCATGTCCAAGGTGGCTGAGCCGTGGTCCGCGCGACAACAGCGCCAACTCTTATATATTTCTGAGTACACTACGGATATACGACATATCGGGAAGGCCAACGTGGTCGCAGACTGCCTATCCAGGGTCGTCATCGGAGCTGTGCAACTGGGCCTCGACTACGTCAGCATGAGCTCGGAACAGGCCTCCGACCACGACATCCAGGCCCTCAAGACAGCGGATACCAGTCTGCGCCTCGGGAACGTCGCGATTGGCGGCTCGGGCGCGTCCCTGCTCTGTGACCTGTCCACCGGGCACCCCCACCCGCTGGTCCCTAAACGCTGGCGTAGGCGGGCCTTTGAGGCGGTGCACGACCTGTCTCACCCCGGTAGGAAGCCTTCGAGCAGGTTGGTTTCACAGAAATGTGTGTGGTGGGCTCAAGAAAGACGTGATGACCTGGGTCGACGCATGTGTGTCCTGCCAACGGGCTAAGGTGCACCGACATACCATGGCCGCGCTTGTGACATTCGCAGTCCCAGAGAGAAGATTCAATCATGTCAACGTTGACCTCGTGGGCCCGCTTCCCTCCTCTCACGGGTTTACCTACCTGTTTACTATGGTGGACAGGACCACCAGATGGCCGGAAGCCGTTCCCCTCGCCTCGTCATCTTCTTCCGACGTGGCCCGCGCCTTTATCAGCACGTGGGTCTGTAACACTTCCTCCGGTCCTGGTCCTATGGGACCAGGACCCAGACATTCACATTTACAATCTCCCATCAATAACCCTCAGTCAACATTGCCAACCGGTGGGCTGATGCAGATCTGGCATCAGCTCACACATCAACTCATTATGATTTATTGTCAGTTATGTTTAGTGTGTTTATTGTCTGTTGTCTCCACTTTGTTAGTCTTGTGTTCCCCTGTCTGTGGTTTGTAATTATGTTTTAGTCTGGTTGTTTATTTGTTATTGTTTTCCCAGTGTACTCTGTGTTCTATTGTTTCTGTCTACCACACCTGTGTCTTGTTTGTAAATTACCCTCTGTGTCTATCAGTGTCTTGTCAATTAGTCTGTGTATTTAGTGTGGTCTGTCCTGCCCTGCTGGGCGCGATCATTGTTAAATGTTACCTGTGTGTGTTAGTCGTGTATGTACCTTGTTGTGAAGTAAACTGTTCTTCGTCACGTTCTGTCTCCGGTCTCATCAATCCCTACTCTGCCATCTGGGTTCACCATGCCAAAGAAGCGTACTAATCGTAACATGGGTCGCACGTTTCGGGACCCCGTCCGACCTCTCCTCCGACCGGGGCTCACAGTTTACCTCGGAGCTCTGGAACGCGGTCGCCAGCGGCCTGGGGGTTAAGCTACACCGTACCACCGCGTACCACCCTCAGGCCAACGGGCTATGCGAACGCTTCCACCGGTCCATGAAGGCAGTGCTGCGCGCAGGCCTGACAGACGGCAACTGGGTGGACAAACTGCCGTGGGTCATGCTCGGACTTAGGAGTGCCCCCAAAGAAGACCTACAGTCCTCGTCCGCGGAGCTGTTATATGGCCAGACATTGCGCGTCCCGCGGGATTTTATTCCGGACGCGACGACCCCCTGGCCAGCCAACGCTCCTCCCTGCGGGAAGCTGCTCAGACCTTCCCCCCGATCCCCACGTCGCAGCATGGTACCCCTGTTTCCCGGGTGCTGCGCGGCCTGCACACGGCGGAGTACGTTTTTGTTCGCCACAACGCGCACCGTGGGCCCCTACGCCCCCCTTACGATGGCCCGTTTAAGGTCCTGCAGCACGGTGATATGGGTGTGTAGGACGGAGACCGTGTCAATAGACAGGATCAAGCCCGCCCACCTGGACGTTTCCCAACCCTTGGAGTTGGCCCTTCCCCCCCGCAGAGGCCGTCCGCCATTGCTCCGGGATCCGCCTCCCACGGAGTCACCGGCGACCTCACAGATGCCAGTGCCCCCGGGTGTCAGAGAGGGTATGGGCGCTTGCGACGCTCCCCCCTCCCCGCCCCCGGTTTTCCGCACGCACCGAGGCCGGACAATTGTTCCCCCCCGCCGGGGGGATTTTGACTATGGGTGAATTCTGGGGGGGCTTGTGTAGTGATTGTACATCATTCACACAGAACTGTTGTTGCGAATATTAGTTCCCCCCGAACGATTTATGGTGTGGCACTTCCTGCCACCGGCATTCATTCTATCTATTGAGTCAAGTACGTCGACATGTTGTTTTACTGATGAATATTAAAGGAGTTACGTTCAGCTTCGAGACACCGCCTCCTTTCTCTCAGCACTACAGGGGTATATATTGTCATTTGAAACAAGTTACCAATGCATTGTCCCGTGGGATTATGCCCCCCCACGGCGAAATTAATTAGTATCCCCCTCAATGTCTCTATGTCTGTCTCTGTCTGCCAGTGCAGACTGTGGGTGACTGTCACTCAAAGCGCTTATGGGCGGAGCCCAGCCCAAAACAGCTTGAAATCTTGATGTGGAAAATGCTGAGTAGGCCTACTTGATTAGAAATACAAAACAATGAATTTTTTAGAAAAAAAACGTACAGATGTGTTCGATAGACTCACAGGAATTGTGTAACATTGCCCAAATAGTGAAAGGAATAGCAGAACACGGGACCTTTAACCATTTTTGCACTAAAATATTTGTATACAAGAATCCATTTCATATATTGGGAGACCTTAGAGATGAGGAAAAAATTCGTGTATTTTGTTCTACCTCCGGTAGGGGTATGGACGTGATTACACAAACAAGCCGCATTTCTCGGAGACGCTCTCTGATTGGCACTGACTGACGCTCTCTGATTGGCCACTGACGCGTTTGCCCAATCGTGTGACGAGCTGTCTTTCCCCATTTCCACGTCAAACAGCCTGCAAACTACCTAGCGTTCTATCGCCATGCTCTAAGACAAACTCTAACCATAACCAACTTCGAAAGAGTGCCTAAGCTTAACCGTCGAAAGAACTTGCCGTCACGCTCTAAGACAAACTCTAACCTTAACCAACTTCGAAAGAGTGCCGAAGCTTAACCAGTGTAGAAACAGGCGTCGGCCAATCAGAGAGCGTCTCCGAGAAATGCGGCTAGGTTTCGAAATCACGCCTCCTCCATGAGCTCAATGTACGCGTAAGTGCAGTACTTGGGGCCAAACAGTGTGAAATGAATGAATGAAAACTTTATTTAACAGATTGCAGAATGGGTACAATACAGTACGGCTCAATACATACAATTGTTAAGGGGATGCAGACCTGAGAAAGACGTTTGTCTTGTTTCCATCAGGGTCCCCCATTTTCAATTCATATAGACATATATGACATACATGACATACAGATAGTCAGTACTGCTACATCTATACATTTATGACATACCAGATTTGCAAATACAGTACTGTTTGTGATACAGAAGGAGTCAAGAAAAGGGAGTATATACATTTGACGTAGAAACTGTACATTGGAGGTTGGGTGGGGGGGGTTGGGTACATTGGGATATTGACAACCATACTGGGTAATTTACATTGGAGGTGGTTGGGGGGGGGGGGGGGGGGGGCGGGGGGCATACTGTATAAACAAGTAACACTGTACATTGAGGGGGGGGGGGAGGAGACACTGTACAAACAAACACAATTGTACATTGAACTATTGACAAAACCATACTAGGTAAATGACTGTACATTGGAGGGGGTTGGAATGATTGGGTTAGGATATTTACAGGGGCCAGTGTTGAATTGCAGTCTCCCGTAGGTGTCCCTTGAGAGAGGTTTTGAAAGTGGGTAGTGATCCACATTCCTTTACAGCTTTGGGTAGGGCGTTCCACATTGATGTGGCATAATTGCGAAACGTGTTTAGTCCCTTATTTGAGCCGAATCTGGGTTTGACATGATTTGTGGAGCTCCCTCTGGTGTTGTGATCGTGGTATTCACTGACCTTTGGGAAGTATTTTGACATGTACATGGGTACCTTGGTCGTGTAGTGTATCTTGTAGACCAGGCCCATTGCAAGTTGTTGTACTCTGTCGTCTACTCTAAGCCATCCTAGGTTGTCGAAGTGGGCAGGGGTGAGGTGGGTTCTAGGAGTAAGGTCAAGCAGTAGTCTGACCAGTTTGTTTTGAGATGTTTGTAATTTTGTTTTTAGCGCCTTTGAGGTGCTTTGGTACCATGAGGTGCAAGCATAGTCGTAGTACCCCTGAATGAGTGCTCCTGCCAGAGTCTTCAGGGTGTTCTTGTTTACCAGAGAGGAGATCCGGTACAAGAATCGAGTTCGTTGGTTGACTTTTTTTATTACATTGGATGCCATTTTGTCACAGGAGAGATTAGCCTCTAGGATGGACCCCAGGTAGGTAATTTCATCTTTCCTTGTGACAATATTGTCACCCACTGTAACTGAGAAGCCGTCGGTCTTGCTGAGTTTGTTATTTGAACCGAAGAGAATGGACTCTGTTTTGCCCATGTGTAATGATAGTTTGTTATCAGCGAGCCATATGCAGATTCTGCCTAGTTCCGAGCTGAGGGTTTTTTCAACCTGTAACTTGTTCTTGTCAGAGACCAGCAGGGCTGAGTCGTCCGCAAACAGGAACAAGTTGCAGTCACAAGCTGACGACATGTCATTTGCATAAATTAGGAACAGTAGCGGTCCTAGTATGCTTCCTTGTGGAACACCACAGCTCACTGTGAGGGGGGGGGATAGGGTACCGTTTACCTCCACCATCTGTTCCCTCCCCTCAAGGTAGGATTGCATCCAGCTCACTGATAGACTATCAAAACCAATTGCTTTTAGCTTGTCAATCAGAATGGAGTGATTGACCGTGTCAAAGGCCTTTTGTAGGTCCAGCATGACCATGCCGCAGTATTTGCCTGCGTCCACCTCTTGTTTGATGTGGTCATTCAAATAGAGAAGGCATGTGTCAGTGGAGTGGGATGTTCTGAAGCCAGATTGGAATTCGTAGATTAGATTTTTTTCCGCTAGGTACTTTTCGACCTGTTCGTAGACTATTTTTTCCATGACTTTCGAGATGGAGGTGAGAATAGAAACAGGGCGGTAGTTGCCTGGGTCTAATTTGCTGCCCTTTTTGTGCAGAGGGGTCACCCTCGCAATTTTGAAGTCCTTGGGGACGTGTCCCTGTTTTATGGAGAGGTTTATTATGTGTGTGATGATTGGTGTGATGGCGGCTGCTGAGTCTCTGAGGAATTTGGAGGTGAGAGGCAGCAATACACTGACGGGCGTCTAGTCTACCCGGAAAGTAAAAGAAGAAGTGTAACGCAAATGGAACGTCGCCCAGCTCTCTGCCCTACTAGACGCGAACGGGCAGCAGTTCTGTTTCTGTGCAGGAGGATCAGTGTTCGGGTTCCCCCTCCTCCTGAGCAAACGAAGATGGCGGCTGTCCTAGAAAGAGGCGACGGAGGTATCGGGTCTCTGGATTGCGAATCGGTGTCACCGAGGTTGTCCACGCCGCCACCGGACCAACCGCACCAGAACAACCCGCTGTTAGGGCTTCCGATTGTGGCAATTGAGACGATTATCAATTTTCTGTCCTACGACGAGATCAGCTTGCTACGAATGGTGAGAGAACAAAAACAAACCACGAACTGTGGCTGCAACGGCCAATGCAATGCGGAGTGGCTGGCTAACAGAGCTAACGCTGGTTAGCTTGGAGGACTGCTTCTTTTGTAGGGATGTTGTGTGAAATATTTGCAGAAATGCAAGTATAGTATGTTCTTGGTGTGTGGTTGAATGGATTGTGATTATAACTTACCACTGGAACGCTAATGATCTAATAATGTGCGCTTTGATTTACATTGACTGGGCTTTGCTCGGTGTGTCAACAACACCCTGGCTCCCCAGCTGCTGGCTGCAGTGCAGTTCTAGTTGGGGCCCAAATACACACTACTGCTACACTACCACCTATTTACGAGCAGTATACGTAATTTAAACGAACCTGTTCAAATGAGCTATATTGCTTAAAAAGTTAAGCTCGGTGCTGTCTCCCCAACTATTTCGTCGATGCAAATTAAGCACATACCCCCCCCCCCCAACATTTATTTTTTACTAAGTTGATTACTGATCAGTCGTCACTTTTAACGTGGTGTAACGGGCGTTACACAAGGCTTTCGTTACTAAACAGCTGCTCGGACCAAGCCCCCTACAACCTACTTGTGCATTCTTCATACATCCATTTGCATTACTCAGGCATTTCTGGATACAAATACAATTTTCAAACACGTTTTTCCACTTCCATGTTTACACCTGTGCTCTTTAACCCATTTAGACCTAAAACGCATTCTAATAATGCATTATATAGCCTGCATATACACACACACACATGTGTTTCCTGGTTTCAATGGGTTAATGCCCATGGTCTTTTCATTTAGGTGTGCAAGCGCATGGACATGATATGCCAGCGCATGTTGAACCAAGGCTTCCTGAGGGTGGAGCGATACCATAGCATGTGCCAGAGACAAGTCAAAGCACAGCTGCCCAGGTCAGTATCACCTCAGAATCACTGATGTTTAGGCCTGGTCATTAGATTCACATATGGTAGAAATGTCCCTTGATGAATTGATGCACGGAACAATACAGAAACTTGTATTATGTACAAAACACAAGCCGTAAACGAGATGCAGTGCTAAAAGGCCAACTGGAATGGTATCTTGAGTTCAGGCAAGGGAGATCAGACGAGCTCATGACAATAGGAGTCAAATTCAACAGGACAGGGAACTTGCTATGAAAATAAATACTGTAGGTGGCATTTAGTGTGGAGGCCAGAGATACCTGACCACAGTCGGAATAAAGTTCCATCTGAGATAAAGTAATCAGGCTGTGTTTTCCCCCATGCAAAAATCATTACGTCTGCAAAAAAACAAGACTGGATCGGCTGGGTGGTGTAGAGGTCTAAGCACTGGATTCTGGGTAGTGTAGAGGTCTAACCACTGGAGTTTGGGTAGTGTAGAGGTCTAAGCACTGGAATCTGGGTAGTTTAGAGGTCTATACACTGGAGTCTGGGTGGTGTAGAGGTCTAAGCACTGGATTCTGGGTAGTGTAGAGGTCTAAGCACTGGAGTTTGGGTAGTGTAGAGGTCTAAGCACTGGAGTCTGGGTGGTGTAGAGGTCAAGGCACTGGAATCTGGGTAGTTTAGAGGTCTAAGCACTGGAGCAGCTGGGTAGTGTAGAGGTCTAAGCACTGGAGTTTGGGTAGTGTAGAGGTCTAAGCACTGGAATCTGGGTAGTTTAGATGTCTAAGCACTGGAGCAGCTGGGTAGTGTAGAGGTCTAAGCACTGGATTCTGGGTAGTGTAGAGGTCTAAGCACTGGAGCAGCTGGGTAGTGTAGAGGTCTAAGCACTGGAGTCTGGGTAGTGTAGAGGTCTAGGCACTGGGGTGTCTGGGTAGTGTAGAGGTCTAGGCACTGGAGTCTGAGTAGTGTAGATGTCTAAGCACTGGGGCGTCTGGGTAGTGTAGAGGTCTAAGCACTGGAGTCTGGGTAGTGTAGAGGTCTAAGCACTGGAGCAGCTGGGTAGTGTAGAGGTCTAAGCACTGGAGCAGCTGGGTAGTGTAGAGGTCTAAGCACTGGAGTCTGGGTAGTGTAAAAACTGATGAGTTATATTCATTAAAAAAAGACTACCGGTAATTTAATCAGACTAATCACTTTATTCAAATTGAGGATTTAGTTTGAGGATATACAACATTTTTTTTGTAAGTAAATACATTTTTTTTATATATAATTATCGGCCACTGCCATCAGTAAATTTGATCTTATCGGCCGATAGACCAATTGCAGTCAACAAGGCACATATCGGGCGATACCGATACGCGACCGATATATCGGTGCACCCCTATCCCTAACCGACAGTAGTGTAGTAGTCTACACCCTCCCCAGACACAGTAGGGCAGCACAACGACCAGGAGGGAATTGGCATAATGACTAAATTGGGGAGGTGGTAGAAAGTGGCAAAACGAAAGAAAAACAGTGTGTGACTGCAACATTTGTTAGCATAGGCAGGGGATATGGTATCCTGCAGTGAACTCGCTGGTTCTCACTGGGAATTGACTTTGACAAAATCCTGGAACTAGGGCTGGGTGATACAGAAGAAATCAAAATCACGATAGGTGATCAGTAGGACTTTCTCTCTTTTATCAATATATCACTATCTGTTCACAAACGTACATTAAATCACAGGTTATGTAATCGTGTTGATAGCCTTTTTGAACTACATGGTAATGTTAAGCGTAACGTAACTAAAAACCAAAGTTGCAATTTTTAAATGACATCCCCTCAAAATATGTCAATACAGTATTGGCTTGTTATGATCAATTTAGACAACAGGATTGTGTATCACAATATCTATCATGATTTTGTCACAATGTGATCCCATTGAAAGATGATAAATTATCATTAATGAGTTATTGACCAGCCCTACCTGGAACCTATCCCAGGCTACTGGTGTCCTGGTAACTCGTGAGTCGTGGGGCAAGGCTACACTACAGGCTACTGGTGTCCTGGTAACTCGTGGGGTAAGGCTACTGGTGTCCTGGTAACTTGTGGGGTAAGGCTACTGGTGTCCTGGTAACTCGTGGGGTAAGGCTACTGGTGTCCTGGTAACTCGTGGGGTAAGGCTACTGGTGTCCTGGTAACTTGTCGGGTAAGGCTACTGGTATCCTGGTAACTCGTGGGGTAAGGCTACTGGTGTCCTGGTAACTTGTCGGGTAAGGCTACTGGTGTCCTGGTAACTCGTGGGGTAAGGCTACTGGTGTCCTGGTAACTTGTGGGATAAGGCAAAGTAAAATATATTGTTGGTTTCCTGTTGGTTGTCAGTTTGGCCATGGGTAGGTAGGGAATTTATTTATTTTTTTTATTTTATTCTTTCCCACGGCGACTATGGATAGGGAATTTCTTTATTTAATTAAAATGTTCACAACAATATGGATGCATGTACTCTGCCAGCATGTTTAATATCCATAATACTAAATGTTTGACTAAGATTTCTATGAAACTTTATTCAAAAAAAAAAAAAAAAAAAAAAAATCATTTTTTTTTAGAAACCCATAAAATATATTGGGTCGCACCTAAATCGGCAGGGTCGGTCGGCAACCGGAAACCAACTATTAATTTTGTTAGGCCCAAGGCTACTGGTGTCCTGGTAACTTGTCGGGTAAGGCTACTGGTGTCCTGGTAACTCGTGGGGTAAGGCTACTGGTGTCCTGGTAACTTGTGGGGTAAGGCTACTGGTGTCCTGGTAACTCGTGGGGTAAGGCTACTGGTGTCCTGGTAACTTGTGGGATAAGGCTACTGGTGTCCTGGTAACTTGTGGGGCAAGGCTACAGGCTACTGGTGTCCGGTAACTCATGGGGTAAGGCTACTGGTGTCCGGTAACTCGTGGGGTAAGGCTACTGGTGTCCTGGTAACTCGTGGGGTAAGGCTACTGGTGTCCTGGTAACTCGTGGGGTAAGGCTTCAGGCCACATAACCCAGGCGTCGTAGGTTAAAATGTGACCTTTGTCTGCATGTCGTTCTCTCCCTACCATCTTTCCTGCTACTCTTCACTGAATGCTATTCAATAAAGCAGACGTGCCATAAAAAAAAATGCTAAATGCGGCAAAGTCACGGGGGAGACAAAGTAGTCTCTTATTATTCTGCAGTGTTAGACTGGCTGGAACTACCTACCAACCATTTGAATAAATAGCCCCCTGGTATGAATTTCCTGCCAATTTAGCCATCATCAAATATAAAATGTGCAATGGTTTTATTTTTTGATGTATTTTAAATTTTTATTAGATATATTGATTCATTGATGCAGTGCGGTCGAGTGTCGAGTCATCAAAGGCAAATCGATAGAGCAACACGGAGTGGATCTGTCTTTTTAGCAGGGAATGTGAAATAGTGTTTCAGGACTGTCTTCAGCTAATCTATCTCGGATGGTTTAGTTAGTGGATTTCAGGTTGAGCCGAAGTTTGGTTTCAGTAGGCTATATTTGTTAAAAACAAAACAAAAATGTGTATATTTGATCTTCTGGCCGTATCTTCTCTCTACTCTGAATAAGCTCATGAGATGGTAACAACATGATGAACAAAATGCACTGTGGGTATTGGTGTGAGAAAATGGAATTGCACACTTGCTTGGAGAACACTAAAAAGATCTACAGGGACCATAAAAACTGGAACTAGATGTATATATTTTCAGAGTTGCTGAACCACCTTGCTCAAACAAGGCCAGTGTAATAACTCTGAGTAGGGCAAGATATAAGAACCCTCCCCCCTCACTATATTGTACTATAATTTGTGATGTACACAAAGTATATTTTAATTGTCAACTGTCTTGTTTGATTCCAGTTCCATTGCTCACCACTCGGATAATTACTTTCCTTGTGGGTAATAGTAAAGAATTCGAATACAGCCAGTGAGGTCAAAATAATAGATGAGAATGTATTTCTTCTGTCAGTGTGTTTTTGACTGTGACTTGTTGCTAGGCGAGAGTCTGAAAGGAGGAACCACTCGCTGGCGCGCCATGCCGACATCCTGGCTGCCGTGGAGACACGCCTCTCCTTGCTCAACATGACCTTCATGAAGTATGTGGACTCCAACCTCTGCTGCTTCATCCCCGGAAAGGTGCTTAGCTGCTTCCGTCCATCCCTTCACCTGTCTGTCCCCCACTCATACCCCCCATGCATCTACCACGTATAGAAATACCTGGGATGTGGTTTGGAAAGGCGCTGTGTGAATGAAATAATCAAGTAAAGTGTTCCGTTATTAATCCCCTTTAAATCTGTCATAGCAGCATGAGGGAGGGCAGGTACAGGCAGAAAGATAATAATAGAGATGGTAACAATAATAGAGTAGGACATAGTAAAAATAGTGGAATGGCAGAATTCCATAATAATAATAGTATACATGGTGTATGTATAGTAGTAGCTAGTGTTGTCAAAAATATTGATTTTTCTATACATATCGATTCTGAATATCTAAAACAATTTCAATACTAATTTCCCGCAATACCGATACTTTCTGCACTATCGATTTTCAAATCAATCCCCCCCCCCCAAGAGTCACCTTTATTTGACAAAAAGTGATGTTTGGTGAAAGTTAGATTTGCACTTTATTAATCCCAATAGGGAAATTCATTCTTGTTTGATGATCAAGACGCACCTTTTATTTGTTTTAAGTGAAGTTTGGTGAAAAAGCAAGTTATTGCACTATTAATCCCAATAGGGACATTCATCTTTATTTGATCAAGAGTAACCTTTTATATATATATTATTATTATATATTTTTTTTAAATGAAGATTGGTGAAAGTTAGGTTTGCGCTTCAATCCCAATAGGGAAATTCATCTTGGTTTGATATTTGTGTCAAATAAAAACAAATGTTATTTGAATGATTTCTAGTTTAAGAGAATAAAATCCATTAAAATCGTAAATCGGATTTAAAAAAATAATAATCTGAGATTTTATTTTTAGGCCATATCGCCCAGCCCTAAAACAAAGTGTTTTAAAAGGGTTATATTTATCTTCTATTATAATACCAGAGAGAAGGTGAGGAGAATCGACCAGCAACAAAAGCAAAAATTTAATAAAGAAATGTACATTTTAAGATTAAAATCTTTTCCCCATGGTATCGAATATCGATACTTTTCAAGGTATCGTATCGAAGTTAGAAATTCCAGTATCGTGACAACACTAGTAGTAGCACACTGCACCAGAGTCTGCACAGTTTTAGTATTAAGAGTCAGACAGTCCTAACAATTATCAAGTTCTCCAGCTATTAGCTGCTTCTACCTGCTACATCCATCTGCCTTTGATTGATTCATACATACATTCATTAATGGGGATATGATTTTATAAGATTTTTTTTCTCTCAACTTAACACTTTAACTGCCAGAAGACGTTTTTAGGCATCCTTCCCCGACATGCTCAAGGTGCCGAAGACGCTGTAACTCGTCTTTGATAGCAATATTTCAAAAATCTGTGATCGGATTCATATTTCCCATCCGCTGGCCTGAGACCCACCAAAAAGCCCCACCGAACCCTCCAGCGGTTCAAGAGCGCCATCTGGTGGCCGATCGGCGCAATCGCCCAACAGGAAGCCACTTGGACGATGTGCTATTCACCCACACCACTTCCGGGCACTCTGTACATGTCCCGGGACTCGAGCTCGTCACAACACACAGCGATCCGTTGCCAATAACTCGATAAACAACATGATTTGGACGTATATACCATTATACAACCTGAAAATGGTTCATCTGGATAAACATCCCATAATCGAAAACGGTCTACACCACGCTGATCGTCCAACGGCGCGAGGAAGATACGGTAAGATTCAGCGTTATTTTTGAACGTGTTCGATATAAACTGCTCTGATGAACATATGACCCACACTAGATGAATGATATAACGCTGCCCACGGAATTATAAACGATCCCCCGCCCATCCGGTCAACATCAGATGATACGTAGAAACTTCTAGAAGTACGTCCAATTGAAATTTTTTATATCGCGCCGATTGCCATCAAACTGTATTTCATCATCAATATAATGCATTTGGGGCTATAGATCACGTTCTGGAGAAAGCTGCAGAAAGATGAAAACATACTTATACATTAGACCATATTTTTCTATGAATATGTGAATGAAAAAGTTTAACGTTGCTACACAATGAACAATACATATAGGACTTTGAATGGGCCCTAATAATGGCAATCTAGCAATAGGATTTAAAAGGTTATAGCCCTGCAAAGAAGGGGAACTTATCCATAGACAAATAGAGCTGGAAAATGACTTTGATTGGCAAGGAGCCTGGGCAAATGTCCGACTTACATCAAGGAACCCGGATCATCAACAAATCAATCTGAACTATATTCACAGGACATACCTGACTCCTATAAGGCTGTGCAAAATGGGGCTTAAACAAGACTCCAAATGCTCCCAATGTACAAATGGGGACGAAGGAACATTTATGCACATGTATTGGGACTGCCCACCAGTTAAGGCATTCTGGAAAGATGTGTCCCAACAATTATCAATACTCGTATCTTGGAATATACCTGTACACCCCTCGGTATTACTATTGAATGATGTTTTTGAGTTTGCAGTGAATCCACAACTAAAGAGATTGGTTTTATCGGGTATCACAGTAGCTAAAAAACTGATCGCATCACGTTGGTTTCAACCGGAAAAAATGTGCCGAAAAGTGTGGTTTCTTACATATCTCGATGTGATATATCAAGAAATATCTACAGCAAGAATTCTGGGTCTCAATGAATCCAAAATGTCAATGTGGTTAGAAGTGGTGGAGAGAATAAAAGCTAGCTTATAATGGTAGTGTCTGGTTAGGAGTGGGGGATAATGGAGGTACTATCCAAGAGGGGGTCCGGGAGGGGGGGGTTCGAGCTGGAGCATATGTGTGTAGGGTTTTAGAAAATAGGTATTGGGGGTATATTATATACTAACATTTATATAATTGTAATTTCGCTGGATATACACTGTATACGGTTAAAATGTTATTATAGACTAATTTTGTTTTATCTTGTTTCTGTACTTGCATATATTTTAACCACCTTTACTGAAAGTTTCATTATGCATTGTGTGTTGAGTACTGACTTTTAATAATTTTTGTCTTGCAATAATAAAAAAAAATATATAAAAAAAAAAAAGACAAATAGAGCTGGCAACAGATGGTATATCATGAATTTAACCTCCGGCAGCCAAAGTGTTAATCGCCGATGACGTGTTTAGACGTCATTCCTAGCCATGCTCATTCTGCCGAAGACGCCGTAACTCGTCTTTTATGTCAATATTTCAAAAATCTGTGATCGAAATCATATTTCTCCTCCGGGGTCCTGAGATATACTGCTGATCTCCACTCAACTCTCTAGCGGTTCAAGAGCGCCATCTGGTGGCCGATCGGCAGATCGCCAACAGGAAGTGACTCGTCAAACAGGAAGTGCTCATCCATAAATCGTCCGGGCACTCGCGATCATTAGCAGGACTCTATCTCAACACACTGGATAATCAATCGCTCGCCCTAACTCGATAAACAACGTTATTTGGACGTATATACCGGTAGTATTATACAACCTGAAAATGGTTCATCAGGATCAACATCCCATAATCGAAAACTGTCTACTCCACGCTGATCGTCCAACGGCGCGAGGAAGATACGGTGAGTTTCAACGTTATTTTCTAACGTATTCTATTCTAACTAGATGAATGGTATAACGTTGCCCACGGAATTATAAACGCCCCCTCGCCCATCCGGTCAATATCAGATGATACGTAGTAACTTCTAGAAGTACCTCCAGTTTTCATATGGCACCGATCGCTACCAAACTGTATTTGATCATCAATATAATGCATTTGGGGCTATAAATCAAGTTCTGAAGAAAGCTGCAGAAAAAAACGATAAAAACATACTTATACTTTAGACCATATTTTAGTATGAATATGTGAATTAAAAGTATATCGTTGCTACACCCTGAACAATGGATATAGGACATTGAATGGGCCATAATAATGTCAATTTAGCAATAGAATTTAAAAAGTTATAGCCCTGCAAAGAAGGGGAACTTCTCCATAGACAAATAGAGCTGGCTAAGGATGGTAAATTATGAATTTAACCATGGCGATCAAAGTGTTAACAACTCCCATTAATTTCCAGTTGAGCTTCATGTTTTCCTGTATCATCCCCCTCAGATGTAGCTGCTATATACACTCTTGTCATCCATCCTGTCATTCTTGTGTCCATCAATCCCCTTTTCCTTGTAAGATGGATCTGCCTTGACATTATTATTGACTCTGTGCTTCTGTGATTTGTCCAGCAGGGGGTACCCCTGCTCTTCAAGTTCAAGTTTCTTTAATAGTTGTCATATAGAAGTACAGAATACTTTTATACAAAATGCTTCTTTGTTACGCTCCAGAGACTGTGCTAGACAAAACGATAAGTATGAAATAAAATAGTATAGCATGCTTATCGTTTTGTCTAGCACAGTCTCTGGAGCGTAACAGAAAGAAGCATTTTGTATAAAAGTATTCTGTACTCTAAAAGTCATGGTATGATACAAAATGGGACAAATGACCTTTCGCAAAGTCCCGCCCCCCTTGGTTACTGTTGCTATGTCCAACAAGCTTTCCGTCTGAGAGCCAGCTACGTTCGACAAGCTGCCCGTCTTAACAGCCAGCATGGAGGGTCTCCGTAGCTTACCAGATTCCTTTTTGAGAAAAGGGCATTTAGGGGTGTGGTTTTGCGAAAGGTCAATTTGAGGTTCAAATACCTTTGCCTTTTGACCATGGCATTGTGAAATTTTGTCCACAGCATTCATAATGGCAAAGGATCATGTTCTCTTGGTTACTGACCCACTTGCAATGGTTAAGCCTCATGTTTTTGACTTGTGATTTCCCTCTGCGTGTGTATATGCGTCTATTCCAATTTCCCAGGTGATAGACGAGATTTACCGTGTGCTGCGGTACGTGAACTCCACCCGCGCCCCACAGCGGGCTCACGAGGTGCTGCAGGAGCTTCGGGACATCTCCTCCATGGCCATGGAGTACTTTGATGAGAAGATCGTCCCTATCCTCAAGAAAAGGCTGCCTGGGGCCGACCTGTCAGGGCGCCTCATAGGCTCCGCCCCAGGTAAAGGCTGCCATGTTGAAGGCCATGTTGTATTAACTCCCATTTAATTGGCTGCTATTTTACTCCTAATGGAATGTAATTGCACATTGTTACGGTTGTTGGTTTCAATGGGCCTCATTCATGAACTGTTCTTAAGCACAACTTTGTTTATAGCCCTCAATTTAGTCTCAGTCAGGAAGCAAAGCCTGCCATCTATTGTGTACCTCTTGTAACATAAATGTCTTTGCAAGCCTGGGTGATTGCCAGTTACAAGAGGTACACAATAGATGTCGGGGACAAGGAGTTACAAATGGACACCAGGCTTTTCCACCTGTCTTTAATTGACGGATACAAAATTATAGGGTGTAAGAACAAATTTGTCCCATTGTGTTTTTTGGGTGTCAATTCAAAGGACATATTTTGGCTCTGTTAGGTTGTCTTTACTAAAGTGGGCATTTAAGACATTGATACTCTGAATGAAGTGAACGATGACGTCACGTGTAATAATTCAGACTCTGGTCTCCCCAGTAGCAGGCCCGTCCACCTCTCTGACCACCATGTCCCTGCTGGCCAAGAACACCCCATCGCGCTCCGAGATGGCCAAAGTGCAGCAGCAGGTGAAGGTAAACGGGGCGTCCATGACGGCGCTGCGCGTCAAGCAGCTGGAACAGCAGAAGCAGCTTCAGGATCAAGAGCAGAAGCTTCTGGAACAGACGCAGGTCATCGGGGAGCAGAACGCACGCCTGGCAGAGCTGGAGCACAAGCTTCGCGAACTGATGGACAGCAGCACGGACGCGGCGGCTAGGTCCGGCGTGGCCGCTCCCTCGACATCTTCCATCGGCGCCAGTATGTCTGGCAGGGCATTGCCAGCCGGCGGCATCCCCATGGCTGCATCCCTACCCAGAGGGCCGGAGGGCGATGGGAGCCAGGCACTGAAACGCACCAGGAAGAACCTGGACCTCCCGCGTCAGTCCAAACGCCTGCGCAGCAAGAAATAGGGGGACGCTTTATATGTCATTTCATTTTTCTTTGTTTGTTTTTGGTTTTGAGGTCTGATGGATTGCACCCTGAACCCACCCCTCTCTCCCCCAACGATCATGTCCCGTGAGCCGCCTCAGGAGTACGTCTCTAACTCTTGGACAGTGTTGTATGCCCCCACCCGCCCCATGCCGTCTCCCACTACAATGAACTACCACTCGTGGGCGTGTCTTTGGACTTGTGTCGCCGATGTGTTTAATTTAGTGCTGCTGTCCACAGCTTAACCACTGAGCCCACATAAGCCACTAAGAATTTGCACATTAAACGCCAGGGTTGAATTTTCACTTATATTTAATTTAAGGGGTTTTTAAGCAACTCCACTAAAGAGTGGTCTCGGTTTGCCCGCTCATTAAACTGAAGTAAAATACTATTTGCTGTTAGAAAGACTTGGAGATGGGGACTATGAAATTGACAGTATTGAGATAGTCATACATTGGGGTCATGACTGATTGACCTTAGGGATAATGACAGAAGGATTATGTAAATTATATGGTAAGTAAAAAATAGAAATAAAATAAATACTAATTTGGGAATCATCTAAATAACCAAAATCTTTTATCTGTGAGACATTAGTGTCATTGATCCCAGTGATTACACCTTTCAGTGAAGCCTGGATAGATGCTTTCCTCACCTTTGCAGAGAGGCTTGAGGAGTTCACTGTTATCTAATCCCCAAGTGCAATATGACATTAACAAATGCTCCTTTCTCCTGGTTATATTTTTAGTCATCCTCAAGGACATTTTCCACAAGATCTGCTAATTTCCTGAAAAAACACCATGGAAAAATGTTGTTGAGGGTAAGAAACGTTAAGTGTTCAGACAGACACTGTAATAATGCTTTTGAAATGTTCCATAACACCATGTTGTAGTCCTTCGCCACCGCCGTCTCCTCTGTTTGGTAGAAGGTCTAATGTGGAGATGGAATTCATGTTGAGGGAGTTCCGTGACCCATTGTGCCTCAGTAACCAATGAGCGAAAGGATCCTTATTATTCCTCGTACATCGGAAATGCAGTGGACAGAGCAGTTGTATCCAGAGAGTAATCCCTTCTTAATGAGGTTTTCCATTGGGAATATAAATCTCCCATCAGGGCTGGTGCTCATTAGCTCGTTACTCTGTTCCACTTTGTATGTAAAATGTTTGTGCACACCTGTTGTTGATCAGATGATCTTGTCTGTGAAGCACGTTGCTCACAGTTATATACCCGGTTCTACATGAAGTAAACGGAAACTAGGCTATCTGTGGTGTTTGGTGGGGGTGAGCTTTCTGTGATGCAGGTATAATTGACCACCTCTACCAAAAGACCTTGGGCAGGTTATCATTTACGACTGCTTTGCAAGTGACCGTAGATGGTTATGAAAAGAAAATGTAAGCGTTGCTGGAGTTGAATGCCACAGAGTTCAAGCTTGAATGAATAACCCAATCATTATTTAAAGGTAGAATCTGTAATGCTGTCAAACAGCGACTTCTAGGCAAAATAGCCCTACTTGGTAATTGGTATTGCACTTTGTTTACATCTTCTATTTTGGTCTGATGTTGGGAGTTGAGTACGGATAGGGGAAGGGTTGCTACTGCTGGCCACACCTCAGGCTCTACCAAGAGACGTCTGGGGAAATTCACAGTATATTATTAACCCTTGTGTGGTATTCGGGTCAAGAGGAATTATACAATGAATACTTTTTTTAACCAGAGACTCATTGGCCTTGGTTCATTTTCTCTGAAGAACATGTAAAAATAACACATTCATTGTGTGCCCCTCCCCCCTACACATTATTACATATGTGGTGTTTGGGTCCAAAAGTGTGGAAATTGTAGTAAAAATTCAACAAAAAGGTTCACTGTGTACCTTCACTGTGCCTCCACCTTGTTTAATTTATATGTTTAAAAGATGAACATGATTTATTCCATTCATGTCTTGATTATAATGGATTATTTTTAATGGACATCACATTGTATCACAAAAAGCAAATGGCACTTTTATTGATAAATGTGATCTAGCAGAGGTAAATGGAAAATGTTAACCATAGACAGTATGCTGTCTAGATTGCTTGCAATCAAGATAAAGTATTCTTACATTAATTATTATGGCTTTATTGTTTTAAAATTCCAATAATGTTGTGGGTCCACCAAACCCTGTGAACATTGGGAGAGTAACATAAATGTGAACACCACACAAGGGTTACGTTACTAAACTCCAACCTACATGTCGGACTAAAACAAGAAATAATTAAACAAAGTGGGGCTCTTTTAGTCACTGTTTGACGACATTACAGATTGTACCTTTTTAAAAAGCATTGCATAATTTCTTCTGTGGAACAGAACCCCTCACCTTTCCTTCACATTATTTCTCTTGCCTTCTGAGGTTAGCTGGTGAGCCCATATTGCGGCTGGAAAGTATTTTAAAATTTCTTTTTTGGATGACCTCAACCACTCATGGCATGAACTTTTTGTAAGGCATCCTGGGAAATGCAGTTCACTTCTGAGTGGACACAAGCGTGTATTATGAACACTGGGCAGGAAACACAAGAATATGTTATCTAGTGGCTTAATTTGAGACTGCGTCTCAGTTTAGAAAAAATACTGTACTGTAAACTTCATGTTCTTCAGAGTGTAGATTGTGAATTATTTCATGTATGTATACGGAGGAAAAGAATATCTTTTAAGTCGGCCCATTTGGGGCCAACTGTATGGTTTGTTGCACACATCTGTTACAAATGTACAAATCAAGCCTATTAAAAAGAAATTAACATATCCAGATATTGGTGAGTGTTTGAACAATTTAAGATCTGGCTATTTATTTGTCAAATAGCAGTGGATTCCAGTGTTATTCTTCGTTAAAGCAACGTTCAAGTTATTTCACAGTCCAAGAGCAACACGGCAATAGACGATACAAAAATTACAAATCTGACAATTATACACTCATCGCAATGGGTTCTAGTCTAGAGTAAAGTGCATCACAATGCATTCTCAGTGTTTCCCCTGGAAAAAAATTCAACCGGTGCTGTGCTGCGCGCAATCTGCCGGAATCCATATTTGTGCGCGCGTGCCGCCGGAATCCATATTAGCGCTCGCTGCCGGAGAAATAACTTAAAACTACCTTAGAATTGTTCGAGATAGGGGCGGTCAGGGAAACTGGCGTTGTGGACAGCTTCACTTCACTTGAAGCTTCACTTCAGGTCTGGGCGCTTGCTCAGCGGAGGCAGGACTTGAGGAAGGCAGCGTGACCTCCCACGCGTTACACTTCACCAATGAGAGCCCTCGCTGCCAGGTGAGAAGAGAGCCACTGGCTGTCGCCGCACGTGTCGGAGGAAGCGTGCGGATACTTCAGGGTTCCCTTGTACCGACCAGTAGGAGAACATGCGCACAACAACCAGGAGGGGGGGGGGGGGAATTGGCACAACGACTAAATTGGGACGGGGAGAAAACAGAAAAATCTGAGAAAAAAAAATGGTTCGAGATGGGTTATTCATGTTCATGGAGTCATGTGCGTGTGCATTGCTAGGCTGTTTTTGGTGTGTCCGCTGACACTAGAAGTGCTCTGGAGGCCCAGGTAGCTGCATATACAGGTAGCTGCATATACATATTTGTACACTGCAAAAAAGTATCTTATCAAGTGAAAATATCTTGTATTTGGTACAATAAGTCCAATATTGAGTAGAATTATCTTATTCCACAGATAATTTTGCTTATTCTTTTCTTTTTTTTTTGGTCAATTTAATCTTGTTTTAAGAAAATGTTAATCTTGTTTTCTTAAAACAAGATTAAATTGACAAATCAGAAAAAAGCTAAATTATCTGCCAGTGGGATAAGATAATTCTACTCAATATAGACTTATTGAGGGGCGGCTAGGTGGTGTAGTGGGCAAGGCGCTCGCCACCTATGCAGGAGACGCTGGGTTCGAGCCCAGCTCCGCATTGCTATCAGCTTGGCTGGTCGTTCATACTAAGACAATTGGCAGTGTTAGGGGTGGGAAAGCTGATGGGTGGGGATAGGACGTTGTGGACAGCGACTCCTACAGGTCGGTTGGTGCGCCTGCGCAGCAGAATCAGGAAGCGACGGGGGCGGCGTTGTCCCTCCCACGCAGACCCCCGCCGCTGAGAGATCGCGCTGTGCAGGTGAAAAGATGCGACGGCTGCTTCCTCGAGTACCGGAGGGGACATAAGGCTTCGTCCACATTGCAGCCGGCTTGTGTGAGGCATGGCCTAACAGCGTTCGAGACAGGGGAGGGTAGAATTGGACGATACGAAATTTGGAATGGGAGAAAAATAGAAAATGGGAGAAAAAAGTAGATAAAAAAATATATAGACTTATTGTACCAAATACAAGATATGTTCACTTGATAAGATAAATTTTTTTGCAGTGTAGTTGTAATCAAAGTAAATTGAAAAGTCAAGATTAATGACATGCTTCAACACTTTTACACTATTTGTATAAGTATAAATACTAACATACTAACTGTCTAACATACACAAATCATAATACTACAACAGCACTTTACACCTAAGAAGTCTCAGTGGCATAGGCTTCTGCCTTAGAGCATTTCATTTACCTGGGCTTTTGAAAGAAAAGCTCCAGGGCTCTTTGGTAGGGGAATTCACTGTTAGGCGGCCCATTGATTCTGAGACGCATACAAGCAGCCAGATGGTCTCCCTGCAGCCTTTTCCTCAGGTCAGCACAGCCCAAATGAAATGATTAAATATATATATATATATTTTTTATAAAAAAAATAATAAAAAAAAATGTATAGTCTAGTCAGGGGTTCCCAAACTTTTCAGGCCAGGGCCCAGAAAATAAGGCGTCAGAGAGCCGCGGCCCAATGCACATCGTCGGGCTCTTTTTTTTTTTTTTTTTTGCCAGGCGACCGATTTTTTAAGCCAAATATCACTTCAATCCTATTAAGTTAGTTATTCATTTATATGTGCTATTTATGAGAGGGCTAACTTGTTGCAAAATAATAATGATAATAATAATAGCCTCATTAAAATACTATTGTTGCTTCGGTTGTTTTCAGCATTTTATGTGCATAATCTGTTATTTAGTTTGAAATCTTCGTTGAAATAAGTAGATTTTTCGTTTTTGTTTATTTATTAAGTTAATATAAAACCATATAGTCACATTTTAGAATACAATAGAATTTTAGAATACAACTAGAAACACTGTCCTGGCCTGCTTCTAAGTTCAGTGGCCTGACAATTTTTTTTATAAAAATTAAATAAAAAATAAAAAAAAATTAAATAAAAAATTAAATTAAATTTTTTTTTTATTTTTTTTTTTTTTTTTTTTAATCATCTCGCGGCCCACCCGTGGCTGTTCGCGGCCCACCTTTGGGTCGCGACCCCGACTTTGGGGACTCTAGTCCATAGCAGCGGCGGTCCTAATTAGCCGCTGCTGAATGCATATAAGAGAGAGTCTGTAAAGTGCACCACAAGGGATCCCATCTATTTTACAAGCTAATAGCTGTTTGAACAAATGAGTGCTTGTGCCTGTTTGTTTTAACTCTCAGTACTAGAGGGGAGAGTATGTGGTCAACATCAAGAAGGATGACATGGCCCTGTTCCTCGTACCTGGCTAACTGAGTTAGCCGGATTATTTTCAGGATAACTTGACATAAGCTAGACCTTTCGGTTCCCCGAAGCGCGATTGTCTAAAACTCTAAATCACTATGGCAACAGATCAGAATGTTTGAACCTGCTACAGCGCAGGGTTTAGTTCAG
This sequence comes from Notolepis coatsorum, assembly GCF_963971535.1. Classification (NCBI taxonomy): domain Eukaryota; kingdom Metazoa; phylum Chordata; class Actinopteri; order Aulopiformes; family Paralepididae; genus Notolepis; species Notolepis coatsorum. Next base: position 114,568,414 of record NC_140173.1, on the reverse strand, counting down.
TTAGCTGGATCAACTGGCCACGCCCTCACAAAGAAATGCCAGCTCTCACAGATCCCATTATACCATTCTGAATTATGTTTTTGTGCTTCGTTTTTCTAGAGGGGGCTTTTGAAATGTAAAATAATAGACCTAAAATGCTGATAATAAATAATATTCAGCCTATGGATTTACTTTGTCCTAAATAATGCACGTCATAGTTATACGGATACGGCGCTCACGAGTCGCGACACACACTATGTGGTTATTTTAATAACGGAGCATTGCAAATGTGAATCCCGCTGGGATATTTTGAATGAATGAAACCTATCGGGCGTTTGGCTCTGATTCGTTTCATATTCTCCGCTGTGGATGTATTTGCTTAACGGAGTGCCCGGATTGTGTTTCATTCAAGCATAAATTGAAGCGTCTTTATGCGTGGATTGTGGATGTGAATTACGACAAATCTGAATATGTGGATTGTTGAATTGTATCACTGTCACTCACGTTATTGTGATATTGTAACTGGGATTAAAATGTGAGGAGATGCGCTGTTTGACGGATTTGATGACGTGGACGTGACTTGAGAAAATGAATGAGCAATTGCAAGCCTTTGACCTTTTGATGAATGAATTTGAGAAAATGCATTTATCTGTTCAAGCACTGTTATCTGATGATGAACAAGAGGGTGATTAACATGACTGGTGTCACTGGTATAAACCAAAGGTTAATCAATTCAATGCATGTATGGATGATGTCCGAAACAGATTAAAACCTGATTAATAGTGAAACTATAGCCTCCAAGCCTCTCTGACACGTTATTTCGGGGGTCGCACCTTGAAAAATTTGGGAACCATGTATTTATATAGTACATGATACCTAAGCACATACAGTACAGATATCCTCATAAGTATCTATTAATTCGTATCAATTAGATACTCTTTGGGCTTGTTTTTATCTACTTATTCTGAAAGAGTTGAACTAATTATTTTCGCTAGCAAGATCTCATTCGATTATTCATTCCATTAAGCCTACTGCCAGCAGTTACATTTAAATAAATATAATCTGATTGATTGGGGTAATGAGGGACTTAAAATTTGCCTATAGATTATGCATTTAACTTGTCGGCGAGGCTACATTACATTTACATTTAGTCATTTAGCTGACGCTTTTATCCAAAGCGACTTACAAGTTCTGTATGACAAGTCATCAGGAAGTGTTGCGTGCTACAGTGTAGGCTAGTTTATTAGGACAAGTGCATGACAGTAACTTAGTTAGGGTTAGATTTTAAATAAATTCTTAAAAATGTCACAATCATTAGAGAGTGAAATATAATTAGATGTACATTACACTTCATCTTCATAAGAATTTCTTGGGATGCTAATGATTTTGAGGAAAACTAGATTTTACTTTTCTCAGAACAATTTAACTCAATTAAAGGTTAGATTTCTCTCATATTTTGAGTGCAATACTAAGCTGATAAAGCAACATGAATTCTTTTCACATTTACCTACGGTGCCAAATGTTGGCTGTACTGTATAGCCTCTTTTTGTCCTTTTTTGAAAGAACCCTTTTACTCTCAACCAAATACTCATCCTTTCAAGCATGCAGTAGATCCAGACAAGATCAGACTGATCTCAAATTATCTCTCTAAGGAGTCGTAAGGACCTACGCTATCTAGTCCCCCGGGCCCCCCCCCCCCCCCCCCCTGAGATCTGTTACTAAAAGCAGATGAAGTTACCATCTGTAACACTAACACACCATATAGTAGATCTACACCGCAACAGGTGAAAATAGGATTGTCTTAATTAAACTGAACCCTTATCCTTAAATTACCTCCTGCATTGTACAGTATATGTAATTTAAACAAACCCTGTGTATCAGTTACTTTACTTGTATTCACATACCAACAAGATAAAAGAAGGAATTGTCTCACAAAGACTTGTTTGATTGAATTTATTGGACAATCTAAAATCACATACAATACTGGTACACAAAATGTACAGCCATAACATATTTAAAACCGTCGAGGATTTAAACACAATAAAACCTGATGACAAGATGATAAGACATGCACAAATAACATTTTCAAACATTATACATATATAAATATGAATAAAAAAATGCAATAAAACAAACAAACACAGTCTACAGCACACCTGCATATATCTTTCTTTATCCTGAGTGACTAAGCCATTTCTTCAAAGCCTGTTTAAAATGTCTATCTGACTCAATACTTTTTATAGACACTGGCAGTTTATTCCACTCACAAGCTGAAAGGTATTTTCCCACATTGAGCTCTTGAATTTGCACAGTTTAATGTCAGTTAAACTGCCCCTGGTTGCATATGTGTGGGTGTCCCTAAAGCACATAAAATAGTTCAGATTCAGATTCAGATTACTTTATGTATCAGGGGACCCTATTGAACATGATTTTATGGGTAAGGCTCAACTTAATTTGAATCACCCGCTTTTCCACTGGGAGCCAGTTTACTTGATTGCAGTGTAAAATTTCCCTCTGGATAATAAAAGTATTTCTATTCTATTCTATTCTATTAAGTTGAGCTACATCCAGGTGAGTGCGGGTAGGAAGCTTCATCACTACTCTAATCATTTTATTTTGGGCAGTCTGAAATTATAATTTTATTCCCTGGGGTGCACTACTATACCAGAAGAGGGCAGCGTATGACTCTGGTCAAAATGACTCTGGATCAGGGCACCTGATAACATCCTTAGGGTTGAACTATCAAACATCTCATCTTATGGCTTATTTTAGCGAGGGCTTTCAATGCCTGTGAGATGTTTGTCTAAGGTGCATCCTAAATAAACTACCGAATCCTTACCAGCAATGACTGACTCCTCCTACCTGGATCTTCAACCCTGGGGACTTTCGCAGCTTTACTTTGGATCCAAAAAGTATGGCCTCAGTTTTCCTAAGGTGGAGAGGCAGCTTATTATCGGCCAGCCATGTTTCCACACTCTGAAGCTCCTTACTTATGGTCTTCTCTACCTCTCCTAGGTCTTTGTGAGACACACAAGAATGGCAGAATCATCAGCGTATAGAAACAGGTCAGACATACAGGCAGATTTCATGTCATTAATATATAATAAAAAAAGAGTGGCCCTAGCACACTTCCTTGAGGGACCCCACAGGCCACAGCTAACATTCTTGGGAGAGGTAAAGGTACCATTTCTTTTTTTTATCCACTTTTTCTCCCCATTTTCTATTTTTCTCCCATCCCAATTTTCGTATTTTCCAATTCTTCCCTCCTCTGTCTTGAACGTTGCTAGACTATGCCTCCCACTGGTCGGCTGTAGTGAGGACAGAAGCCTTGCATCACGTGTCCCCTCCGGTACACGAGGAGGCAGCCTGTCTCATCTTTTCACCGCAGCAGCTCGAACTCTCAGTGGCGAGGAGTCACGCGTGGGAGGCTCACGCTGCCCCCGCTACTTCCTGCTTCCGCCGCACCGCCGTCACCAAACCGACCTGTAGGAGTTGCTGTCCACAACGTCCAATCCCCACCCACCGGCTTTCCCACCCTCTAACACTTGCCAATTGTGTTAGTATGAACGACCGGCCAGCCAGTAGCAACGCCGAGAGCTGGGCTCGAACCCAGCGTCTCCTGCGTTAGTGGCGAGCGCCTTGCCCACTGCTCCAATCAGCCGCCCGTAAGGTACCATTTATATAATGGTAGGAGTTTACCCAGTCAATTGTCAACCTGCTGAAGCCTATGGCCTTTAATTTAATTCGCAGGATGCCATGGTCGACCGTATCGAAGGCCTTTTGGAGGTCGAGCATGGACATTCCACAAAAGTGGCCCGCGTCAACCTATTTTCTTTTTTTTATCCACTTTTTCTCCTTATTTTTCTATTTTTCTCCCATCCCAATTTCGCCTCGCCAATTCTCCCCTCCCCTGTCTCGAACGTTGCTAGACTATGCCTCCCACTGGTCGGCTGCAGTGAGGACCAAGCCTTGCATCACGTGTCCCCTCCGGTACACGAGGAGGCAGCTGTTGCATCTTTTCACATGTACAGCGCAATCTCTCAGTGGCGAGGAGTAACGCGTAGGAGGCTTACGCTGCCCCCGTTACTTCCTGATTCTGCTGTACAGGCACACCAATCGACCTGTAGGAGTCGCTGTCCACAACGTCCAATCCCCACCCACCAGCTTTCGCACCCCTAACACTGCCAAATTGTGTTAGTATGAACGACCAGCCAAGCTGGTAGCAACGCCGAGAGCTGGGCTCGAACCCAGCATCTCCTGCGTTAGTGGCGAGCGCCTTGCCCACTGCACCACTTAGCCGCCCCGTCAACCTCTTTTCTGATGCGGTCCGTTAAATAAAGGAGGCATGATTCCGTAGAGTGGGATTGTCTAAAACCTGACTGTAGTTTGAATAAAATGTTGTGACCCGTTAAAAATGCATTAATCTGCTCGTGAATAATCTTTTCCATGACCTTGGATAGAACACTTAAAACTGAAATTGGTCTGTAGTTTCCCTTTTCTGATGTTTTGCCCTTCTTATGGAGGGGGATGACTCTAGCACTTTTTCTCCTCCTGTTTTTCTGTGTTTTTCTCCCATCCCAATTGAGTCGTTATGCCAATTCCCCCCTCCCCTTCCTGGTCGTTGCTCGCATGTGCCCCCCACTGGTCGGTCTAGGGAGCCCTGAAGTCTATCAGATGCTTCCTCCGAGACATAGGAGACAGCCAGCAGCATCTTTTCACCTGCCAGTGCGGACTCATTAGTGAGGTGTAACGTGTGGGAGGTCACACTACCCTCACCATCTCCCTCCCTTGCTGTGCAGGCGCCCTGACCGACCTGTAGGAGTAGCTGTTTACAATGACCAGATTACCACCCCACCGGCTTCCCTCCCGCTGACTCTGCCAATTGAGCCAGTATGACGGCCGGCCAAGCCGGAGGCAACGCTGACAGCCGGATTCGATACCAGTGTCTTTCGCGTTGGTGACGAGCGCTTAGTCTGCTGCGCCACCCAGCCGCCTTCTGACTCTAGCACTTTTAAAATCTGAAGGTACCTTGCCCTGTTCTATGGAAAGATTAATTATATGAGTTACCGCAGGTGAAATGCACTCCGCTGCATCCCTTAAAAACCTGGCCTGTATATTATCGAGACCTGTGGCATTGTTGTCTTTCAGTTTATTTAGCCTCTTGAGAACAGTACTTTCCATTACCCTGCTAAAATGAAAGGAATTGGCTTGAAGCCCTCTGAAACTCTGAACATGAGATATCATGCACCATATGTGCCAGAGTGGCAAGGGAAGGGAGATCCTTAACCAGGTTGCTTGCCACAGAAGTAAAATAGTCATTTAAGCATTCAGCCACTTCCACCTTATCAGATATGGTAGAACCATAAAGCTGCTGTTTTTTTGTTTTTTTTGTTGCTATAACCCAACTCTTTCAGGGATTTCCACAACTTGCGTGAATCATTTTTATGTTCTACGAGCTTTTCACACAATCATCATTGATGGATACTTGAAATCTGTATTCAGTAGTTAGTATCAAATTAAATAAGATGGAACAGCTCCATGCATTAATTGAATAAACAACTATTTTCTCATTACCAGTATGGTATTGTTTAACTTGTACAGCTTTTTGCACATCTTTGTCAGGGAATTCCAACAATTCTGGACCTGAATGTACCAGTTAATTGTAATCATCTCTCTCTCCTTATAGTCAAGCCAGGTTGTGGAGGAGAGAGACAGGCTGTAGACTACTTTGCCCGTCCTGAGCCTGCTATGATGCATGCAGGTGTTTTTACACCACCCAAAACAAGATTCAGCCAAGAGCGAGTGAGTACACTGGTCCACTTCCACTGGTCCACTTGTCCATGGCACTTACTGCCCAGCTTTGTAGTGGTTTGGGGGAATAGTACAGTAGGTACGCATATTTAAGGAGTCGCAAGGATGGTGTACTGGTGGGTGGTGTCCGACCGATTGTGGTGGGCCGGTCTGGGCCAAAAATGCCATGGCCAATTTTTTGTCCCAGTCCAGCCCTGCACATAAAGGATTTCTTAGCAAGATTTATTGTCCTGTTAACTTTTTTTATACTCATTAAAATGTGACTCATCCCTAGTTTTCTTAAAATTGAATAAAACTTAAATTCCTTAACTTTAAATTTTAAAATCTCATCAGTAAGGCTCTGTACGTTGTTTGATTCTAACTATCTTAAATGGGGCCAAACTATCTACCATCAACATAATTCAGAACAATAGACCAATCCACTTTGATCATATTCTCAATGAGAGAGGCTTTACTATCCTTTTTCAGCTATCTAATTTTTACTGAATTATGGCAATTAAAAACATTTTTCTGGATCTTTCTGATGGCGAAAATCATAGAGTGGTCACTGAGGCTATAATCAACCACGTTGTGGGGGTCTGATGTGATCATGTGAGGCTATAGAAATAGGTATGGTAAAACTGGTTTTGCATAATATTGTTGGTGATTAAAGCTGCAATAATTATTTTCTGACCACTAGAGGGCAGCATGAGGCCACTCTATTTATCCCAAAACTAAAGCCTTGTCTTGTTTAGCCAAAGTGATCATTTTAAATACACAATCTTGTAACTAAGAGGTTTGCTTTTTTGTGCATGGATTATAGATTTCAACTACAATAAATACAACTTTCTATTGGGCATTTCCTGGGTGTACAAGGTAAGTAAACACTTCATCGCAATACTGATTTTTTAAATGGATTGGTTTATAATATATGCAGAGCTAAAGCGAGGGGTCGCCAGATGATTTAAAAAAAAAAGAAAAAAAAAATGTTGCAGTCAGGCCACTGAACTTAGAAGCAGGCCAGGACAGTGTTTCTAGTTGAAGCAGCGCAATAGTTAGAGATAACCTATGTGGGGAACAACCAGGAGATCACTACAACTCACACAAGTTGGAGAACTATCTCTCTCTCTCTCTCTCTCTCTCTCTCTCTCTCTCTCTCTCTCTCTCTCTCTCTCTCTCTCTCTCTCTCTCTCTCTCTCTCTCTCTCTCTTGCGCTCACACACACACACACAAGGAGCCGCATGTGATTGGTGGAGGCGGGCCCTTACAAAAAACTGTTGTTGCTAATCATTGACACATGCTAGCCTGTAATAATCCCCCCCAGAAAAATCTACTTTGCATTTGATATATTGCAAATATATGCCATCACACACACTGGCATTTAAAGGGTTAGAATTATAAAATTAATATGTGGTGTTATGATCAGGGCTGAAGTTGAATAAAAGATTGTATTATTTTCAATCTGACATTACAAAAAAACTGAAAATCCATCAAAATCAGTGTTGTTGCTAATCATACATATGCTAGCCTGTTTTTTAACAATAATTTGTGATGCCATCACAAACACTGGCATTTAAAGGGTACAAATAAAAAAAATCTGCACCAGAATGCAGGAAATTAAGTCTTTGTAACAAGAAATGTCCTGGTGGGGGACCCCCAGACCCCCTGCTTAAAAAGTGGCCTGACTGGGGCTATATTTTGCACTATATTTCCTGGCCTGAATGATTTCCCCAGTCCGGCCCTGGTTAAAAGCCTCCAATGCTTATTAGTGTGTGTGCGTTTGAACGTGTGCATGTTTCAACCATACATTTCCATTTATAAATAAAAATAAATAATTTATTTTTATTTTTTTACCTCCTATAATAGTGGGGGTTTGATTGATTGATTGATTGATTGATTGAAAAGTTTATTAACAGATTGCAGAATGGGTACAGTACAGTACAGCTCAATACATACAATTGTTAAGGGGATGCAGACCAGAGAAAGACTTTCGTCTTGTTTACATCAGGGTCCCCCATTTTCAATTCATCATAACATATATGACATACATGACATACAGATAGACAGTACTGCTACATCTATACATTTATGACATATCAGATTTGCAAATACAGTACTGTTTGTGTCCACAAAAAGTGTCCAGAAAAAGAGTGTATATACATTTGACGTAGAACCTGTATATTGGGGGAGGTTGGGGGTGGTTGGGTGGGGGCTGTACATTGGAGGTGGGGGGGGGGCACTGTACACTGTACATTGGAATACTGACAAAGCCATACTTGGTCCTTTACTGTACAACTGGGTTAGGACATTTGTAGGGGCCAGTTTCGAATTGCAGTCTCCCGTAGGTGTTCTTTGAGAGTGTTTTTGAAAGTGGGTAGTGATTCACATTCCTTTACAGCTTTGGGTAGGGCGTTCCACATTGATGTGACATAATTGCGAAACGTGTTTAGTCCCTTGTTTGAGCCGAATCTGGGTTTAACATGATTTGTGGAGCTCCCTCTGGTGTTGTGATCGTGGTATTCACTGACCTTTGGGAAGTATTTTGACATGTACATGGGTACCTTGGTCGCGTAGTGTATCTTGTAGACCAGGCCCATTGCAAGTTGCTGTACTCTGTCGTCTACACTAAGCCATCCTAGGTTGTCAAAGTGGGCAGGGGTGAGGTCTCTCTGACCCTGTTATTTTTGGGTCGCGGCCTGAAAAGTTTGGGAACCCCTGAGTTAGATGTCAGTGTTGTATGTTGGTGTTGGGGATCCCGTATGTACTTGGTTATCACTCCATTATTTGCTCACACTTTTCCTCAACTTCCCGTTGGGCAAAACAGGAAATGTCACACTGCTAGCAAGGTCTACAACAGAACAAGCCCTTTAGTGGTGACCTGGATGGATTAACTGAGATGTAACAACATGATTATTTGATGTCATACCCAACCCCCCCCCCCCCCCCCCACCTCCAATGTACAGTGAATGAATGTGAGTGAATCCAGCAGGGTGAAGATTTGATTTGATTTTTATTAAGGATCCCCATTAGCTGGTGCCATAGCAACCAGCTAGTCTTCCTGGGGTCCACACAAAAAAACATACAAAAACAATTATTGTTGCAAAAACTGAATTTTTAAATGTCAGTACTTAACACACATAATGAAGCTAACAAATAAGATAGCTAAAATTACATGTGAGCAGCTTCAAGAGAAGCGTCGGGAAGTGGCTCATGGACAGAATAGAGGAATAGCCCCCTATAGTTTGAATGGGTTTCCAATCAGTTTTTAGTTATTGTGGGGTATACAATTTTAGCTATAGGTTAGTCTTCTAATGTTTTAAATGTATGTGTTTTGTGTTATTGTCGTGTTTTTGTTGTGGCCTAACAGCCCTGGGACCATGACGGAAATAAGGGTTTTACTCTTTCTCATGTTATCCTTTGGATCCTTGTTGTGTGGTTTTTGGACCTGGTAATTCAAGCTGCCCATTACTGGAACCTCTAGTTTAATGATCATGCACAGTATTACTATAAACAATCTGTTTATGTATAAAAACAGGAGTTTTACTGCTCGTCATGACCAACTTGAGCAGCACACGTGTATTAAAAGACAACCTATTATCAACTTTAAGCCAAGAGAGGCAGGCATGCATACGGCTCACATTATACCTTATGAGCAGCCCGTACCAACCGAAGAGGTATATTGGGCCCTGAGATTATGTGTTTAAAACAGATTAACATACATATAACTTTTCCAACCAAGAAGCCCCAAATATAGTTTGGCTGACGATTCCATTTGAGAAAGCTTTTTCCCAAAGGACCCCAACTGGAAGACTTTTTCTTTTTTGCAAAGATGCATTTAGTACTGTGTCCATGCTGTAGTATTTTGAGCGATACTGTAACCGTGGACAATGTGAAATCAAATTGCTTGTACATTGTCTCATTAGGCTAACTTCTTGTAGCTACATTAAAATAATCCTGAAATTAAGCTTCTCTGCATTTAGCTGGAGACCCCTGGGATATATCCAAGAAGGGAAAAAAGTATGATGGTGTTTACATAATTCCCATAATCTTTTGGTCTCTACAATGATTGTCTTGACAATAACATAGTTGTACTTTTGAGAGCCCTAGTGTCTTTCCTTTTGGTGTGACACTGTTATCCCAGTTGTGCTAATTAAGCTAATAATTAATTTCCTCAGGGACTCGTTTGAAGGTCACATGACTTATGGCGAAGTACTGGTGTTGTTGTAAGCACTTTTCTCTGTCTCACACTGTTGCTGGACATTGGCAGTTTCTTCATCAGGACTTCCATGACTATCTTGAAAAGTTGAAAAATTAAGGAGGTATTTAAGGGGAATACTATCAAAATTAACTGTTGGGTTGTAATTCTACTTTTTTCTGTATTTTAAATTATGAGCCCCCGAACACCCACCCACCCCCTCCTAATGTACATTTCCCTCCCCCTCGTATGTATATATTTACTGTTAGGATCTGTTTAACAGTACTGTATAATGTATATTTGCATATCTTGTATGTCACAAATGTAACATTACTGTATATCTGTATGTCATAAAGGTCATGATTAGATTAGATTATTATATCTGTATGTTGTGTATGTCATAAATGTCATTATGAATTGAAAATGGGGGACCCTGATGTAAACAAGACAAAAGTATTTCTCTGGTCTGCATCCCCTTAACAATGTATTGAGCTGTACTGTACTGTACCCATTCTGCACTCTGTTAATTAAAATGTTCAATCAATCAATCAATCAATCAATCAATCAATCAATCAATCAATCAAAGGAAATGCAATTGTGTATTATTTGTTACTCTATCACTTAATTTCCTGTTGGCAAGCATTTTCCTCTTGCCACATATAATTATAATAGTATGAAGGTTCGACATAGCTAGTATTAAAAGTGTAACCAGTGTTATTATTTTTAATAGCCTAATATGGTTATCCCTTTCTTTATTTGAAAGAGGAGGAGTTTGCTACACAAGGTAGGCGTGGTCAGAGCCGTGAAGGGCGTGGTGAGCTTCCCAGCAGCATCTGACGTCATCAAAGAATTGTCCAGAAACGAGTTGACAGGACGTGTCTCTGTCGGTTTGAGGCCGTTAGTTAACACACTGTGTAGGGGGAGTCGGGTTTTCAGTTTGCTAGCTATTATAAGGTGAAATTGTAGCTAATTGAGAGACTCGTATAAACAGTCTCTAGTAAGGTTTGAACTTTCAAGAGATGGGGAACCGAGTCGCCCGAGAGGACTTCGAATGGGTCTACACAGACCAGCCGCACGCCGACAGGAGGAAAGAGATTTTGGGTGAGCTAACCCATCATACAGCGACCCCCCCTCCCCGTTAGCTAATAGTTATACTTGCTCAACGCTAACGTTCGCTACTAAGCTGGTCGGTCAGTAAGATTTGGTGTTATGTGATGTGGTCGGTGGTAGGGTTACTTATAACTAGATCGCATCTGAACATTAGCGTCTACGGATTAATTCAGTTCTTTCTCTTGTCGACTTTTTGGCTATAACTCATTTCAACGAGTTAGCTAACGGTACAGGCTCAGCAGAGGAAGAGTTCCCACAGAGTGTGTGAAGTCTTGCATTAGCCCGCTAGATACCTAGTGTAACTTTAGGGGGTCAATTGGTGCCACTGTACACTAAAGTCAACCCAGCCTAGCGAGTTACAGCCACGGGGTTATGATATTATCCATTATCTATCAAAGTTAACTTCATTACTAAAAAGCCCAGAGCTGCCACTACCTCCCAAGCACATACTACTGTTGACATGATTCTCTCACGTCCAAACCTGCAGTTATTATGGGACACATTGTCATGGGAGTGACGAACATTACTAGACAGATGGGTCTATTTTTGTTCTGGTCTCACTCTTTGATAAACTGAATTGAAGCTAGCTGAGAATCAAATAAAATGGTGACCTGAATGAAGACTCACCACATAAGCTTGGAAAGAGGTAGACTAGTCACATGACCCCAGGTCACTACCCACTTTCGAAACTACTCTCAAAGAGCACCTACGGGTTTCACCTACGCAATTCGAAACTGGCCCCTGTAAATGTCCTAACCCAACCCCCTCCAATGTACAGTAAATGTCCTAACCCAATAATACACACAACCCTCTTCTTGGGACCAAGTAAGGTTTCATCGATAATCCAATGTACAGTTACCACACCACAGTAAAATAGTTCTCCTTTAACTTAAGTGTTTTGTGCAACCGGCCTGGTGCTGAGCCTGTCAGTTGGTGTTCTGACTGTATGCAGGGTCCTTTCATGTGTGATAGGGATTGAGTGGGTTAACTCTTAACTGTGTGGTTGTTGTTCTCTTAATGCCTTTTTTCAGCATTAACATAACAGACACTTAAGTTAATTGGTCAACAGAAAGTCCTTCTATTGTGTGGGGACCAGGGCCACCATAAAGAACTCATTGACTGCAGGGCCTTCTCCTGGGCTGAATTATTCATAAGAGTGGCGACTTGCTCCATACAGAGTACAGCAGTATCGGGAGACAAGGCAATGATAATCTTGTATATTAGGGCTGTGGTGTCTTATGGGGGTTTCACTGTCACATGGGATACGATTTGAGCTGCACTCACACTAGATTCAGTGCACATCTGACTAGATATCAGATAGCAAAATGGGTGGGGTTTTCAGAAGAGTAGAACTATAGATAATAATCTACATTGTATGTTGTAGACATAACATTTACATTTGGTTTGACACGTGTTTGACTGTTTGTAGGAATCAGGAAATTGTGATGGTTCCTGTATCAACTTCCCTTTCTCAGTCTGGCTTTGCTTACTGGCATTTGTTTCTATTGGAGGTGCAGGGACTATCACTCTCACAGCATGCAGTGCATAAAGCTTTGCTCGGAGCAGTGAAAAGCCATTGTAGCGTGGTGAAAGCCATTTGAAATTATGGGTTTCAGAGTGCAGTGGTGCCGTTGCCATGTTGTATCTGGAAGAGCCATTTGTTTCCTAAAAGGTAGCCCACATTATGTGTGAAGACCGGCATTTCCTGAGCTTGTCACAGACGTGTAGCAGCGTTTCCGTTAGAACATATTCGTGCCGGTCTGGATGTCCTGCAAGATTTCTATCCCCGGACATATTCGAGAAATGCCGGTCAGCCTGGTTTTCCTTTTTACCGGCTGAATGCCACCATCGGCGCCAATGTTAACGTTAATATCGCCTAATCTATGTTTTAAATTATGGCTATGTGTCTAATCTGCCCATCGCATTATCAAAGACTATTTTCCAGTCGGTGCTGTCAAGGCTGTTTATCGCGTCGTTGCCGTTTCAGAGCAGTTAGAAAAGCCCCCGTTTTCAGATAAAAAACAGCTCTTTCTGGAGCATTCTATGAAAATAGTCTTTTAGTGGAATATTCCACAACGTTGATATTCGTCGGCCTTTTTATGAATCGTTTTCAAATAAACGCTAGATGATCAATATTATACGTGCACGCAAGCACATTACGGCCGCGCGCGGATAATCGCCCTGTTGATTTCCTCTCGGACTTTTAGTGAAACCGAAACAAGAAGACATTTCACAAAACAGCTTATAACTTCATCAAACTTACTCTGATTATCCTAACACTGATAACATAGAGTCCTTACCTGACATCAGATGGTATCCAACTGGTATATTCCAATTCCTGATCACCATTCGAAAAAATCGATACGTGTATGGATCCAACGCGATACTGTAGAACCTCATGATCAGCGGGGATCTGAGGTTCCAGAATGAACTGTGTCACTGGTAACCCTGGCTGGATCAGTGAACTGGAAAATGTGGATATAATGTCGCACCTCAGCCAGGAGAATTAAACTTTCCACTCGGGCCTGAACGCTCGACATTTCTGTTTCTGTTTTCTTTCACCACGGCATCAGCGGTCTCTGTGGTGGGCAGACAGACAGGCTCAAAAAAAGAAAGAAAAAAATATTCACATCCGAGCGGCGCCATCCGCAGCAACATGTAATGATTGTTTTGTTCATCGCATAGGCTATTTAATTTGAGCCTATTTTAATACAATTCAAATAATAAAATTGTGCTTAGAGAAATTATTTTCACCGGACATTATGACCGGAGATATTTAAATATTCGGACTTCAACATATTTTGCCGGTCAAAAACCGGTAATTACCGGCTAACGGAAACGCTGACGTGTAGGCCAAATAGACTAGGCACAAATAGCCGTACCTCTGTGTAAACTTTAACTTTGGTCCCAAACAGGTTAGTGTCTTACACAGCTATTATCAGCTACGACATATGATATGTGTTGTGTTGTGTAAGATTACAAATGGGGTTCAGGCCTTTTTCTTCTGAATGAGCCTCCCACATGACACCAAACACTATAGTGTACTTTGGATCACAGGAAAAGCTGTAGAGTAGGCTATAGGTGACTGTATTTGTTGTATTATAAGGTAGCCTGCATACTTGCATAGTGTCTGTGTGCTGACTGAGGCCTTTGCTGCAGCTGATAGCTGATCTGAATGTGATCACATGCTTTAGGCCTCTCCCACTATTACCAGCTCCCTTGAAGTAAGAGACTCAGAACATTGTAGCCTACATGCAGTGTGTTGCAGGTCCTTGCTGAGACTTGCCCTCATGTAGATTCCCCACAGTCTCTCGTTTCTCCACTGTAATGGCCCTAATCACTGAGGAGGCCATGTGTGTCAGATATTTTTGTTGTATACTATATATCAGACCAGACTGGCACATCTGGGTGCTTTGGCTCTTTTTGCGGTCACGCCTACTTTTGGGGAAAGCAGACACGCACACAAAAAAGTTGTTTTGTTAGTGCATCATGTTAGGTTAAGAAATTACTTTCCAACAGGACCAACACTGGCCTGGCATCATTGAGCGTTTGTACTATTGTGAAAAGTTAGGTTTGATCTGCATGTCTATTTCCCCAGCTGCAGGATATTTCCTAATTTCCCTACCTGGACATTTTAATATTACGCTTATACATTTTCCCAATTTTCCGCCATCAAATAACGGCACACTTCTTCAATCAATATCTGAAATTAAATAAATAAAAGACTAACCTCTGTACTGTCTTTTACTAGTATGCACATACTACTATCACTTACCCTTAGCTGTCAGAGTTGTACCCTTCCTGCTGACTTGTTGTACAGAACTTGTAAGTTGGATAAAAGTGTTGAATGACTAAATGTAAATAAATCTCCAAGTGACCTAAAATATAAAAGGTAATGACTATTTCTGGGCAACGATGGTCTTCAGTGTGATTTATATCTGTGTTTTGTCCTAAAGTTGTAGTTTATGAATAAATACCTTCTATTTTCAATTAGGGCCCAATTCTAGGTCCATTTTATATGAATGATATTGTGTCTTCGCTGAATGCTCGTCAAGCCCATCTGTACGCAGATAAAACTGTGTATTGCATAATTTTCATTGCTGACTCTGTACAGTTGGCCATTGAGAACTTACAACCTTCCTTTGTTGCCCTCCAGGAAGCTCTTACTTAAATTGGTTCTTAATGTTAGTAAAACTAAATTGATGCTCATGTTCATCTATCTATCGTAAAAAACACACCTGTTCACACTTGCCTTCACGCAACACGGCCCTGCTCCCAAGTAGCCCACCCCTTCCCCCCTGACTCTTTTCTTTTAAGCTACTGATCCTGTTGTTTTTGTTTTTGTTTATTTCTTTTTCTTTTTTGTTACTGTTTCGTCCAATTGGACAGCACCTTGCTTCCTTTTTACTTTATTTGTTTGATTCTTCCTGTTGTTACTATATATATCTTCATATTTGTACCCTTTCTTTTATAATAGCTTCTCTCTTTGTAAAGTGTCCTTGAGTCTGAGAAAGGCGCATCTCTCTCTAAATCCAATTTATTATTATTATCGTATGTGGTTCTAGCATTGAGACGGTCACTGACTATAAGTATAAATATCTTGGTGTGTGGCTCGATGAGAAATGTACATTTAAATTCTATGTGGACAACCTTGCCTCCAAGTTGCGACAGAAAATTGGCGTCCTGTACAGAAACAGAACCAGCTTTCCTTTGATTAGTAGGAAGAGACAAGAGAGTTGTCAAAGCAGTTTTCTTATCAGTCTTGGACTATGGTGATATAATTTATAGGCATGCTGCGGCCTCGACCCTTAAATTCTTGGACTCTGTATGTCACTCTGGCCACAGTGGCCAGTGGCCTCAGACTCATCATTAATGATAGATATGACACTCATCATGTGTCCTTTATGAGAAGGTTAGTTGGCCCTCTCTGACTGAGAGGTGCAACAAACACATGGCCTTTTGGAACCTATGGAACCCGTTCTACTGACTGGCAGGTCCTTAAAGGGGACATGCATTGCTATTCCTTGCACTATTTGGGCAACTTTACACAATTCCTGTGAGTCTATGGAAGACATCTGTAACGTTCGAGTTTTGCGCTCTGATTGGCCACGTGCGTTTCTGGTCATGTGACATGTGCGCTAATCGTGGGACGGCAAGTTCTGCGCCTATTTCCGGGTCTAACAGCCTGCAAACTACCTAATGCCTAGTTTATCACTGGTTAAGCTTAGGCGACTCTTTCACAGTTGGTTACGGTTAGAGTTTGGAATCAGGGCAGGCGTTCTATCGCCATGCTCTAAGACAAACTCTAACCTTAACCAACTTCGAAAGAGCGGTTAAGCTTAACCATCCAAAAACTTGGAAACGCGGAAACACGAATTTGTTGTGTAAAGTATTCAGGCCCCAGACACACGCAGTCAAGTTTGTGTGTAAATGCTCCGACGAGGGAGAGAGATGGCGCACAGCCGCACACACATATACACACACTTCTGCACGGTCCCGCCGGTCCCTCTCTCTCTCCCTCTCTATCTCTCTCTCTCGCTTGCTCGTTCTCTGCCTCTGTCAAAACCCGATTGAGGAAGTGTCGGGTTACACTATGCGCTACAACCATAGAGGGGGCGTTACTGCAAATCAGTACCTTATTCACGTCAGCAATACGTCAAATCAGAACAGCTTAGTTGAGTGAGGGAAGATCTTGTGAACTCGAGACTAGACTGATGAGTCAATATGATAATTAACGACACAGACCACATTGATATAATCCCCAATTGCTAGGATACAATGCTAAACACTGGAAAAGGCCATTTATAATGCATGGGACCTTTAAGGTCCCCAGAGTTTACTTGGAACAGGGTAAATCTGCATTTTGCTGTGATGCTCCTAGCTCATGGGATGAACTTAGTGATTCTCCCCTGTTGCACTTTGTCAATCAAGTTGTATATGGGCAATTCCAGCGTTATGGATGTTACAGAGAGAACATTTGAAACTTAACTTAACATTGACAAGGCATCGATTTGAATTGGAAGTATAATTTACACATTTTAGTTACACTTATTGAGATAAAGATGAGCCTGCAGTAAGAAATGTTTTGACCTTTTGGATTTTGATAGGTGACAAAATACAGTGTTATGGATGTTACGGAAATTGACAAGCTTTTCGGACTCACTGAACACATGATAAACTCTGTGAATATCTTTTTCAAAGAATAACATGTTTACTATCACTTTGTAGGGAAGGCTTTGAGGTACCCAAAAAACACATTCAGGAAAACCTGGCATTTCCTCAAGGAATGAATCACAAAAAAGTGCCGTTATGGATGTTACATTTTTGCATTATGGATGTTACACGTCTGAAATAGACAAAAAACACTATAAAAAATAGGGCTTTACCCACATGTGTTTGACTTCGGTGGAACATTTTGAGGGTCAAACCAGTCTGGATTCATGTTGTAGTCTGAAAAAATGCCAGGAAATGCTGAGAGAATTGTTGAATATATATATAGAACACAAATGTTCTACAATGTTCGATTATGACATCATACTGTGACATCACAAATGTTCTAGAATGTTTGATTATGACATCATACTGTGACATCACAAATGTTCTAGAATGTACTATTCAGGGCTCGAGACTAACGATGTCCCGTCGTCCCGGGGACGATCAAATATTCATTTGGGACGAACGGAAATCTTTTTTGGGACGCAAACGGGACGGAGAGGATTTTATTTTTTTCACAGGAAATGTCAATTAGCCGACTGTCAGTGCGTGCATATATATATATGAATTAAAACATACCTGGTGATCAACTACAGTTTGCTGTAAACATTATGATATGTGTGTAGTGTTCTGATAACGACGGCTGCAGCGGGAGCTGGCTCATGCTGGATTTGCGAATAGCATGCAGCTGCAGAGCCATTGGCAATTCAGCCGTTGGGTGGGGGGCGCTGTTGAGCGGGCCTGTGACCGGACCTGAAAGTGCCCCTGGCTCTGAGGCTCTGCAGCATACTATTGGGATTCGTTGGGAGCAGCACGGAGTCTCGACTCGGGACTTATTTTATTTTATTTTAGCAGCAGTTATCAATATCGACCAGGAGGACAGCGCGATCTAAGGGACATGTTTCATTACTAGTCAAGTGTCATTACTTTAGTTATCAAAGGTGGAATCTCTGGACGCAATGACATTATATAGTTTAAAGCTAAACTACGTTTTTCTTTCTTGTTAGAAGAGGGATAACTTATTCAGTTAGATTTGATTTGATCTTTATTTATCTCTAAAATTTTCAACCATAAACACACGCATTTGTAATAACAAAAAAAACTAAAACGAAATAAAATACAAATACATTTAAATATATTTTTCTATGGAAGGAATAATCAACATGGCTCCAATTGGTTGACTATACAGTGGTTCCCAAAGTCGGGGTCGCGACCCAAAGGTGGGCCGCGAGCAGCCACGGGTGGGCCGCGAGATGATCTAAAAAAAAATAAAAAAAAATAAAAAAATATATATATATATTTATTTTTATTTTTATTTTTTTTATTTTTTTATTTGAATTTTTTTTGTCAGGCCACTGAACTTAGAAGCAGGCCAGGACAGTGTTTCTAGTTGTATTCTAAAATTCTATTCTATTGTATTCTAAAATGTGACTATGGTTTTATATTAACTTAATAAATAAACAAAAACGAAAAATCTACTTATTTCAACGAACATTTCAAACTAAATAACAGATTATGCACATAAAACGCTGAAAACAACCGAAGCAACAATAGTATTTTAATGAGGCTATTATTATTATCATTATTATTTTGCAACAAGTTAGCCCTCTCATAAATAGCACATATAAATGAATAACTAACTTGAACTAACTTAATAGGATTGAAGTGATATTTGGCTTAAAAAATCGGTCGCCTGGCAAAAAAAAAAAAAAAAAAAACGCCAGACGATGTGCATTGGGCCGCGGCTCTCTGACGCCTTATTTTCTGGGCCCCGGCCTGAAAAGTTTGGGAACCCCTGGACTATAACAGCACCGTGACCAAATATCCCTATACTAGCACCTTGTTAAACACTTTTTTTTTTTTTATATATATATATATATATATATATATATATATATATATATATATATATATTTATTTATTTTTAATCATAATTATTCTTGTGAAATCTTTCCACCTGGGAGCCTTTTGACTAAATCAATTTATTCTCCCCTTCTCTGAATGGTGTTTCTTATGGCAATAACAACTATAGACAACGACAACCAAAGTAAAGAAACTACATTTGATTTTTGGGACGGTTACATTCACTTTGGGGTTAAAATTGTATTTCGGGACGGTTCTGGGACGGTGGTGAAAAAAGTTAGTCTGGAGCCCTGGTACTATTATGACATCATACTGTGACATCACAAATGTTCTATTATGACATCATACTGTGACATCACAAAAATCACAAACATTTATAATCTTTTCTTTTTTTGTGGTCTTAAATAGTTTCAAAATATCAGTCACTTCTGAAAATAAATTACAAAAAGTTTTTGGAAAATAGCTAATTAATATTTGATTAACATAAAAAAGTGTTTTCTATACAGAGAACAGTCATATTAATATCGGTTAAATCAGAAAATGAGTTTTGGAGCAATTCCATGAAAATGTCAACCTCACCATGAAAAAGAAAGTTATAAAAAATCAAGTCCAATTCACTCTGCCTGGACTGGTTCAGAGAAATGGTATCTCCCTCTGTTATCCATGTGAGGATTGAGGTGTTCACGAATCTGATCAAAACTGACCCAGGACTTGTCCTCTTTGGTTGGAAGTGCAGCGGTAAGCCACCATAAGGGACATGGACATGTGGCGTTTCTGAACCCTCTGCTTGACTCCTTCTCTTATGGTCACTGCATCCTTCATTCCTGGGGCCCGCCTTGAAATGTCATCCCTGGAATAATACTCATTTACTTTCTGTTTGGTTTCATTTGTGGTTTCTGTGTTTTTTTGGGTGGGTTTCTTGTCACGATACTCAGCAAAACAATAACAAATACACATGTAGGCTGAGCAGACGTGAGGGGGAGATGGCCAACAGCAGCCGATTAGCAGTAGGCTAACGTGGACACTGCTCTGCCTAGACCAACAATGTGTGAAAAAGTTGTGTCTGGAAATATGTTGGATTTTAATCAAACAAGAGTCATAAAATACTTCTAATTTAAATCAAACAAAGGGGTCATAATCGGACTTAACGACACACATTTTTGATAGTGTTTTTTTGTCTATTTCAGACGTGTAACATCCATAACGCAAAAATGTAACATCCATAACGGCACTTTTTTGTGATTCATTCCTTGAGAGGAAATGCCAGGTTTTCCTGAATGTGCTTTTTGGGTACCTCAAACCCTTCCCTACAAAGTGATAGTAAACATGTTATTCTTTGAAAAAGATATTCAGAGTTTTCATCATGTGTTCAGTGAGTCCGAAAAGCTTGTCAATTTCCGTAACATCCATAACGCTGTGTATTTTGTCACCTATCTCAAAATCCAAAAGGTCAAAACATTTCTTATTGCAGGCTCATCTTTATCTCAATAAGTGTAACTAAAATGTGTAAATTATACTTCAAACAAAGGGGTCATAATCGGACTTAACAACACACATTCGCAATGTAACATCCATAACGGTAACATCCATAACACTTGTAAAGAATACAAAAAATAAGACCAGAATGACTAATTGTTGCTAATATGTCATCTTTATAAAAGTTAGCTTTGCTTAGGAAGTTTGGTTGACATTGCATTCCAGATGCATGTTTTATGACAACTTTTCCTGGAAAACGTTATGGATGTTACATTCGCTGTCTCATAAAGAAAGGGGCATTATAACAGCATGCTTCACCTGCCAATGGAAAGACACAAAGTACATAATTGATTCACATATTGATACAACAGCCCTTCATGACCAAAGGTGAGGTTAGAAAAATATCTGTTGATTTTTTTTGCCATTCTGGCCATTCAGAAAGTCATACAATTAGGTTAATCGAAAAATAAATGTTTACTGTCTCCTCCTGTAGTGTGAAAAAACATGCATTCTCATAAATATTACGATCAAATCTATTTTGTACTTTAAAATATAGACCTTGATGATACATTTGAAATTGGTTTGGTTATGATCATGTTATTTAAAATTTCATGGTGAGGTTGACATTTGCATGGAATTTTTTAAATAATTGATTTGTTATCCATGATTTTATCTACCCTCATCTTGTTGTTATGATTTTATGCCTTATGCTTATTTCTGTACACTCCACTCAATGTGACTGTAAATGAGGGAAACCTCAGTTTCCTTTCAAGTTTAAAAAAAGGTTTGAAATTCCATGAGTTGTTGTCCCCCAAAGGGGTGTGGCATGGCCAAAATAGAGGCGCGTCGATCAAAATTCAGTGCAAGTGATGTATTGCCCCAGTGTTTCCCACAGGATTTTCAGAGACTATGGGGGGTGAACCTCCGACCCTCTAGGGGCGTCCGGGGGGCGTGAATATTAAAGGCAACCAACTTGTGTTCAGCTTTTCGTTCAGCGTTTCTCTGATTGGCCACACGGCCACGTGACCGCCCTAGCACACGCCCTTCGCGGCAGCCTTCGCGGCAAGAGAGACGCGGCAGACAGTGACCGCGGCCGCGCATGCGCATGAGGCTCCCCCAGGTGCTCTTGAGAGGTGCTCGAGAGGTCCTTGTGTTTGCGTAACCTAACTAACTAACTATTTCGCGATGGACCCTGCCGCCAACGTGCAAGCTTGCGTGCCAGCACAGAGCAATTCGCCCACGCCGCCGCACAGGCTTTGTACAACGCCGCCAAACGTGCAGCACAGAGGTACGCTACGCGCGGTTACATGTTTCATTGATTAACGCCATTACCTGCTGTGCTGTAGGCAAGCAGAGGTACGCGAACGTACAGTAGGTGTAGGTTACATGTTTCATTGATTAACGCCCATTACCTGCTGTGCTGTAGGCAAGCAAGTCTGTTGTAATTTATATTATGCAGAATTTGATTGGCGTTGCTGGGATCATTTGGTGGTCGAACCAGTTCAGACAGAGGTGTTTATTTATCTATTAATAAACATATCTACTAGAAACACTGGTGTTCTGTTGTGTGACTGTGCTAAACTCTTCCACCACATGACCGACAGTACACCTCCTATCTTAAAACAAAAGCCTATCTTACATTCCGATAAAACAAAGTGTATTTCATTTTCAAGGTCACGTGTGAGAAATACTCCTAATATTAGTATTCATAATGTACTTCGGGGTTCTAAAATTTAAATAGTTATATAAATATTTAGGGAGTTGGTTAAATAATAAGCTCTCTTTTTACACCCATGGGCCATGTGGAACACATCATAAGAAGACCATTGTACAATAATCCACAATTATGTCTGTATTTGATTATGGTGAAATTATGTACATGCATGCCTCTCCCTCTGAAAGCCCATCCATGCTGTGTATCATAGAGCACTGGGTTTTATCACTGGAGATACATTTCTCACTCACCATTGTATTTTGCGCCATCTGACAATATCATAATGATGTGTTTTCTATATTATATCCACAATCATTCATCTAAAAAATTGTATGGGCGTAAATACATGTTAAGATATTCAAAATCGTCACAGCAGTATAGTTTGTTTATACTTCAGAAGTGATGTACAGTGACGAGTGAATCTGGTAGTTGGTTTAATAACGTTACGCTTTCTAGTTCAGTCAGCAGCCTCGCGAAATAATATTATACATTATGCTCCGCGAAATAACATTGTTCATTTCATAATCAGTCAGCAGCCTGCGTCCTCCACTGCTGCCGCTAAATAACATTATACATTATGCTCCGCGAAATAACATTGTTGATTTCATAATCAGTCAGCAGCCTGCGTCCTCCACTGCTGCCGCTTGCTCCACTGATGGATTTCATTTGGGACGGCTGCCGCTTGCCTTCGCGGCAAAAGGGGGCGGGGGGTCGCGGCCAATCGGAGGAAAAGCTGAACACAAGTTGGTTGCCTTTAATATTCACGCGTCCAGGGGCATGCCCCCCCCCCCCGGAATGTCTTTTTATCGGTACATTTTAAAGTTAAATGCATCAATCTGGTGCACTTTGAGAGCAAAATAAAGAGGCTAGATCTATGATGAACTTTGTGCTCAAAACACAAAATCGACTAGACTAGTGCTTCCCAATCCTCTCCTCGAAGCACCCCAGCCATTCAATGTATTTGTTAAATTCCACCACCTGATTCAACTTAACTAGCCCTTTATTAGTTGAATCAGGTGTGCTGGTGGTGGAATTTAACAAATACATGGAACGGCTGGGGTGCCTCGAGGAGAGGATTGGGAACCACTGGACTAGAGCATACATTTGAGCTAGGGATGCACCGAAAGGGAAATTCTTGGCCGAAACCGATACCGAAAATAGGAAACAGTTGGCCGAAAGGCCAAAAATGATTAATATAAATATATATATATATAATGTATTTTTTATTTTTTATTTTTAGCTACCTGATTATGGCAAAATACATGATTATGGCAAAACTTAACTTAAATAATATTAATAATCACTATTATGGGCCCATAAAACATTTATTCAGCACTTTTGAATGCATACATTAATTCCAGACTGACTGCTGAAAGATTTAAACATTTTCTCTTTGCATACAACAAAATGTGCATTAAAGCCAAGTGCATTTTCTTTTCTCTGTAGGATAACTACAACAAAGTGCATTCAGAACAAAGCCAAAGGTGCTTTAAAACTGCATAACGATCTGCATAAAGACACACACACAGGACTGTTGTATTTACTACATCTCTCATGACTCTTAGCGTGGGGATGACGTAGTTTACGAGAGACGGCTCAAAGAGGAATGGAAGCATTAGCTAGCTTAACGCTAACGTTAGTTAAAACGGTTTTAACAGCGACGGGCATTATAGTAATGGCGAGGATATAAAGCATGTTAAAGACGCATTTATTGGACCCGTTGCTCGCGGAGTTTACATAGAAACAGTGCGACTCCCAAGAGGAGTTGGTTATCACAGGCTGCAGAACGCAGGAAGAGCTGCCAAGCTGCTCACGTTGCACGTTCTGATTACGTCATGACAACAACACTTTAGGTTGCGAACGTTACGTAACCCTGTTCTTTGACATTCAGTGATATATTTTCGGTGCTAAAACCCTTTCGACATCCCTATTGGCAAACGTTATATTTCAAAAAAAAATGTAAATTATTTAATTTTTTATAACTTGGCGGGCCGCCACAGTCTAGGTAATTAATGGGAAACCCTGATTGCCCGTCTCATGTATTTGTAATAACTTGCAATGGAGAACACGCGACTCACTCAATCTGTCTTTCCTGTCTGTATTGTGGCAGGCTGCAGGTTAATCTCATGTTTACGCATCACTGATAACAAACAAGTGCAGTTGATTTGGATTCCTATGAGTGAGCAAACGGCGACCTTTTGACCTGAGCTTCACGTGGCACCCATTAGACTCGTGATATGCCACTTGTAAAGTTGATAATATACAAAATGCTGCTACTGGAAATAGTTTTACAGCCCTTCCCTGTGTAATGGATTCAGGCCCAGTGAAAAGGGTCGGCTACGTTCGGCACACACGCATGTCTCACGGTGGCCAGGTCATTAATCAAGCCGCGCTGACTGAGCAGTGAGCAGGTAAACACAATTTCAGTTGTCTCTTATCAACAGCTTGCTGTTTGCACAGTAATCCCCCAGTAACAAATTAAATGTAGTCCCGTGAAAGTGAAAAGAATCCCCTTGGCCACGTCAATATTTCACTCCTAATGTGACTGAGGCCACATCCAGACGAATAGAAGACGGAACCGATCTTTTTCATTTTAATTTAGTTTTCATTTAAAAAAAGTTTTCCGTAAACACAAAATCGTCTGAAGAAATATGTGCGTCCAAACGAAAACACTGAAAATGCTGTAACGCTGCCACAAATGTACAAAATAAACGTCTTTCCGGTGTTTTAGACTTCGCTCTTTTATTTTGAAACCCCCCGACCGGAAGTATTATTGTTGTAATACCATAGTCTCCTCCAAACTCATAGCCAAGCTCAGGGACCTGGGCTTGAACTATGACCTCTGCCAGTGGGTCTTGGACTTCCTGACAGGCAGACCCCAGGTGGTGAGAGCAGGCAACTGCACCTCCTCATCCATCACTCTCAACATAGGGACCCCCCAGGGCTGTGTTCTGAGTCCCCTCCTCTACTCCCTGTACACACATGACTGTGTGGCACAGCGGAACAACAACACAATCATCAAATTTGCTGACGACATAGTAGTGGTGGGCCTGATCTCTGCAAACGACAAGAGGGCCTACCTGGAAGAGGTCAAGGTCCTAGCGGGATGATGTCAAGAGAACAGCCTCTCCCTGAACATCAGCAAAACAAAGGAGATGATTGTGGACTTTAGGAGGTCGGGGGTCAGGGACTACAGCCCCCTCAGCATCGACGGGGCACCGGTTGAGAGAGTGAACAGTTTTAAGTACCTCGGAGTCCACTCTACTTCCTCAGGCGCCTAAGGAAGTTCCAAGTCAGTCAGAAGATCCTTAAGAACTTCTACTCATGTACAATAGAGAGCATCCTGACTGGCAATATCACCTCCTGGTTTGGGAATAGCACCGCACAAGACCGTAGCAGACTACAGAGAGTGGCCCGTTCAGCCGAACGCACAATTGGAGGGTGGCTTCCCACTCTCCAGAACATTTACAACAAGCGGTGCATGGGTAAGGCTAAGAGAATTATCAAAGACTCCAGCCACCCAAACAACTGCCTCTTTGAACTGCTGCGGTCAGGCAAGCGATACCGGAGTCTCATGGCAAGCACAGAAAGACTCAGAAGAAGCTTCTATCCCCAGGCCATCAGGATGCTTAACGAACAATAACACTATGTAACAACCATCAAATGCACTCACAGCACACACATCCACACGCACACACTCACTTTAAACAAACAACTCACTGCAGCACCCACTTACACACTTTTGAACACCTAAACACACTTTATATTTATTGGTAAAGAATACAACCCAAGAATACAACCCATACCTCATTACACCTTACTGTAAATTGTACCTAAATTGTACCTCATCCCATTTCTGCTTTGCACTATATAGTATATTGTATATTAGTATATAGTATATTGTATGGTAACTCAGTTACTTCTACTCTGCATTGAACATTGTACATACTGAACACTTGTGCCTACGTACGTGACTTCTATTTTATACTTGCTATACTTATTTTATTTTATACTTATCTATTTTTGTCTAGCACAGTCTCTGGAGCGTAACAGAAAGAAGCATTTTGTATAAAAGTATTATGTACTGTGTATGAACGAATAATGGACTCTGTAAGCGCTCTGGGGTGTCACGAAGAGCGCTATATAAATCCAATCAATTATTATTATTACAAGTTCTGTATGACAACTAATAAAGAAACTTGAAACTTCATTGTAAACAATGATGCATGTAATTGTATTAACATTATTATGTTAATACATTCTGAATGGCATTAACGTTAGTTGGGTATGTTAGCTAGTATGATAGTCCAGACAAACAAAGCTATTTAGTTAGCTTGCTAGCTATCGTTGGTAATCAAAAGTTGTCTGTATTTAACGTTACCTCAGGATACCACTGTCATTTTATTTAGTTGGTTAGCTAATGTGAATAGCATCAACGCTAGCTGGCTGGCTACAACGAATTCTCACAAGCTGGCATCGTAAAATCTCAACACCAGCCATGGGAATACTGTTTACTAAATTATGGAGGCTTTTTTATCATCAAGGTAAGAGGATGTCATGATCAACTGAAGGCGTATGCTATGGAACAGTCTTATGTGCTTGGCTACTTAGCTAGCTTATTTGGGTTTTCAGAAAAGGCCCGCTATGTGACGCTAATCTCTAGCTAGTATCGTATCATGTATTTCATCACAGTAGCCTCCCGGTGTTTAATAAACACTTCTAGCCAGGACAGCATGATGTAGAAGGTAGGCTTGTTCTGACTTCCACCTGCAGCTCCACTTGTCTTGTTAAATGTCCTCTCAATTCGGACAAACTTGTCACGGTCACTGCAGCTATGTTGTATCATGTTTCTTTTTTGTTGGCTGGGTTTGTGCATGCGGATTAAGGGAGAGGTGGGCTATTGCGTCATCAGTTCAGGAAAGATGCGTACTGGCTTGTAAAGACGGGAACGCAAGGGTGGCGTTGATTGATTGCGTCTTCAGATTTGTTCACTCTGGGACCCGTTTTCAGAAAATGGCATATAGGCACCCAGATCGCGGTTCCGTCTGGACGAAACGTGCATACGATAAAAATACTTTGGAGGATACACCCAAAATCGTCACGTCTGGACTCTGGACAAGGCCTGAGTTTGTATGGGTTGTAAACCTGCTACTGGCAGGTTATGCTGCTGAATAGAATACCTGTTCTCTCATAGCCATCACACATTAATGGTCTCCCTACAAATTTGAGCACACAAAGCCCACATCATGCATTTGTTTGTATTCAAAATCGTATCGTCTCCTTCACAGTTTTATTTCCCTAAATACCAAGTCATGTCCCCTTTTGTGGTTTTGTACAGTTAGTGTTTTGTACAGTCATTAATGTAGTAAAATGGTGCACAGTCACACAATAGAATCAAGTGTGGGCATAATGTTCACCTTGACAAAGTGGTATGAACAGGTCCTTGAAGTGCTTAAAGTGCTTGATTTTTTACAAAAAAAATCGAGGCCTGGAATTCCTTAAACAACAATTTTTTTTAACAAGGTGCTTAAAAAGTCATTGAAATTCTAATCAACCATTTGCATTGAATGTTTTGTTCATCCATGATCAAATTGTTCTGAATCAAGAAATTGTTTTTTTTGTTCCGTTTTTAATTAAATCCGACGAGTCGCTGTCTCGCACGCTCCAACAGCTTTTCCTCGTTTCCTCGCGTGTGATGCTCTAGCTGGCAAGCAGGCCAAGAAAATGCTTAAAAAACTGGATTTGTATTCTTCGAGTGAGATCCTTGAAAATGAAATAGTGCATGGAAAAGTACTTAAAAGTCCTTGAATTTCATTTTGCAACGTCTGTGGGAACCCTGCATGAAATACTTGCCAGTAGTGTAATTGATGCCTAGTCAGTAGCTGACTTAAGCAAGACCTGTGGTGGAAGTTCTGGCCTCGTTCCAAGCGAGACTTCAGAGTGTTTTAATCCACACACCACATTGTGCAAACAATTTCTTTACTAGAATTACTCCTTATGCTCAATTATTTTATCAGACCGACACAATATCTTGGGACTAGCGAGCTAAATAGCACCAGTGTGTAGTAATATACTGGAAAATAGTTACAAGATATTACCATGGCCACTTTTGATGCATGTCCCTATGCCATAAATGTCATGTATGTTGTGTAGTGTCATAAATGTCACTATGAATTGAAAATGGGGGACCCTGATGTAAACAAGGCGAAAGTCTTTCTCTGGTCTGCATCCCCTTAACAATTGTGTGTATTGAGCCGTACTGTATTCTACCCATTCTGCAATCTGTTAAATAAAGTTTTCATTCATTCATTGATTTGTGTTCTTTAAATGGGATTCCTGCTCTCATCTCAAACATAAACAGCCATTTAATGGCAGCAATGGCTCTCTCTGGGTATACATGTGCTGCCATGGGATCGGACAGTTCCATGCTTGTTAGTACTGTGCTAGCCTAGAACTAAAACTAAAAGACTACAATGGAAATACTGGTATAGTAAGTGACCTCAAATGGTCCTGCATTTAAAAAAAAAATCTATATCAGATGTGATCAAAATCAAATGCGTTGTTGCATAGTTTGTGTTCTGTTGCTGACGTGGCGTCATACAGATACGATTTCAAAGCTATGTGATGATGTAGACAGATAGGCTTGCAGTTTGAAAGACAGGCATGGTGTTTATAGTCTGTCCTACTGTATATTAGTGACTGCATAGCTTCCCCTTGCTGATTTAGACTGATGACTTTTCACACAACTTCTTAGACATTGAGTGTGATATTTCTAATGTATTTATTTCACACACACTTCATACACGCGTTGACTCTAGCCCTTTAGGATAGTGGTTCTCAAGGTGGGGTCTGGGGAAACATGTAAACATCTAAAAGCAAAACTCAGACAGGGGACCGCCTGGGACAGAATCTTTTCAAATGGGGGTATGTGGTCTAATTTGTGTTGGTTTAGGGGTCCATGATGTGAAAAGGTTTGACAACTAACTTACATTGCTTTGGAAAACCTAGTTGATCTAGGGCAGGGTCAGTCTGAGAACCACAGCTTTAGGAAACCTAGTTGATCTAGGACTAGGTCAGTCTGAGAACCACAGCTTTAGGAAACCTAGTTGATCTAGGACTAGGTCAGTCTGAGAACCACAGCTTTAGGAAACCTAGTTGATCTAGGACTAGGTCAGTCTGAGAACCACAGCTTTAGGAAACCTAGTTGATCTAGGACTAGGTCAGTCTGAGAACCACAGCTTTAGGAAACCTAGTTGATCTAGGACTAGGTCAGTCTGAGAGTTTGTGGTATGACGGTAGGGCTGGAGTGGCGCTGCACGATTTTGGGAAATAATCTAATTGTGATTTTTCTGACAGATATTGCGATTGCGATTTAAATGTGCGATTATAATATATATATTTTTTAAGCAGCTCCACAGAGGTTTATTGTAAAATGTGGCTTGCATCTGGCCTACGCGGTGGGTCTTTTCAGGACACTGAGCCTGAACATTTTTCTTTTGACCTGGGAATCGATACCGGTACGCAACGGTACCTTTTTTTTCTGTACTTTACTCTCCCTCTCTGAAGTCTAAACTTCACAACACACAATCTAAAACCCCTTAACCGATCTTGTATCTCAATGGGACTTCCTGGTTAAATAAATAAAAAAAATTGCGATTTTATTTGTTTGCGATTTGATAATTGCATCATTCCAAATTTCGATTTAAAATCGATTAATCGTTCAGCCCTAGACTGGACTAATCGTTCACATTGGCTGGCTTCTGTTTTGTTTGCGAAAGGCAAATGGTTTGCATTGAGCATATTATTTGGAAGCTCTCGCTCTTCCATAAATCTTTGTTTACAGGATGTCACTTGTTCCATTTCTTTCAACTGTTAGATGAGTCGGATGGTTAGACTATTAATCCCTAAATGGAGCTGAATGGTACTTGTTTTGTGGGGCTCCAAATGCCCCCAAAAACGAATTTGGAAAACCTCAAAAGCAATGATTTAGCAGAAACTTAAGATAATCCATAGACCTCGCTGTGAGCAGTTTCATGTAGGAACTATTTTCTACCGAAGTCCACCTGCCATATATTATTATTATTATTATACTACAATATTACATTATTACAGTAGGCCTACACTACAGTACTACATTTGAGCATCTAACGTTACGGTGACCAATCGCAGCCACTCTTATTGTCTGGGACCAAATACGGCCACGCCCCATTCCCAGTAAAAAGTGGGAATCTCTAGAATGGGTTTCGGGCGACGCTGTAGACAACACTTTCTGTTGTCAGTAGATGGCAGCATTGGTTTAAAATTAAAAGGTGAAAATGTTGAAAACTACATGAATACATTTCCCAAGATCCTTAGCACAGGTCACTGGGATGTGTCTATTCTTCGCCGTGATCTGAACAGCGGTAAACTATTACTGCGACCTCGGTATAGCGACCGCGAATGGTAAACTAATTATCTTAACAATTGCGCTGGTAGCGTTACATATGTTGTCTAAAGGGGGACATATGGTACAATTCAAGATTTTTATGATAATCGGCATATAAAGGACAACATAAAGCATCGTTAATTTGTAAGAAACCTCAATGAAAACGGTAATATTCGCTATTGTTATGAAAATGTGCTAGAATCCTATAAAAATGTGGACGCATTTGGTCTACGTTCCGTTAACTTCAGTTTCTGATTTCTGTCCCTACAGCCAAGTACCCAGAGATAAAGACTCTGATGGGACCTGACCCAAGAATCAAATGGATTGTATGCATGATGGTGGCCATCCAGTTCTTAGCATTTTATCTGATCAAAGACCTGGACTGGAAGTGGGTCATGTTCTGGACTTATGCCTTTGGCAGCTGTATCAACCACTCAATGACACTTGCCATCCATGAGATCTCCCACAACACAGCCTTTGGAAATAACCGGGCCATGTGGAACCGCTATTTCGCCATGTTTGCCAACCTGCCCATCGGGCTACCCTACTCGGCCTCCTTCAAGCGGTACCACCTGGACCATCACCGCTACCTCGGAGGGGACGGCGTGGACGTGGACATCCCCACCGAATTCGAAGGCTGGTTTTTCTGCACGCGGTTCCGCAAGTTCATCTGGATCGTCCTCCAGCCCCTGTTTTACGCCGTCCGGCCTCTGTACATCAACCCCAAGCCCATCACCCAGCTGGAGCTCACCAACCTGGCCGTGCAGCTCACCTTCAACGTGGCCTTGTGCTGGCTGTGGGGGGCTAAGCCTGTGGTCTACATGCTGGCTGGTTCCCTGCTGGGGATGGGTCTGCATCCCATCTCCGGCCACTTCATCGCGGAACACTACATGTTCCTCAAGGGCCACGAGACCTACTCATACTACGGCTCCCTCAACCTGCTCACGTTCAACGTGGGCTACCACAACGAGCACCACGACTTCCCCAGCATCCCAGGCCGCAGGCTGCCTATGGTAAGTGTGTGTGGGTTATGGCTGTGGTTCTCAACCTCTGGGGGGTTGTGTGAGATTACTTTGGAAGGTTCAGAAAAGATATATAAAAAATTGTAGTATTTGGAATCTTTGGGGGGGGGGGGGGGGGTCACAAACTGAAAAGGTTGAGAACCACTAGTTTAAGGGAGCAGCTGGTTAGTGAGAAGGGACCCATAGTCCTGCTGTTCTTTTCTCTGCTAGAAGAACTATCTTAACATTACTTGTATATCATGCCCTCATGTGTGATGGGATCCCATTGGACTAAATGTGCAATTTATTTTTATACTGTAATTTTTAGCTATTATTTCTTTTTACTTAACACTTTGCAATAGTGCTCACCATTTATTTATTTATTCATTGGAACTTTTTCAATTTCAGCTCTGACCTTCATTGTTTGTTTGTTGTATTAGTTGTCCTTTTTATCGCTTTTTATTGTCCGTCAACTGCACTGAGCTACTGGATACCCGAATTTCCCCAAGGGGATGAATAAAGTATCTATGTTGAGACAAGTGGATTTTGAATTGGAGAAAAAAAAACGTTATTTTATTGATCACTGCACATTGTTTCTCACATAAGGCATTAGACTTTAAAATTATGTTAAGCAGTCGACAGAAAACTATCTAAAATGATACTTTTCTGTTGTAGCCATATGCGGGAAAACCCCCTGGTCAGTGTGAGTGAGTATATAAATATTTATAGGCTGCATGATAAATATTTATCTTTCTCTCATTTTCTTAGTCCCATTGTCTCAACATGCATACTAGATTCAGCCACGCACAGTTAACTTAAAATGACAATTTGCTGAATTGGAAACAACACGTTATTTTGGGAGTGTTAAAATGCATTTTTCTTTTAGAGTTCTTTCCTCCATTCACCCCTTTTATTGGCACCTAGTTCACATCCATTTATCACTGCCAACTTTTTTTCCCCCTCTTCCTCAAATAATGTTATCTACTCCGTGAGTTACATCATGCTGCACATAGGACATCTAGCCACAGCAAATTTACATCATGTCATTCATTTTTAAAACATGTTCATTCATTACACAGTAGAAATATAATGACGGAAATGTGGTATGAAGTCTTGGGGAATTTACTGGGAAAATAAGTGTGAACTTTGAACCATGAAATAAAGACGAGTAGGCCCACAAGTGGATATCATGAAATTATGATATTACACTAGCTCTATTGACTGCTTTCTACGCTTTCTGTTGATCCCTTCGAAACCGTGATGCAAACTTGCGATAATAAATTAGGATGAGTTTTGACTTAACCCTCAGAATCCGTGGTGGTTCGTTAGAGCTTTGTATAATATTATATCTAATGCATACAAAGCTTGTCAATAGAGCCCAGCTAACATAGTGTTATCAGATACAACACCCCCCTGTACAATATGTGCAGCACAACATGGCACACAGCCTAACCTTTTAAAAGTCGATTGATTGATTGATTGATTGATTGAAAAGTTTATTAACAGATTGCAGAATGGGTACAGTACAGCTCAATACATACAATTGTTAAGGGGATGCAGACCAGAGAAAGACTTTCGTCTTGTTTACATCAGGGGGGGACACTGTACACTGTACATTGGAATACTGACAAAGCCATACTTGGTCATTTACTGTACAACTGGGTTAAGACATTTGTAGGGGCCAGTTTCGAATTGCAGTCTCCCGTAGGTGTTCTTTGAGAGTGTTTTTGAAAGTGGGTAGTGATTCACATTCCTTTACAGCTTTGGGTAGGGCGTTCCACATTGATGTGGCATAATTGCGAAACGTGTTTAGTCCCTTGTTGAGCCGAATCTGGGTTTAACATGATTTGTGGAGCTCCCTCTGGTGTTGTGATCGTGGTATTCACTGACCTTTGGGAAGTATTTTGACATGTACATGGGTACCTTGGTCGCGTAGTGTATCTTGTAGACCAGGCCCATTGCAAGTTGCTGTACTCTGTCGTCTACTCTAAGCCATCCTAGGTTGTCAAAGTGGGCCGGGGTGAGGTGGGTTCTAGGAGTCAGGTTAAGCAGTAGTCTGACTAGCTTGTTTTGAGATGTTTGTAATTTGTTTTTTAGTGCCTTTGAGGTGCTTTGGTACCATGAGGTGCAAGCATAGTCGTAGTACCCTTGAATGAGTGCTCCTGCCAGTCTTCAGGGTATTCTTGTTTACCAGAGAGGAGATCCGGTACAAGAATCGAGTTCGTTGGTTGACTTTTTTTTATTACATTGGATGCCATTTTGTCACAGGAAAGATTAGCCTCTAGGATGGAACCTAGGTAGGTAATTTAATCTTTCCTTGTGACAATATTGTCACCCACTGTAACCGAGAAGCCGTCGGTCTTGCTGAGTTTGTTATTTGAACCGAAGAGTATGGACTCTGTTTTGCCCATGTGTAATGATAGTTTGTTGTCGGCGAGCCATATGCAGATTTTGCCTAGTTCCGAGCTAGGCTCGTAAAGATAAGAATACTCATGAAGCCAGCATCGGCATACTTCTACACAGACTAATAAAAACAGTGGTGAAACAGAACAGCTGTAAAATAATGTTGAGGTCAATTACGACTAACTCATCAAATCCATTTTCTGGAAGGGCAAAGTTGTCTGACAAGTCAGGGTATGATGCACTGGCAAGCCTCTGGGCATCTTTGACTCTATAAACAATAGACTGGTCAATTTATTTACTTTACTATTTCATCAGTAATAGTAGTTTTTGTTAGTCAGCAGCACTGAAGTGAGGAAGACTAACCAAATATTTTGTTTTTACGTGTAAATCATTGTTTCCAGT
Organism: Notolepis coatsorum; assembly: GCF_963971535.1. NCBI lineage: Eukaryota > Metazoa > Chordata > Actinopteri > Aulopiformes > Paralepididae > Notolepis > Notolepis coatsorum. Next base: position 114,533,843 of record NC_140173.1, on the reverse strand, counting down.
GCTGCGTTTTGTAAGATTTTGTTGACAAATCCATGGTGCTCCCTGTAAGGGAGGGAGTGCTCAACAAGTGTTGGAACTGGTTTGTGTCAGCAGTCAAGCTGTTAAATGTAAATTACTTGGCTGGGAGATAGATTATCATGGATTCATGCCAAGGTATGTGTTTTTACAATACCTTTGAATACCAGCACTGGGTAGTTTTGAGAAAACAAAAAATACCTCTATAATAACTAGTTACAAATGCTTGAATATTGTTTATAATCTCCATACAAATATCACCCTTTGAAACTAAGTGGGGATGCTTTTGTATGGTACAGATGGGAGGGTAGGAACACTGAAGCCAAACGGATCACTTTTAGTTTCGAACAATGCTTCACTTCTTTTCTTATAGTCAATACTAAGGCCCTCGGTCCTACCCATCTGTTTTGTGTGTGGCCATAGTGTCCTGATTCTTTTGTCCCAAATCCAACTGGCCCTCCAAATTTCAGATGCAGACTCGAAACTGAGGGGTAGAAGGGGGAATGTAACGTAAGGACTTAGTTTTTGTATATATGTATGTGGTACATAAATGTACGCATCAGCCTATTTTGGTTTTTGCAGAACTTGGTACTCCCCCCCCCCCCCCCCCCCCCCCCCCTTTTTTTCTTCTCACTTTTCACCAGACTCACACTGTTCCAAAAAAATATTAGAACTATTTCCACTGCTCCAAATCAAGATAAAATGAATGGTTTCAATTCATATATCCTTTGATGGCGGACATGATGGTTAAGTCAGTTTAACAATCGGATATGGCGAAACTGCTCAACCGGCTGAACGGAGCAGTACTGCTCCTCATTCCGAGTTTGTTTTCTCCACGTCTGGGGTTATAGAACGGCAGTCAGTGTGTCAAAATATAGGAAACCTGTCTGGTTACGGAGAACCGGTGGTGTTTCGTAACTAGGTGTTGCAGAGATATTAAGGGAAAACGCTGAATTGTGGCTTTTTCTCACCAGACGCACACAGTTCCACACACATTATATTTGTATAGCACATAGCAGTATTATAAATAATGTGTGATTGAAAATGTATGACACTTTCAAGTAGCACCATGACCATTGTATAACAAGAAAAGGACATACAAATTATCTAACACTTTATAATGTATACTGGAATTCTTTTTCAATAGTGAAATTATATTTTGGCCATATCACCCATCTCTGCCACCATGTTAATTAGCTGCAACCAGCAGCTCTATATGTCACGGTTAGTTTCGTCCACAAAAATGTCCCGACCCTCTAGCCACAGGTTTCGCCCCTAGGAGGCTGAGATTGAGATTGTGTTCATGCCAAATGGCTAAAAGGGGGTGTGGCAATGGGAGTGGCCTATCGCAAAAATTTTGCAGCTATCACAAATTTGCGTTTATTTGTCTGAACTCCTCTGATCAGGTCTAAGGAATGTTGGTCTAAAGACATTAACATGTTTTTGCTTTGTTTATTTCCCTCCCTTCTTACTACGCAGGTGAAGAAAATAGCAGCAGAGTACTATGATGACTTGCCACATTACACGTCATGGGTGACTGTTCTCTATGACTTCATAATGGATGACTCACTCAGCCCATACTCTCGCGTCAAGAGGAGGCTAACAGGTGATATAAAGCAGGAGTAGAGTTCTCCACCTCTTCCTCTTCTGTTCAGCTTTTCTGGAACAAAACTGCAGCAACCAACCAGGCACCAGCCCCAACTCACCATTTTATAAACTTTTAACAACTTTGCATATTAATACACACATCCCGACCCCCCCCCCCCCCCCCCAGAAAATTGTGTGGCAACTTATATATGAATGTATCCCAGTGTGTGGAAGTGTTTTACCCCAAATTGAGTGCATATTGTGTTTGAATGGTTTAAAAATTCTGTCCTTGAAATTAATCATTTACACTTAATACGTTTTATTTTTTTTAATCATTGTTATGAGGCATTGTTCTGAGGTGGATAGCGGATGTGTCTATCAACTACAACATTGATTGTACAACCTGAAAACATGCCTCCATAGCAAATCACCTTTTAGCTGTAGAACAATAACTCCAGGGTGTGTTGGAAATGCTATGTAAGATCTAAGCCCATCGCTTATCAGTACCCGAAAGCTATGTTCTGAATTTCATGCAAAGCTGAAATGTCTTATGTTGATTATATCTGTTCCTTGCACTTTGCGTTCTCTCAAGGATTTGTGTCTATTGTTTTAGCTCATTTTGATCAGAAGTGCCATTCATATAATGCTTGCCAACGCTTCAATTCAACAGTTTTATATTGTTAAAAAAGCACTGAGCTTGGACTTCTCGCTCTGATGCAATTTGGGTTGATGCGATCGAGAGAAAATAGTTAAGAGAAGATCAAATGTTATTCTCAGAAAATTCTTTGTTGACCAAATGAGGCCTTGAATGTGTAATGCAGGCAAACATGTATATATTTTGTTGAATGGAGATTGAAGTGTAATGTAGGCAATGTGTATATATTTTGTCAAATGGAGATGGAAGTTCAAGGACTTGATCGCTGTCCATGCAAGAAACTCTTGCAGCCTGGACTTCTGTATATGTAAAGAAAGCAAACGGCGGTCACCACCTAAACATGGAAAATACATTTCCAGATTAATTGAGTACATTGACCAGTAAGCAAGTAAACCAAAAGGCAGACTGAACTGAAACCAAAGTAAATTGAGTCGTGGTATTTTCTACATTCCTTGGTCTTCAAACGCTTACTGTCGTTACTTTCACTTGATTTGTACGTCAATTCCCAATTGTGTCCATAACATTTACAAACCCTGAGGTCACATAGAAAGTATCAACAGGGTCATGAGTCTTACACTGTCGGTCACGTTATGTCTGCGTGCAGGAGAGACCCTGTTGGTTTGACAATGTAAGTAGCTAGATTGAGCTGTAAAGCAGGAGCTGTGTGTTACATCAGTATTAAACTCATGATTGAGAGAATCTTCTGTGTCTTCTCAACATCCACCTTCTTGAGCTTGTCAGGCCAAGTTGAGAAATCAAAGAATAGTCTGTCTGGTTACACCACACCTATTCTGTATCGATGGCTGGTCCCCGGCTGTAATATGTAATGCATTCTGCTAGCTACACATCACAGCCGGGCAAAGTATCACAATGAGATTAGCTACGGCATGTAATTTAACTTTACTTAGACGCATTCTATATTACTTTGGGGAAACTTAATTGTCAAACACTCACCCCAAAGTTGTCGACATTTTACTTTCTGGATGCAGACATGTTCATTTGAACGCAACTTAAATAACGACAAGTTTATCTCACTGCCCGTTCATGATATGTAGCTGGAGTAGCTTTACATTATAGCCAGTGACCAGTATGGGAAGAGAAGAGTCCACAGTTCCATTCTCATGTAACATCATTTAATTTACTGCAACAAATGCAAATGTATTAAAAAAAATGAATTTTACATGTTTACTGTCATCTTTTAGGTGGTCAGAAGTTGCCATATTCCTTTGTGTGCCTTTTTCCCCCTACATATAAAAAGCAATGCTTATACCATTTAGCCTACATACTGTACTAATGTAACCATGAAGTACATCAATTAGGAATGTCATTGGAGAATAAATTACCAGGTTTCTGGTTTGATATTTACAGTGTGTGTGTCAAGGTTCATTGAAAGAGGAGCGTGGCTATATCAGGGTGTGGTGATCATTGGCAACATGACACCAAAGCTCTTCATAGGATTACCAGTAGTTTGTGTAATATCTTAATTAATTAGTGAAACTGATCAATGTTTATTTAAAACAATGAAATACATTACATCTCTCCAATACATCATAGATATTACATTTTCCTTTATCAGTATTAGAAAGTCCCAATGAAATGTATGTACAAAAAGGACAATGCAATAAGTCACCACAGCAAGTTAAAGGCTGTTGTGAATTCACTCTTTTACCAAGTAGAAAAGCCTTTAGTAATTTCTAGATGGTTCCAGGCAGTGATTGTGTTATCTGGTGAGAGACTCCTTCAGCTGCTCATACATCCGCTGATCCTACAGAGGGCAGAGAGAATGAGTGAGTATACAAGGTTTCTACACAGGTTTTTAAGTATGGGTCGTGTTCACACAATGGTGGCCATCTTTCTCTTATGTCATGCACAGGCTGGGATTTCTTTCCACCCTTTGGTTGGAACAGGGAGGAAAGAAATTCCAACCCGAGCATGACATAAGAGAAAAATGGTTGTCATGTTAATATGCTCAATGGGAAAAGCATGTACCGGTAAACAAATTTGACAATAATAGAGGCCTTGCACGGAATATGTTTGTGTAGTTCTCCTTCCAACATGGAACTGTAACCATCGGTAACGACTTGAATGAAAATACCATAATTTCTGTGCAGTGGTAGAGTATGTAAAACATTACAAGATCCAGTGATAAGACCAAATTATTACATTGTTGTTTATATATCCCATAACACATGGAGGACATGGTCATTCTAACCATTCCGTGAAAGGCCTCTATTGCCTTAAAGTATGGGAAAACAGAAGTTTGAGAAAATAATTTCAGCAACACATTGTGAATAGCTTTCCTCTGAGAATGCGTTTAATATAATATAACATGTATCCAAAACATCAATGAGGACTCGGGACTCACAACACTAGCTTTTCTTTAGCTTTACCGATTCTTGGCAGGTTTGTAACAAACAATGAGAGAGCACATCCATATAGACCTGGATAAGTAAAACACCTGAGGCAGTGAGGATCCCTCTAGGAGGCTGGCATTAAGATCCCATCACAAGTGGACATGTAGCTCTGGTCGCTCAGGCCACATTCGGAGGCGGAATGCATCGCAATCCCACCATTACATGCTTTACAGCCCGCCCCTACAACTAGCTAGAATGCGGAGGAAATTGTAGCTCAATACTGGACCGATCAAAATCTACCGAAATTATGGTTTCTATGGATCAGGTACATGGTAGACAGACCGCAAATTTATTCCTTTAACAGTTTAAGTGTTTGAGTGCCAGCCATTAACATGGGAAACATGGTTAAATGCCAGGACCCACTTCAATGATCGCGTTGTGAACGCATAATCTCTCTTAAATTATGGCTATGTGTCTAATCTGCCTGTCGTTTATCAATGACTTGTTTGCAGTCAACATTGTCGAAACGGATTTTTTTTTAATCTGTTCATTTTCGTTTTATAGCATTTTGAAAAGCACTCGTTTTTCAGGAAAACATAGATTCCGTGATAAGGCATTTACTGGAATATTCGAGCATACACAAACTTTGTAATTTTTCTGCCTATTTATTAATCGTTTTCAAATAAATGCTAGATTATCGATAGTATATGTGTACTTATGCACGCTATAGAGGCGGGCTGAAAAATCGATTCTCATTTCCTCAGCGATCACAGCCACACACACGCATAGGGCAAACGCTGATATATCTGTGAAAAAAGCTCTGATAAGACTGTAAGACTGGTAAAATAAATTCCTTACCTGAGATCAGATGTTATCCAAAAAGATTATTCCAATTCCTGATCGCCATTCCAAATATCGATCACGCTTATTGATTAGTGTTGGGTCCTGTAAATACATAATCCACGTGTTTTCCGGGCCGGCGAGCACAATCGATCCTTCAGTTGGCTTGACGGAAAAGTAAAATGAGCAAACTGGCCACTCCCCCTGCATCAGTGTAAAGTAATGGGGCGGTATCTTCCTAATTGAGCTCAGAGAGACTCTGCAGCACTAACCCGAGGCTCGATTGATGAAATATGAATTCAAATCGCCAATAAAGAAAAAACTACAAACAAACGCTATATAGCGTCGGGGGCACTCAAAGGTCGGCATGAACTAACGACAAAACGCGTCCGTGGCACTCAATGTGTTAAGGACCGCCTAGTGAACTGTGTCCTCTGGGCCCTTTCAGCAGCCCCAGGCTATTCGGTTGTAAAGTTGTGACGTACACGTTTCCGGGGGCCAGGCATCCTGTGTTGCCCGAGGCTCTTGTCTTTTTTCAACACACCTCAGTGCTGTGTTCCTTGTTGTTTTAATAGATCAGTCATAAAAAAACATTAACGCGTGTGATGTCAGACTTAACAACTGAACACACTGCTCAGATGAAGAAGCCAAGCTCTATAGGCTATAATCATTCAGGTAATGCTACACTAACTACATTCACCTGCAAAGAAATAATGCAACTTGTGTTCTTCGCCTGGAGAGTGGTTTCCCATATCTCCCTAGCTTTTGGGTCGTTATAATGGAATATAATATAATAATATGTTAATATAATAACGGAAATGCTAAATTGATGCAGAATGCGGGCAAGGTGTCTGCTAAGGAGAGGAACGAGTGGATGTCCTACTATACTGTATGCGTGCGTAAATTGCACTGTTGAACGTGGATCATCTTGCCTCCATAATCATTTCAAACATGAAGGTAGGGGGCGCTCTAGTAGCACACCATGTACCGCGTCGCGGATCGGCCGACCCGAGTTCGATTCCCGGACCCGCCGTTATTTGCCGAATTGAAGGTAGTCGAGAGACAGAGGGACTCGAGATGAGCAGTGCATAACATAATGAACATCATAACTGGCCAGCAGGTTAGTGTGATGTCCCTCCATTCTCACTGCCGGGAAAACATTTAAAAAGTGTAGTAATATCATTTGTCTAAAATCAAAGGGTGTAACACAAGGACTAATAACTCTGCTACGTCTACAGACAGCGCTGGGTAAAGTATGGCATTTTAAATTGGAAAATAATATATAAATAAAAGTATATGCCCCTAAATTATAATACTTAAGTATTTTTGTCCTAGACCAGCAATGGAAAAGATCATATATGGGTAACATAAGGTTAGATATCACATGACTTCTAGCCCATTGTTCCTGTTGTGTAAACAAGGCATACTTAAAAAGTCATACAACTATTTTAAAGCATACATTGATAACCGTGTCTTCAATCAGAGGTCCTTCACTCTGAATGCTCGTGGGAAGTCGACAGACAGCAGCTGACATGATTAACATTTTGATGTTTACCGAAGGTGGCAGGAAAAACTGGTTTGCCCGGAAACTCGCTCAGTGGCCAATGGTGTCAGACTGTGGCTGTACTGGGCAGCTCCCAGATGTTAATGTGTGGAACTGAGTAATTGTGAAGCAGAGTGTTGCTAAAAAAAAAAAAAAAAAAAAAAAAAGCATCCATGCCAAGTGACCTACCCTGGGTAAATAAAATTTAAATAAAAGAATAACTTGATATGTAGGAATGTGTAAAGGCAATCCTATGGACCAAAGTTGCCTTGGCAATGGTGGTGTAGTGGTTAACACGTCTCCCCACAGCTAGAAGCTCCAGGGTTCGATTCCCGCCTGGGGACCAGGTTACAGTGTTGCCAAGTACCCAGGTGGGGTATCTCCCGGTCCTTTAAAAAAAAAAAAAATTGTCTTTTCCCCCCTCCTTTTTCCGTTTTTCTCCCATCCCAATGTTAGTCGTTATGCCAATTCCCAATTCCCTTCCTGGTCGTCGTGCACTCTACCCCCTACCGTCGGTCTGGGAGGGCGGAGAGTGACCGGAGACTATCACATGCTTCCTCCAACACATGTGTAGCCAGCCCACCGCTTCTTTTCACCTGGCAGCGTGGACTCTCACTGGGGGAGTGTAACGTGTGGAAGGATCACACTACCTCTCGCCAGATCCTTCCCTCGCTGTGCAGGCGCCCGACCGAACTGTAGGAGTCGCTGTTTACAACGACCAGGACCCACCCCCGCTACCCGGCCGACCGTCTCCCGGACCTTTCTGTGTGGAGTTTGCATGTTCTCCCTGTGCTCGCAAGGGCCCGACCGAACTGTAGGAGTCGCTGTTTACAACGACCAGGACCCACCCCCGCTACCCGGCCGCCCGTCTCCCGGGCCTTTCTGTGTGGAGTTTGCATGTTCTCCCTGTGCTCGCAAGGGTTTCCCCTCCAGAATATAAACCCTTTGTTTGGAAAAGCGCTATACAAATAGAATTCATTCATTCAATGGAAAAACATGCAGAACAGATCACTAACGCTGTCGCGTCCCTGACGAAGACGGACAGGAGCACTGGGATTGGTCCCCGGGCGCGGGGAAGGATGACGGGATGGGTCAAGCGCAGAGACGAAATTTCATCGGCGACCCAAAAATTGCATGTGTGTGTTCTAGTGTTGTCACGATACTGGAATTTCTAACTTCGATACGATACCTTGAAAAGTATTGATATTCGATACCATTTTCGATACCACAGGGAAAATATTTTAATCTTAAAATGTAAATTTCTTTATAAATTTTTTTTAATTTAGCTTTTGTTGCTGGTCGATTCTCCTCACCTTCTCTCTGGTATTATAAGAGAAGAGAAATATAACACGTTTAAAACCCTTTGTTTTAGGGCTGGGCGATATGGCCTAAAAATAAAATATGATAATTTTTTTTTTTTTTTTTACTTAGATTTACGATTTTAATCTTGAAAACTAGAAATCATTCAAATAACCTTTGTTTTTATTTGACAAAAAAAAAATCAAACCAAGATGAATTTCCCTATTGGGATTGAAGTGCAAACCTAACTTTCACCAATCTTCATTTAAATAATAATAATATAAAGGGTTACGCTTGATCAAACAAAGATGAATGTCCCTATGGGATTAATAGTGCAATAACTTGCTTTTTCACCAAACTTCACTTAAAACAAATAAAAGGTGCCTCTTGATCATCAAACAAGAATGAATTTCCCTATTGGGATTAATAAAGTGAAAATCTAACTTTCACCAAACATCACTTTTTGTAAAAATAAAAGGTGACTTTAAAAAAAAAAAATAAAAATTCTTTGTTGAATGCAGAAAGTATCGATATTGCGGGAAATTAGTATTGAAACTGTTTTAAATATTCAGAATCGATATGTATGGAAAAATCAATATTTTTGACACTAGTGTGTTCCTGTGTGTGCAATGAATAAAGATTTCTTCAAAGTCCAGTTTAAGCTTAAGGCTCCTGGTATAATGTATACAGTTGGACACGCTCCAAATTGCAGTACATTTTTTTTTAGAGATCCGACATACTTTATAAAAAAAACAGCCCCAATAGCTTGTTAGATAAACGGACAATTAATTAAGTGTGGTCAAAAACTGTATGGTAGCGCTCTACCTGAGCTCAGACTACCTGAGCTCTGACCACCTGAGCTCTGACCACCTGAGCTCTGACCACCTGAGCTCTGACTACCTGATATCTACCTGAGCTCTGACCACCTGAGCTCTGACCACCTGAGCTCTGACTACCTGATATCTACCTGAGCTCTGACTACCTGAGCTCTGACTACCTGATATCTACCTGAGCTCTGACTACCTGAGCTCTGACTACCTGAGGCCTACCTGAGCTCAGACTACCTGAGGAGGTAAAGGGGAAACATGGGAAAAGGGGGAGTAGAGCAGGTAAGTCTCCATATTGGATTTCCATAATGATATATAATAAATACAACCAAATAATAAACCCAAAACACAAAGAACTTAATAAACTACATATCTAATAGGGCAATAAAAGGTACACCATATTCTGAAATAATGAATTTGGCTCCTTACAGAAGGTTTACACTGGGGTAATGAGTGAGAGACGCTGTGCTCCGGGCCTTGATAAACAGTCACAAACCGCACCTCTGTAAAAGACTGGCTCTCATGGGAACAGGGTTTCCGTTAGAAAAAATTGTTGCCGGTCTCCGTGACCTGCAAGATTTCAATCTACCGGACAAATGAGATTAATTCCGGTCATAGTTTATTGAGCTTTAAAACAATCGATAGGCAGGCTATATAAAGAATGTCATCCTCAAGGCATGTAGATTTATAATAGTATTACTTAAAACTAGGCTACTTTTGCGTATACAGTCATTAATATATTCCAAATTAAATAAGTCCCTCGATACTCCGTGCTGCTGCTGACTTGAAATAAAATAGACCGCGTATGTGGGCAGTCGGTCCGACACTAAACAGCAGTCTGTTATAATCACATTTCTATGAGCTAACGAATTCCGTTATATTGGACATTTGTATTAATTATATCAAGCGAAGAACTGAGAAAGCAGAGAGACGGCAACATTATCGTGGTTTGCGTGACGACTCTCCACCTCGCAACGACTTATTTGCAAAGAGTATGGCGCTGCAGAGAAGCTGATTCAGCTGTTATTGGCTCTTTTCTGGGAACCGCACAGCAGCGCCCCCCACCCAACATTGGCTGAAAATGGCTGAATTGGAGTACTGCTGGAATACTGCATTGTCCTGATAATGCTCTGGCTCTGCAGCTTCACAAAAGTTCGCACACCCAGCACTAAGCTCTCGCTGACGACGTCGTTGTCATTATTAGAAGCAAAGAGGAAACAAATGTAATGATCGTTTCGTTCATCGCATAGGCTATTTAATTTTAGCCTATTTTAATACAATTCAAATAATCAAATTGTGCTTAGACTCAGGGAATTATTTTCACCGGACATTAAGACCGGAGAGATGAAATATGTCGGACTTCAACAGATTTTGCCGGTCAAATACCGGTAATTACCGGCTAACGGAAACGCTGCATGGGAATGCTCCTGCCAAAAGGACGGTAGAACGTAATCGAACGTAAAAACTAAATAAGTACTTTCGGGGGGGGGGGGGGGGGGTACCGTTTATTAGATGTAGATAAAATGAAAAAAATTATAAAAACAACAAGCCATCGCCTACGGTTGTGGATGTAACATATCTGTCCTCTAATCCTTCAGTAAACTCTAGATGAGTCGAACAGGATGAGACAAACAAGTGATCATTGTTCCACGGACATGGCCAAGGGCATTGAGCTCCACAGAGGAGGGCATGCCAAGAGGTTCATATTGACAAATCTTTATTTTATTTTAGATGGAGACTGTAATAGAGCCTAATTGATACTGGATTTTTGGGGCCGATATTTTAGAGTAAAATAATTCAGATATTACTTATATATTACTTATATTATATAAAATAACATTTGTACTGCATGCAAAACTTGGGCCTAAATCTGCATGTGCCTGCTGTAAAGAGGAGACAGACATGTGTGGTTCCAGTGAGCTAATCTTCATTCAGATATCTTGGTGAGAAGTCAAGAGACACTTTTACAAATTGCTATGTCCATCAACCCAAAAGAACTAAAAAATCCTGATGATCAACTGACGAGATATTGGTAACATGCGACGATACGGATGCATCTGTGATGAGCGCCAAGATGAGCGACCGGGCTCTAGTTTGTAAGAACTCGAGCATAGAAACATCTCTAAAATGTTATCATATATCAAAGGAGATTCATATCTGAAGCTCCACTATGAAAAGCCCATCAAAGAACCAGTTTTTCCTCTAGTAGTTTCAGAATCTAGTGCAGAGAGGTTGAGCAGGGACAAATAACAACATGACAATCCCCTCTTCTAGAAACATGTAGCTTATCAGAGACAACATGCCCAAAGAAAACCATTACTAAAGATGTACCTACAACATCTTCATGTCGACATGTTTGAAGACGACAGGCTATGAGTGCTTATGCGTATGAAAGACCAAAGATCAAAATCAGACTCACCTTTTTGGACACAGACGGCCGTACTTTCTTGAAGGCGTCATCAAAGTTCTGTTTGCTGACCCTGATGTCTGCAACAGGGCCACTGGAGAATGAATGACCTGTCAAGCAAAGATGATACAGAACAAACTGAAGCAAAGATGATGCAGAACAAACTGAAGCAAAGATGATGCAGAACACACTGAAGCACATATGATACAGAACACACTGAAGCAAATATGATACAGAACACACTGAAGCGAAGACGATACAGGACACACTGAAGCAAAGATGATACAGGACACACTGAAGCAAAGATGATACAGGACACACTGAAGCAAATATGATACAGGACACACTGAAGCAAAGATGATACAGGACACACTGAAGCAAAGATGATACAGGTCATTTTAAGCAATACTCAAACCAAAAACCATGGCTTAACTCTGATGTTAGACTCAAACTTGCTGAACGAGCTACTGCTTTTAAATCTGGGGATGCAACCAGTTATAAACTGGCTAGATACTCGCTGGAGCGGTCAATAAGAGCCGCAAAGCGCTCCTATGGAGAACGTATTGAAGGACATTTCTCTGGCAGTGACCCCCGTCGGATGTGGCAGGGACTGAACACTATCACTTCCTACAAGCCCAGGGGCCTCGCCTCCGCTGAAGGTGATCACTCGCTTCCCGGTAGACTGAATAACTTTTACTCCAGATTAGATGAAAATAACACAGAGCGTCCTGTTTTTACTCCTTCCAACCCCAGTGACTTGTCTGGGCTGACTGTCACAGAACATGAGGTGCGCAAGGTCCTGTCCAGTACTAAGGCTAGGAAAGCCACTGGCCCGGACGGCATTCCTCCCAGGGCCGTCAGACTCTGCTCTGAGCAGCTTGCCCCTGTGCTCACAGACCTTTTTAATATGTCACTGGAGCGCCGCCTTGTTCCAAGGAGCTTCAAGGAATCTACTATCATTCCGGTTCCCAAGAAATCACCTGTGACTTGTCTTAATGATTACAGACCTATTGCTCTAACCTCAGTTTTAATTAAATGTTTAGAGCGGCTAGTGCTGAATTATATAAAAGGTCAGATTCCTACCTGTCTTGATCCCTGGCAGTTCGCCTACAAGAAAAATAGATCAGTAGATGATGCTATTTCCTTAGCTCTTGATCCTGTGTATGAACACTTAGAATGCTTTTTATCGATTATAGCTCTGCTTTTAATACGCTTATTCCATCTAATCTGATCCACAAACTTCAGTGTCTGGGTCTATGCGACGCCATCTGTGAATGGATTCTTAGCTTTTTAATTTTGAGACCTCAAAGAGTCAGGATTGGAAACAATATGTCTGATGAACTTGTTTTAAGTACTGGTTCTCCACAAGGCTGCATTCTAAGCCCTTTACTGTTCTCTCTCTGCACTCATGACTGTACTGCTTCCTATGATAACAATCTGATAGTAAAGTATGCTGATGATACCACGGTCATTGGGCGTATAAACTCAAACGACGAGTCATTTTATAGATCAGAGGTACAGAACCTAGTTAGGTGGAGTGAGACCAATAACCTCACCCTGAATGCTTCCAAAACGAAGGAGCTAGTCATCGATTTTAGACATAGCAAGGTATCCCATCTCCCCATTACCATAAATGGCTCAGAGGTGGAGATGGTGAGCAGTTTTAAATTTCTCTGGGTCACTATTTCAAATGACCTGAGCTGGCACTCCAATACCAGAACCATTGTTAAAAAGTCCCAGCAACGTCTTTTCTTTCTCAGGAAACTGAAAGAGTTCACAAATAACAGGGTGATTCTACACAACTTCTATCGCTGTGTGATCGAGAGCGTCCTTACTTCCTCCTGTACAATATGGTTTGGTAACATCACAGACCAGGAGAAGAAATCTCTGAATAGAATTGTGCGTCTTGCACGCAAGACAATCGGGTCTAGCCTGCCAGCTCTAGAAGAGATCTATGGTGCCAGGCTGCTTTCCCGTGCCTCTGGCATTATCAACGACCCCTCTGGTCACCCAGCCGCAGGCCTCTTTGTCCCCCCCCTCCCCTCGGGCAGACGTTACCGCTCTATCACATGCTCTACCTCTCGGTTTACAAAGAGCTTTTTCCCCAGTGCTGTGCGGAGCCTGAATGACTCCAAAGGCTAGTTTTGTATTTTATCCTATTTTGTTTCTGTGTTTTTATTAGTTTTATTAGTCAGGTTTGTGGAAGCGCTGTTTTAACTATGATATGCACTTTTAGGGGATGTTAGATATAAATTTTAGCATTTGTCCTTTTTATACGGTCTGTGTTTTTACATATTTTTCCTGTACTGTTTACACAGCGTTTGCTCATGTACCCGTATTCCAATGTGGATTAGTCCATACATGGCAATAAAAATCTTTGACTTTGACACTGCAGCAAAGATGATACAGAACAGAACACAGTGACACACTGAAGCAAAGATACAGAACAGAACACACTGAAGCAAAGATGACACAGGACACACTGAAGCAAAGATGATACAGAACAACACACTGAAGCAAAGATGATACAGAACACACTGAAGCAAAGATGATACAGAACACACTGAAGCCAGGGATCAGAACAGCAAAACTGGATGACAACTGGATGTGATGTGACCTTGAACAAAGCCTTGCTTAAAAAGATATCCAGTGGGGAGCTCCAGTAGCTCACCGCATATCTCGGCGCCATTTCTGCGTCGGGGAAAACCGTGCTGTGTCACGGATCTGGTGGACTCAGAGTTCGATTCCCAGACCCGCCGTCATTTGCCAGAATGTCTTCCCCTGATCTATATCCCGTTTCACCCTGTATCTGTCGGTCATGCTTGACCAGAAAAGCGATAAACGCTAAAAAATAAAGTAAAAAAAAAAAAAAAAAAATCATCCAGTGGAGTTCTTGATCACGAGTTGATGAAATTGGGGCTATAGAGAGGCTGAGTCCCTCCCCTTCCACGCACCACCATGTTGGGGCTAGAGAGGCGGAGTCCCTCCCCATCCACGCACCACCATGTTGGGGCTATAGAGAGGCGGAGTCCCTCCCCTTCCATGCACCACCATGTTGGGGCTATAGAGGCGGAGTCCCTCCCCTTCCACGCACCACCATGTTGGGGCTATAGAGAGGCGGAGTCCCTCCCCTTCCACGCACCACCATGTTGGGGCTATAGAGAGGCGGAGTCCCTCCCCTTCCACGCACCACCATGTTGGGGCTATAGAGGCGGAGTCCCTCCCCTTCCACGCACCACCACAGGACCCCATTTCAGAAGAATGATGAACAACGTTGTCAAGGGCGAGAGACAAATATTGTTTAGATCCTGTTTGAATTGGGCCATGAATTACACATATGATGTTTGTCAATTTAAAAGTGTAATAGTCAGCTAGCTCCTACCACTGCTACGGAACGCGGATGACATCCAATTATATTATATTTCTCCTTCAAACCTGAAAACGTAGATAAATTAAATATCCTGCACGAGTGCCTATTGGCCATAAAAAATTGGATGGGTAGCAATTTCCTGCAGCTCAATGCGGCAAAAACAGAGGTACTGATCATAGCATCAGATGGCATTGGCTCGAGAGTAGCCTCGCACATGGGTTCCCTTAAAAGCAATGTGTGCCCCCACTTAAGAAACCTCTGGGTCATCATAAGCCACAGATTCCGTTGTTTGGTTTTGTTTTGTTGTTTGTTTGTTTGTTAATTTTAACCACTTCATCCAATTGGACAGAACTTGCCTCCTTTTTTATTTATTTTTTATCTCTTATCTTATTTGTTTTTTCTTGTTGTTACTATACACAGATCTTTTATGTATTTTATTATATATATTTTTTCAATTTTATTACTTACTTTTATTTTTTCCATCCTTTCCTTGTACAGTGTCCTTGAGTCTGAGAAAGGCGCTTCTCTCTTAAAATTCAATCTATTATTATTATTATCTTCGATCAGGCCATGAATCTGGACAAACATGTCAAAACTCTGACTCGTAATTGTTTCTTTCACTTAAAAACTCCGGCCCATCATATCCCACAACAAACTGTAAATGGCTGTACACACCTTTAACTCACCCAAAAAAATTTACATCAAATCTGCACCCACATTATCTTTGCCGGGAATGTAGAGAGCCCTCAGGCTGCACAGATTGTGGGATGCCAATAGCCAGAGTCCGACAGCCGCCTGGTGGAGACAGGGGGAGCGCACTCCTCCCAGTCTGTTGATGTATGCCGCCGACGCTGTGCTGTCTGTCCTGACCAGAACATGCCTGCCCATCACGTGAGGGTTGAGCCGTGTGAGGACTAGATGCACTGCCTCCAATTCCTCATAAAGGAGGAGGCCAAGTGGGACCACGGAGTGGGCAGATGCCATCCTGCCGAGCAGGTGCATTACGGACCACGCCGTAACCATCCTGCCAGGATGGAAGTCCTTGAGTGCACCGAGAATATACTCCTGACGTCGCTCTGAGAGAGTTGCCCTCATGGACCTTGAGCAAGAGGAGTACTCTTCCAGTTCACAGCAAAACAGAGACTGGCAAGGTGTTCCACCACCCGCCTGGTCTGAGACCTGGCAACCTCCTCCGACCGGCTGAGGACCAGAATGTCGTCTAGATAAAATAAAATTCGTATTCCCTGATGACGCAGAGGTCCCAGCGCAGTCTCCAAGCACTTTGTGAAAGTGCGAGGGGCCAGAGAATAGCCGAACGGCATTCGTACGCTGTTCCCTGAAAAAGGAAGTGCAGGAATTTCCTGTGGGGAGGGAAAATCAGGATGTGAAAGTACACATCCTTCAGGTCTATGGAAGTGAACCAGTCTCCCACTCTGACTGCATGCAGCAGGTGTTTGACGGTCAACATCCTGAACCGTCTCGCCACAATCAACCCCCCCGTTTTCTTGGGCACCAGAAAATATCGGGAGTAGACCCCTCTCATCACGTCCTCTAGCGGGACCGTGATAATGGCCTGCTTTGCCAACAGAGAGCCCCAATCTCAACGTTCTCTCTATCCATTCCGACATGTGGCACTTCCGTAGCCACACATGGTAAAAATCGCAAAGCGGTCGTGCGGCCAACTGGCGCTGACCTAAGAATTGTAGATAGGAGTCCCGGTCCCTCCCGCTGTGCATTGCAATTTCACCCATGGCGGGACCCCGACAGAAAGGGAGGGTTTAGAACTAGGGGAACCTTCAACGTCGTCATCTAATTTATTATTATTTGTCCCAGAGGTCGGATGATGCCGTTCCCCCATTGAGCTGTGTACCGTCTTTGTTACATACTGGGGATCATCTGCTCTGCGGGTTGACATCTATTATTACTATTCTGTGAATAAAAAGGATTACTTTCACACTGCGACCCTGTAATGATATTACCATATTACCAGAAGAGGGCCGTAAGAATCACACATAAAGTGAGTTATCGAGAACACACAAATACATTATTTATTAAATCTAGAATAATTAAACTTGAAGACATGGTTAAGTTTCAAACAATGTTAATTATGTTTAGGGCAAGAAATAATACACTGCCAGAAAAACTACAAAATCTTTTTCATTTAGAAAGTGAGTTTAGTAGGAGAAAATACAATTTTAAACATCAGTTTGCACGTACCACACTTAAACAGATGTGTCCTTCAGTTATTGGTGTAAAGTTGTGGAATTATCTCCATAGCGAGCTTAAGGGATGTAAGTGTTTATCAATTCAAAACAAATTATAAAAAAAAATAATTAGTCAGTATGAAAATCAAATGTGATCTGAATAGTGAAATCTTTTCTTTTTTCTCGCTTTCTTTTATTCTTTATTATTATTTAATTTTTTCCTGTTTAACTGTGGATTGTGAGTTTCTTGTATAATGGTATAAATTATTATTTGTGTAAATTAGGTTGTACGCCGACCATTAAGTAAATACTTCTTTAGTTTAGGAATAAGGGGCAGGTAACTATAAGATTTATTCTTCTTCCTGCTCCTTTTGTCCATGGAATGATATTTATGATTGTGTAATGAAGAAACTCTGATTGTATGATTCCATGTGGCAAATAAAAACTCTTAACTGAACTGAACCATCATCCAAATTACGAGTGCTCCACACGCCATTGTGACGCGGCCGGAGGTTCCCTCTCTGACGAGCGAAGACAGGGAGACCCGCTCCGTCATCATGTGTAGCATCAGGCTCATCAAGAACACACAGAATAGTAAAGATCACACTGTGTGTCAGAGGAGCCTTCCGAAAATACAACATTCTCACAGACAGACCCAGGCCTAGCAAGAACCTGGGTATAAGCCGCCGCCATGAGAAGTGATTTGTCAGACCACTTACGTTTTCCGGCAGGAATAGTAACGCGGCCCAACGCCAGAGGAGGAACAGAGCCCCTATTTTTGTATCAAATACTAGGGGATGAACAAAGAGCTTTGTTCATGGATTGAAGGCGTCAGTCTAATCCACGGGGGGAACCGCGCACTTCATATTCGCATGGACCTCGGGCGCCTTGTCTCGGTTTTATTTTGCGCTTTGCGCGCCAGGGTGCCCTGGGGAGGGGTCGCAAAGCCGCTGGTCAGAGGTCTCGCAGCAGCCGCTGACGAGACAGTACTCTCCCCTCTGGTTGTGGGGCGGCGTGGGAGGCCAGTCACATAGGCCGCAGACAACTCCGCTGATAAACCCAAAAGTCCATCCTCAGAGAGGTTATAAGCATCGTCACTCTCCCCGAGGCTATAGCTTGCAGCTGCGTCAGGTGCAGTATAACCTCAGAACCCTGAGCAAGGGTCTTGGCGTCATCTGGACCCAAGACCCCTCCGCCCGACACCACCTTTGACATAAAGGCAGCTAGTTGAGCGATGTTAGTCACTGCTGCCAGGTTCTGTACCGCGGCGGTATAGGCCTCATTGGCCCACCCAGCCATCTTCTGGGCCGAATAGCCTCCCGCCTTCGGCTTCCGGTCGGGTGCCACTCCAATATTTCTGGGCAAAGGATCAAAGCGAGCGGCTTATCTAGCGGTTCCGCATCGCTGATATTGCGGGCGTGATTAGATGGGAGTGGCCAGGAATTCAGGTCCTATTTTCTCGAGTTTTTGGCGGAAGGACACCATCTTTTCAGGCCTTATTAGGAAGACCTACCACTACCATCACACCAAGTATTAGTCTGCAGGTCTTAGAGGAACTCTATAAAAGTCCCCTTGACGGCGCACCGAGGTTTTTGCTATATTTTCCCAGAGTGGTCAGTGAAGGAATACATTTCTGCTGGGATTCAGCGTGTGCTCTTGCATTTCGAAACGACCATGTAAGTACTATTTATACTAATTTGTTGGACTTATTATAGCATTCGTTAATGTTTATGACCGTCTATAGTGTTTTGTGAGATGTTTTTCCAGAGATTCTGGTCATATTTTCCACTCAAAAAACTTGTTTCAAAAGTACCAGGAAGCCCTGAGGTAACGTTAGCGCTAGCTGCGAGCTAACGCTTCACTAACGTGAACACAATTGACATTTATTTCGCAAATGCAGTGTTTTCAAATAGCCACATTGCTGTATTTAGTGTATTCATTAGTGGGTCATATTCGTATATATAACATATTTCATTTAGTCAACCTAGAATTGACGACAAGGCCTGCTGCTGGACGCTAGCTCCCATGCTAGCGTTGGCTAATAACAGAGCTGAAAGCCAGGGAGAGCCAGGAAGAGCCATGGTACTTCTCTACCCAGGAAAGATGCTTCTACAGTGGCATAGAGTATGGAGGAAGACAAGGCTCTATGAAGAGAATAGAGTAAGTTTGAAGAAAATTTTTAACACATGAAAGTTTTATAATTACCATCACAATATGTAAAAAAAATATTTTTTTTATTTTTTTTAATCTAATCTAGTTTCATTAATTAATTCATAACCTTTGAACAATAGATGCTATTTCTAATCAGTCAGCTGTTCTATATTGCCAACAAGATTGTCTACATTCCATTCATTACACATAAATCTGAAATAAGCAAGGAAAGTGCTTGAAAATAAATCTTTATCTTCCAAGTTTAATTTCAACAAATTCAAGTGCAACTACAAATGAACCATAATAATAAAAATTATGATGATAATCATACACTTATTTTATATCATTGGAAAGCCCTAGTTGTTAGCTTCAACATGGTACCAAATATGAGGTACTTTGAAATACCCAGTAACTAATAATCTATCACAAACCAATGCAAGTTCATGTTCAGGGATTTCCTAAATGGATCAGAGGATCCCAGAGCGTTAGCACGGTACGCCGGTCCTAAGCCCCCTGACCCGGCCGCGTGTATCACTTCCGCAACGGATTTGATTTCCGCGGTTGGCCCGATTGGCCGCGACGGCCACGTGACATGCCGCGGCAGCGGCGGCAACGCCAGAGGCTGCTGTGTTTCACTGCCGCTTTCCCACTTCAACGCCGCAGCAGCATTGTCGCGCCACATCTTCTGAGTGCAGAGCTGTTTAATCACTTTTCCCACTGCGTTACCAGTGGCGCGACGCTGGAGTTCACTTCGCCTTTCACATCGCGCCACACTTATGCCGTCTAGCACAGTCTCTAACAGTAACAGTAAGAAGCATTAATGTTGCTGAATTAAAGAATGGATAAGTTAAACGTGTCAATTCAGCAGTCAAAGTGTACTGTATAAATCTAACTTCATTAGACGGCCGACGTACAGCTCTCTTGTCCATTAATGGATATATAATGGATATTTTATTTATCTGCCACCGTGGTGTAATGGTTAGTCCTCATACCTCTCACGCGGACGACCCGCGTTCGAATCCCCCCTTTTTCAATTTTTTTGCGATGTAAATGCTTCAATCTGGCACACTTTGAGAGCTATATAAAGAATGACATCCTCAATGCATGTAGATTTATAATATTTTAACTTAAAACTAGGCTACTTTTGCGTATACAGTCATTAATATTATATTCAAAAAAATAATAATATTAGACACGCAGGGTTTCGAACTCGGGTCGTCCGCTTGACAGGAATGAGCACTAACCATTACACCACTGTGCCAGACAAAATATATCCATTATATATCCATCAATGGACAAGAGACCCGTGTTTCTAAACAAGATTACAAACATCACAAAACAAACTGGTCAGACTACTGTTACTGTTAGAGACTGTGCTAGACGGCATAAGCGCGGCGCGATGTGAAAGGCGAAGTGAACTCCAGCGTCGCGCCACTGGTAACGCAGTGGGAAAAGTGATTAAACAGCTCTGCACTCAGAAGATGTGGCGCGACAGCGCTGCTGCGGCGTTGAAGTGGGAAAGCGGCAGTGAAACACAGCAGCCTCAGGCGTTGCCGCCTCGGCCGCTGACGCGGGGCGGGGCCGCGGCGTGTCACGTGGCGGCCAATCAGGCCAACCCCGGAAATCAAATCTGAAGAAGGTCCGTGACGCGTGGCGAGCACCCAGCACTTCTCCGTCTGAACACACTGGGGGTCCTGGAAAAGACTTCGGTGGAATATTCTTTTCTTTCTGCTTTCTTTTCATTTCTGCTAGTATCCAAGTCTTCACTGCTGCAGATGCGTATGAGCAAGTCTTCTCGCGTGAAAAACGAAGGAAAGGAGGAAGTATGGCCACCACCCAGGCATTTATGGGACACGAGGTGGGCGTGGCGGTGGTAGATGTAAAGGTGCAAGGAACGTTTTTTTCAGCGGGGGTAAATTCAGTACCACGAGCACGAATGAGTTCCATAAAAAAAAATTAAAAAAGAGCGAGACGTGAATGCCAGTATGAAAAATAACCTACAGGCAGGCTTTTTAAATACTCATAGCCGTTTTCTCCCTGTTCATATCCGTTTTGTTTTTTGTTGTCTATTCTGGCGTTTTAGCTAATTTTAATGTATTTCTTCTTCTCTTCACATGTTTTATTTCTTGTATTTTTACTGATGTTTTAAAAATGCTGTGAAGCACTCTGTGCACTCGTGCTGAGAAGGGTGCTATAAAAATAAAGTTTAACTTTTACTTACTAGCTACAGAATCAACAATCGGGGCGACAGTGGCTCAGGAGGTAGAGCCGTCGTCTGGTAATTGAAAGGTTCCTGAATCAATTCCCACTCCTCCTGGGCAGCGTGTCGAAGTGTCCTTGAGCAAGACACTTAACCCCCAATTGTTCCCCATGAGCAGGTTGGCACCTTGCATGGTTGCCTCTGCAGTCAGTGTGTGAATGTGTGAGTGCATGTGAGGAACAAAATTGTAAAGCGCTTTGGATAAAAGCACTATATAAATGCACCATTTATCAACATCTATCGATAATGTTAGGCAACTTTCTTGACTTGCTAAATTATCTTTTAAAATTGACAAATCATATGTGTAATTCATGGCACAATTCAAACGGGATCAAAACATTATTTGTCTCTCGTCATCGACTTCTGTACATATCTTTTCCAAAATAGGGTCCCTCCCATGGTGGTTAGTGGAAAGGGAGGGCCTCTATAGGGAGGTGTAGTCTGACGTCACTTTGGACCGCCCGCGCGGTCCACCCGTTTAGGCATGATTTATCATTGGGAAAACGGATCTCAAACCTAACCTTAACACAGACCGGTTTACTTTGCAAAGGTTATACGAGGTAGGAAATGTATTCACCTTGTAGACTGTAGAACAACAATAGAAAACTATTTGGGTGGAAATGTGAATATAAACAAAAGCGAGGCTTTTACAAGAAAACACCATTGGATACCTCTAATAGGAAATAGTTGACAGCTGAAAATATAGGAAGGTGAGTTACCGCCACAGGATGGAGTAGGTTGGGTCATGATGTGGCCTCTCAGGGCATTGATGGATGCTTCCCTCACTAAAGCAGACAGGTCGGCTCCGCTGGAACATACATTTAAAAATATCTTTTGACATGTAGTTGGAAAGTAAATCCAAATCACCTGGGAGTGTGAATGTGATATATCACAAGAAAAAGTACTCAACGCCATCTTTAACTATGACTGAACCTGCTAACTTACCATCTTTCAATAATGACATTAAAACAATGTTCCTCTGAAAACTAGGGATGTCCGATATTATCGGCCGATATTGGCATTAAAATGTAATATTGGAAATTATCAGTACCGGTTTAAAAATATATATTATTTTTCTTTAAAAACATTTTTTACATTTATTTAACCTTTATTTACCCAGGCAAGCAAGTAAGAACTAATTCTGATTTTATTTATTGTCAAAAGTATGCATAAAGTTATGTTAATTCCACAACAAAAGATATGTAATGTCAATTACCTGAAATGATTCCGTTTTTTTGGGGGCGGGGAAACCCCGCATATATCGGTATCAGTTGATATCGGTATCGGAAATTAAGAGTTGGACAATATTGGTATATCGGTAAAAAAGCCAATATCGAACATCCCTAATGAAAATGTATAGGATTCTTCGTCTGAGGTGCTCAATTGTATAAATAAGAAAATTCTGTTGAGCATAAATATTTGGAATTACAGAAAGACAGCAAGCATCTACAACTTACGTGAAGCAGTCGCATCGCTCATCGTGACTGATCTCCTCTAAGTTTACATCCGGCTCCAGACGAGGTTTGGTGCCGCCCTGCGACACACACACACACACACTTTTATTTTTTTTTTGTCCACTTTTTCTCCCATTTTTCTATATTTTTCTCCCATCCCAATTTCGTATCATCCAATTCAACCCTCCCCTGTCACGAACGCTGTTTCTTGCCTCCCACAAGCCGGCTGCAATGTGGACTAAGTCATACATAGCACAAGTCCCCTCCGGTACTTGAGGTAACAGCAGTCGCATCTTTTCACCTGCGCAGCTCGATCTCTCAGTGGCGAGGAGTAACGCGTGGGAGGCTCACGCTGCCCCCGACACTTCCTGATTCTACTGCGCAGGCTAGGGCTGGGCGATATAACGATAACGATAAATATCGCGATATATTGTAATAATCGATATCGAATATCGAAATTAAAAAAAAATCGAAAAATCGTTTTTTTTTTTTTTACCTGCAACAGGGCAGTTTTAAAACCAGAGACAGTGGACAGACTTGTCTTTCTTGCCTGCAACTTAAAGTAATGGCTTTGCTTGTCCAAATGACAATACTGACCAAATTCAGATTTATTTTTCTCTTGTCCATTTATTTTGTTTGCTTTCTAAATTAAAATACATTTTGAAACCGTCTGTACACAGTAGGCTATGTGTGCTAGCAGAACTAGACTCCAGTCACGAGTCACAGTGCACATGTGCGGTGGTTTGTCCACCAAAAAAGCGCCAAAAGATCGAAAATAAACTAGCAGAGCCAGAACTGTTCAACTCCTCTGGAGCCACAGCCAGCAGAGAAGCCGGTTTACTTTAGCTTTTAAACCAGCTGCAGCCTGAGAACTGGAGTGTGAGGGGATGTAACACTAAAGATGGCGGCAATGACAAAGAATAGCTGCAAAATAAACATACATCTGTTGTTAAAAAAAAAAAAAAAAAAAAAAAAATTATACTTATAACAATTCGATAATTATCGATATCGAGAAATAAAATAAAATTATCATATCGTTATCGCGATATGATTTTTTTCCATATCGCCCAGCCCTAGCGCAGGCGCACCAACCGACCTGTAGGAGTCGCTGTCCACAACGCCCGATCCCCACCCATCAGTTTCCCACCCCCTAATACGGCCAATGTGTATTAGTACGAACGACCAGCTAAACTGAAAGCAATGTGGAGCGCTGGGCTCGAACAGGCGAGCCCAGCGTCTCCAGCATTTGTGGCGAGCGCCTTGCCCACTACGCCACGTAGCGGCCCCACACACACACACACACTTATTATTAGTGGGGCCCTAACAATATGAAATCTAGTGTAAGAATCCCTGGCTTAGCCGCTACCTTGGTGATGGTGATCAGGATGGCGTGGCGGTCTGGCGGTGGTGGCAGACCTACATACAAGGTTTTATCTAGACGGCCTGGTCTCAGCACAGCAGGGTCAAGGATGTCTGGGAAAGGACACGTGAGAAGGTGAGTCAACAGTTAATAATTAATTGATTGAAAACCTTTATTATGCCCGAAGGGAGATTCAGGTGTCCATCACGGCATCAACAGCAATTTAATACAATTAATACAATACATACAATTACGTGTTAAAAACAAAGACGGACATAATAAGTAGAGCTAAACAAATAGCTAAAATATAGCTAAAATGTTCGCAAAAAAGTGGTGGAAGGGAAAAATAGTCTATTCAGGTTGTTGTTACAGTCCACATATCAGATCCTCAAGTCCGCTGCAGTTAGCCCGTCCTGGCCCTGCCTGGTTGTGGACCCCGATTGCAACCGGCACAAAGGACTGCCCGAAGCACTTTGTGGTATGTCGGGGGAGGATAAGTCTGTGGCTAAACAACTGGTCTATAGGGAGGTGTAGTGGTTACGTCATTTTAGTTTTTTCGTGTTCCACCCTCTGTGGAACGCAATGTATTTCCCCATTGCCCATTTCTAGATTGTCTCATTTAAAACAAATAAAGCATGGACATTTGCATGGTGTACCTTTCTGTGCGTATTCATCCACAATCTATACTGTAGCTCAACATGAAAATATTCGCAATTAACACATTGGGTGCCATGCAGTATGCCCATCTTTACCACTCTCTGCCAGTGCTGTAAGCCTATTGAGTGGCTCACCTTCTTTGCAGGGCTATAACTTTTTAAATATTATAGCTATATCGACATTACTATGTAGGGATGCACAGAAATTTCGGCCACCGAAAGTTTTCGGCCGAAAATGGCCTTTCGGCTTTTGGCCGAAAGAGTTTTTTTCACCGAAAATATATCACCGAAACAGAAACAACCTGTAACCTAACGTGTGTTGTTGTGATGATGTCATCAAAACGCGACTTCAGTCATTACATGCGCAACGCGAGCTCTTCAGTCCTGCGTTCTGAAGCCTGTAATAACTCCTCTTGGGACTCGGGAGTCGCGCTGTTTCTATGTAAACTCCGCGCGCAACGCGTCCAATAAATGCGTCTTTAACATGCTTTATATCCTTATTTACTATATGCCCGTCGCGGTTAATCACTGAGTGATCTAATATGCATATTCTTCAGAGCGAGAGGGATTGTGTTTCTCACATTGACAATATAATCTGAAGAGCATTATTATCATTCTCGAGAATACACGTTGCGCGTCTACTGTGCCAAAGTCAAGAGAGCACATTCATCTGGGGACTAGAAAGGTGCGCTCAGTAGAGCATCTCTCTCTCTCTCTCGCGCTCTCTCTCGCTCTCACTCTCTTGCTCTCTCTCTCTCTCTCGCTCTCTCTCTCGCTCTCTCTCTCGCTCTCTGATTGAAAACTTTATTAACAGATTGCAGAATGGGTACAATACAGTACAGCTCAATACACACAATTGTTAAGGGGATGGAGACCAGAGAAAGACTTTCGTCTTGTTTACATCAGGGTCCCCCATTTTCAATTCATCAGGACATATATGACATACAGATAGACAGTACTGCTACATCTATACATTTATGACATACCAGATTTGCAAATACAGTACCGTTTGTGATACAAAAAGAGTCCAGAAAAGGGAGTATATACATTTGACGTAGAAACTGTACATTGGAGGAGGGGGGGGGGGGGGGGGGGGGGTTGGGTAGGAGGGGTTGGGGGGGGGGAAACACTGTACAACTGTACAAGCAAAGCTGTACATTGGAATATTGACAACCATACTAGGTAATTTACTGTACATTGGAGGGGGTACTTTTATATAAAATGCTTACTGTAGCCACTACAGTAACATCATTAAGTCTGCTATAGGCTATTCTCCCTCTCATGTGTGCAGATCTTTATGCAGTTTTAAAGCACATTGGCTTTGTTCTGAATGCACTTTGTAGTTATCCTACAGAGAAAAGAAAATGCACTTGACTTGGAATTAATGTACTGTATGCATTCAGAAGTGCTGAATAAATGTTTTATGGACACATAGTGATTATTTATTATTTAAGTTAAGTTTTGCCATAATCATATATTTTTCCATAATCAGGTAGCTGAACAACATTGGTAAAAAAAAATTCTATTCTATGAATCATTTTCGGCCTTTCGGCATTCGGCCAACTGTTTCCTATTTTCGGTATCGGTTTCGGCCAAGAATTTCCCATTCGGTGCATCCCTATTACTATGGCCCATTCAACATCGGGTATCTATTGTTCCGGATGTGGGAACGTTATATTTTTCCATTCATACATTGTCGTGTTAGTACCGTCGAGAATATAAGTGTTTTTAGACTGTATAGCAGTAATTCCTAGAATGCGCGCTATAGGCCCCGACGCATATTATACATTATCGATTGGCGTTTCGTCCCTATACACGCTATATAAAAAATGTCAAATGCATATGATCGCTATACATTATGCTCCATCATGCGTGAAGGAAAGGGGGGGGGGGGTCGTTTATGATTCCTTGATTGTCACTAACAGCTTTCTTTAGTAAGACACCATACGTTGATCGGACAGATTGCAATGAAATAAATGGACAATCGAGCTGGAAATAACGTTAGATTCCTCTTACCTCTGGCCGATGCGTCTGGAGAAAAATAATTCCAATTATTTGACGTCGATCTGCTAGATCCATTTTACTCTTAGGCTGGTACATTACGGAGGCTACTCGCCACCCTGGCGTGTACAAAAATTGGGAGCCAACTATCTGAATTTTCATAAAAGAAATAGCTTCTGTGTCAGCAGTCGCTTCTATAAGTGACGTGTCTGTGTGTCCGTTCGTAGCATGAGGAGTGCACCTCATAGAACCCAAGGTCGCTTCACAATCAGGACAAAAAATAGGGCTAGGGAAATAGGGGGAAAAAAGGGGGATGAGGGAAGGTAAGGGATAATGGACCTAATCTAATCTAAACTAACTGATGGGGAAAAGCCTTGGTGAAGAGGTGTGTTTTTAGAGCAGATTTGAAGGTGTCCAGGGTTGGGGCGTTGCGATTTCGGGGGGGAGAGAGTTCCAGAGGGTAGGGGACGCCACGCTGAAGGCTCTGTCCCCAAAAGTCCGTAACTTACTTCAAAAGTGTCCCCAAAAGTGTCTTACTTGTATGCAGTGATGAACGGTCTTTCCCAGTGGAACACAAGTTACTTAACGTTACACAGGTCGAGCTATGCACGCTTAGCTTGCTAACGTTAGATAGCAGTGTTTATAAGGAGTCGTCTGCCAACAAATATGTTGTTTCAACAAATGTATTCACAAAATTGATTACCATCCAAACGTTATTGAAGACTCCTGTGACCAGTAAGTAGGTACTACATACGTCTCAACTTTTATTAACGATTATTGACCGGAGCAATATGCGCAAATGTTCTATGTTATATGCGTAAATGTCGGCTTTGTGTCTAAAGTCAAGACTCGACAGTGTGTGTGCACACTGCAACATAGCTGCAGTTAGTCGCTTGTTCACCAACAACCTCAACATTTGTATCCTAGACATTTTAAACAAGTCAAAGGAAGACAAATAGCTAGCTTAACTAGCGTTAGCTAGCTAGCTGTTCTGCTAGCTAGCGATAACAACAATAACACTACCGGTCGGGGGGTTTCAATTTTTTTTTAAATGAAAACGAAAAAGATTAATTGTTAGTGTTTTTGAGAAAGAGTATTTGAATACTCGTTCGGAAACACCAAGGAGTATTCAAAGCCTGTAAGATGGTATTCGGGACAGCCCTACCAGTAAATATATATGTTTTAATAAATTATCTGCATTTTAAACTATTAACGCTGACTCATTCCTTCAGTCCACTCAAAAGTATGCTAATATTCCATATGTTGTTTATGATATTAATTGAAAATTGCATATGAGAGTATTATATAGTAATAATAACAAATGGCGATATACTAAAAAGCTATTTATCATTTTTGGCTGGTAAAAAATCTGCCTGGCTGGTAGTTTTTTTAATCTACCAGCCACCTTGGCTGGTAAGCCAAAAAGTAAATTTTGTACCCTGACGTTACAAGATATCTCTGGCGGAGCTTTTTCCCCGATGCACCGAGCTCCATTTCCGGTTTAGAGTGAAGTGTAACTCGCCCGAAATCCACCAGACGGCGGTATTGAGGCGTTGCAATATCAGACAGGGTCCAGCTGGCTCCCGGAGGCTTCCTGGATGAATTATGAATGCCAATAGCGAATAAAAGAAATAACGATCATAAAAACGAGTTTACTCGTTGTTGGCACTCAACACATGGCGGCCAATAACGAGTATACTCGTTATTGGCAATTAATGTGTTAATCATAAAAGTAGCAAAATAACAACATTTATGTTTTCGTTCACTGAGAAACTACACTACCATTTTGCGCTGCTGACTGACGTCACAGCGTAGACTCCTGGCTTTAGTCGCATACCTAGGATCAGATTTCCCTTACATTCCATAAGCTTAACAATACGTACAATGGGAAAATAACTGACCCTGAATCTGTGGCTAGTATCCGTTTCACCCAACACTAGTGCTCCGGTGATCATAACCAATTATCTCTAAAACTAACCACTATTTGTAAAAGCCACAACCACGTTACCATATTTGTATTTATAATTTAAATCGTATAACGTTATTTCGCTGCATATTAAAAGGGGAACTATCTTACCGTTTCTTTCACTATTTGGACAATTTTACACAATTCCTGTGAGTCTATGGAACACATCTGTAAGGTTTTTCTAAAAAAATTCATTGTTTTTTACCGCCACCAATGGTAAACGGCATACACAGAGTCCACACACACAGCTTCGATCGCGGGAGAAATAAATATCAGATCAACGCAATATTGGATATATAGTTATATACCTGGGCCCTCATTCATCAACGTGTCTTACGCACAGATATGTGCTTAACCTGTGCGTACGACCATTCCTAAGCAAAGAGTGGGATTCATCAATTTCAACTTGAACTTGACTTCGTGCTTATGTGTACGCACAGCTCGGAGCACACTTAGCTGACGCCCAGTGGTAGAATATATTATTACAACAAGGAAATGAGCTTCTGTGCATTAGTTTCAACACTGGCAGGTTCTGTATGAACCGTCCGTAATTCATTATAGTTCATTGTAAAATAGCAACAGTAGTGTAATTATGGTCAAAACCCTATAAATAGCATTTGGAATAATAGATCTTTCTCTCAGAATGAATGCAGCATGGTTTATATAGCGTTATCGGAATATACGGGGTGTACTGACTGACTGCGCTCCGCGTAGCTCAACTCGTTATTATTTTGCGCACAGACCGCAGAAACACGGGAACGCTTTGATTATATTTAAAAGGCTTTACGTTAAACGAAACAAGTGGAATTTCGAAGCTGTAAGCAGAATACAAGTCATATGAACACCCACGATATAGTGTTCTTCCCACTTTTTACTGTATAAGAAAGAATAAAAAACGCATTGCAATGACACCAGATAGTGGACAGACTATGTATATGATGGGATTCAAGTTCGCGTTTTTGTTGATCATAGGCATGCTGTCAGAGTATGATATCTTAATCAAACATTCTAGAACATTTGTCGTCACAGATCATGTCACAATAGAACATAGGCTATGGCATTGTTATTACTGTACCGGTACCACCCATTGTGACAACAGCCTTGTGAGTCCCGCACACAAACATGATGGAATTCAAGTTCATGTATTGAAAGGCAGGCTACATCATACATGCAGTGAGATTCATTGTTCTTGTATATGCTCTCGTATTATTGTTTATATAGGCTACCCAATACTGATATCAAAATAGATTGTAGTATGCCTCTAGAAATCATATGCAGCAGGTAGAAAATTGACGGAGAATCCATCGCGATTTGGAATAAAATTGAGGAGAACTTTAATCCCTGGGTATTAATCAAACAACACGGGAAAAGGCAGTCATATTCCAGCACGGTCTTTATTAGTGTTTGCGCTGCCCAGGCAGCAATGGTTAATAGATATCATATCCGACATCACCGTTCTCATAACACGCTTCCCTCGGCTTAGTCCATTTTTCCACATTTCATGGGGGTATTCCATTACCGTATATGGTTAATCGGGGCGGTTCTGGTATGCAAATACTTAAAACAGTGCACGAGCTCAAACGTAGGATCAAAGTCATATTTATCAAGACAGGTGTGCATAGAACCTGTGTACGCACGTGTGATGAATCCCGTTCTTTTTGTGCGTGCACTGATTCTAAATTCTGTGCTTACGTGTGGAAATAGAACATATTCTACGCCACGTTGATGAATGAGGGCCCTGGTCTCTGATGTAATGCAAAAAAAATAATCCAATTATTTGATCGCCATTCCAGTTATCCACAGCGATCCTGTCCCCGACATTACCGAGCGTTACACATGAACGGGCGGGCTGGGTTAGTGTTCCATGCCATCGTTGTAAAGGCCTGCCTCGTCTGAGTATTTAAACCCCGCCCCCACGGCTCAGATCGGCTCAGAAAACACACCAGACCGTTTCCAATGAAGGACAATAGCTCCACAAGGCAGTAGAGGGCGGTGTTGACCGTCTGCCAGCTCAGACACATTCACCAGGGTCTGCAGAGGCTGCAGCCATGAATTATGAATAGATATAGCTAATAAAAGAAATAACGATGGCGATATTTTCGCATGGCGGGCAATAACGAGTTAACTCGTTCTTGGCAATTAATGTGTTAATAGCTCAGACTTAGGTTCAGAAATACTCCCATGAACAAATGTCAGGCTTCAGTCAGGTTTAGGTTGGACTCAGAGAAGTATAGAGTGCACTTCTGAAAAGTCCTGTTCTTCATGTCCCCATGCCATGCGAGAACGACTATAGGGGAAATGGACTGTTCTCATGTGTATATCGCCACCTAGAGGCTTTGATTTATTATGTAAAGTGGTTACTGATCCCCATCTCTTTCCACTAAGTGGCAGTAATGAGTAAAGTTCAGTGTTCCAGCCACCACTGAATCTCAAACAAGGAAGAAGCAGTGTTGTCTTCTGGGTACAAAACAGGTGGAGTTTTCAGAATCTGCCTCTAATGCATACCTGTCAACCCTCCCGTTTTTACAGGGATTCTCCCCTATTTGACCCTTCTTTCCCGCCGTCCTCCCGTTTCAATATTTTCCCGTAAATTTCCCGTATTTTGCCCTCCTTACTAAAAAGGCTACATTACCCGCTGTGAAGACGACAGGCAGCAGACTGGAGCCCCCGCCAGTAGGGAATTGCTTCATTTTGTGAACAATATGCACTTTGCTTTTCAAAAGCTCATAAACACTGTTGGTGACTTGAGCATATTATTAATTTAGCTACTGTAGCTGCCCTTGTCATTTTAAGCTATGATGAAGATATTCCTTTATTGATCCCCTTGGGGAAATGCAGGCATCATAGCAGCATGGTAATTGTATAAAATCTCTCCTAGGGTCATTATTGAAGTATTTTGGCACCCCACCCCCTGCCTATAATGTGCAAGAGGATACACCAGCCCAGGTGGATATTGACCAAGCTCAGGAGACACACTAGCCGAGGTACATGATCCCTTTCAAAGTGCTGATATTCATAACTGTTTGTCCAGGATTCTTAAAGTCTTACATTTAATAATCAGAATTTTGGGCCTTAAAAAGTCAGATAGGTCTTAAAATGGTATTGGATTGGGGTGCCCTCGTGGTGCACCACGTTAGTGCATCGCACACCCACACGGCCGTCCCAGGTTCGCTTCCCACTCCCGGTGACTCCCATTTGTCGCATGTCTTCCCCGCCTCTTCTCCCATTCATCCTCTGCTCATCCGTCGGTCATGTCTGAGTCTGACCATGAAAAAGCAATAAATGCTCAAAAAAGAAAAATATAAAAAAAAGAAGAAGAAATGGTATTGGATTAGGAAATTACTTCTATGTTGCAATAACTTCTCTGTATCATGTTTAAATGTGTTTGGGGGGAAATGTCCGGGGTGCAAAGTAAGCAGTATGGTAATAGCCTATCAGGCCAATACATATGGAATTACTTCTTAGTCATCTTCCTTAATAGTTCTTTGCTGGTATGGGCATGAAATACGCATTAAATTCTATTGAAAGTGGTCTTAAAAGGGTCTTAAATGTAACCTGTTGAAACCTGCAGGAACCCTGTCCGTCAACATCCACCTTCAGTGAGACCATAACACCTGCCCATCATGAAGATGATGTGTGACCCACCCACCTCTACAAGCAGCAGTATCACCACCACCACTAAAGGTTTGACCTCACAAGACCCTGCATTATGGCCAAGTGTCATAGGCCATACCCAACAATGTGCTTTGTGTGTACAACATGATGTCTCTGATTATAAACTGCTCACGCTCACTTTCTGGTCAAACGTTAGCATGTCTGATTATAACCGGAGCTCTGTTAATAAACTATGTTTCTATATTTCTATAACAACTGACTATCTCAATTTCTACAGCTTACTGTCATGGCTCATTTGAAATATTCCACAACAGAACTATTCGGTACAGCCCTAGCATGTTTTGATATTGTCAATTATCTCACTTTTACTAGGTGACTAACTCAAATATGCCACCAAAAAAAAAGAAAAAAAAAGAAGGAAAATGGACATAGGGACGTTTTTTAGTCAAAGGGCAGCAGAGACAAGTGATACAGGGACACATGTAAGGTCTTACAATGGCTTAGTGATTATAACAGTGCAGTTCAGCATTCAGTAACCCAGTGTTTTTGATACTACATTCTGTTGAACACACACACCTCAGAACCGTACCTAAGGAAAATTGGCTCAATTGCAAGAAAAATAATAGTTATGATATTACATTCTGCTCAGCATAATTTGTATGCAAAATATTGTGGTTCCCTGCTTTAGTCTGTTGACACATTTCTATACTAAATGCTTGTGTAGTCCTGTGTCATACCTAAATGTCATACAAGTGAATTGTATAGAAACAACTCACCAAAAGTGACTATTGCACAACTGATTTGACAAAAGAAATTCACCAAGGGGGGGGAACACCCCCCCCCCCCTCCCCCGCTGGGAAATCTCCCTTATTTTAAAATCCCAATGTTGACAGCTATGCTCTAATGGTGTGTAGCAGTGGGAATGCTTTGGTACGGTAGCTGTGGGAACGCTTGGGAAATGCGCTTACCGTCTTCTCCAGAGTCAGACAAGGAGATAGATACCAATTTCCTTTCAGAGTTCAGTAGAAAGCCATCCGGCTGCAAGCTAACCTTGCTTAGGACAAATGAATGGAAGCGGATATGGACCACTAGCCTCTCCTGGAGTTTTAGGCTAGGATAGTGGTCGTTAAGCGCATTTCCTATAATGTTGGCGTGCCACTTTAAGACTCAAAATGTTTCCCTCCTTTAGCCAGCCCACCTGGTCTGTTGGTGGCCGCCATGATGAACACTTGCTTTCTGGTCTCAAGGCCGTCCATCTCAGTCAGCAGCTGGTTCACCACACGCACACTGGCCCCTGACTGGAGACACAGGGAAAGTAGGGATGGAAAGATGATATTTTTCTACTGCCAATACTGATAAAGGCCTTGCAATTTTTTTTTGTGTAGTTCTCCTAATTTTCTTGGTTAGAGGCAGCCATGTTGGAATAAAGGGAACTACACAAGCATTCCATGCAAGGCCTCTATTCCAAGTCCTAAGCCTTAACTCATTGGGCGCCATACCCGAGTAAAGTCGGGAGTCGGGTTTTGGCAGTTTTTTTCTTTTATTTGATTTTTTTATTCATTACAGGCTCACAGACCTCGGTGTTACCATAGGAAATCATTCAGAGACCCTGAGTGCAATACCGGCCGAATCCTGCTAGGTGGCAGTATCGCCCACCCTTTGAAACCTTATTTCACACTGTGCGTCACATCTAATGTCGTCCGGGCGGAGAATTTAGACCAAGCCAAGTAAATAGCTTCATCAGAGCACTTCGAAACGCGTTCAGCACACTTGAGGCATATCTTGTGCCACTTCATGTCAGGGACCCAATCGACATCAATACTGGAAATCGCGATCAGACAATTGGAATATTCTTTTTGGATTAACCCCGATCAAAGATAAGGACTATCTGACGTCAATTCCACCTTGATCCTACAATGATTTCATATCGATCCAGACAATTAACGTATGTAGTATTCTAAACGAATGCCGTTGCTGGCGATCAAAGCATCAAAAAACGACGCCCCCCCCCCCCTTTCATGCATTCATGATGAAACATAATACCTATTATATACCTTTGATGAAATAGTAGCGTGTCCAGGCGAGCAACGTGAACGCTTTTAGCTAAATTCACATATCGCTCCATAACGCAGTTACCAGGAATTAGCCAGGATATTCTTTTTCACATGTTGGACGAGGGATAGTTACTGTCAAATGAGCCATAGTATTGTCTCCATAGCTATAATATAGAATATAGATATAGCCCTGGAAACATGTGACGCACAGTGAAAATCCCCATCTTTTAAAGCGGTGGCCCATTGAGTACAAGGATGGCAAAAACGGCTGGCGATGAAAGTGTTAAGTATCGGCCGATACAGAGTACCTATGAAATCCAACTATTTTACTGAACAGATTTATTAAAAAAAAAAAAAAATTATAAATAATATATTTTCAATCAAACAGTCTTTTATGTGTCAAATATTCAGCAATTCAAGTTGCTTGGATTTATGGCATGTTAAGACATCTTGGTATCACATTTTAGTATTGGGGAAATTCTCTGATAAGGATGCCCTATTTTAGCCTGGTATGGAAGTGATCAGGGCCCATTTCGATCACTATTATGAGTAGGAGTGCTGATCTAGGATCACTGCTCAGGTCACCTGATCTCAAAGACTTTTAAGCCAATCTGGTCTCAGATCAGCACTCCTGCTTTGAGATGATTTAAGGAACCAGTACAATGACGTTAATTCAGTCATAAAAGGCTTATTGTGGAATGTTAATGTCGGGAGTCTCACTTTTTTTGTATAATTGATTTGTTATAACCGTTTTAATGCACCCTCTCAGTATGCACATCCAATTCTTAATACGTTGAGGGGGCATGGCCCACTGTTCATTTAAAGAAGATTTGTCAAGTTAGTATCATAATACATGAAGCTTTCAAATATAAACAAATGTATGGGTCCAGTGTGATCGGTTGCTATGGGAGATTAACATTGGCTATCCTGTGCTAGCATATATACATATTATGATATACATTACAACTACTGACAACTGACTGATCAGAGTAGCGAATCAGAGTAACCGGGTAGATGATGCAATCTTTTCAGGAACTACGTTGGCCATCTGAAATGGTTTCATTATGATGACAACCAGGAGGATAGTTTCTCAAGGGGATTTATTCTCACGGCTATAACATTTTGGGTAACTTTACATCGACATACCTTCTGTTAAACAATTGAACACAATTTGCATTGTACTAGTTATTTAAATACAGGCCCAGGACTATTGTAAATGGCAAGAAACAATGGTGATAAAACAGGACCACATCCCATCACATCTCAACAGGGAATTAATGGCAGGATTATATCTAAATAAAAAGAAATACATCCCTGACCATCGTCCTCCATTACAAAATAAAACTAAAATAGCAACCACTCACACTACTTTTATCACACTTGATGAATGAATTTGTTAACACAATCGGGTATTCATGAATTAATCAATGAATGAACAAACAAATGAATGATTCACACAGTGGATCAATTGCATAGCACTCTCCGGACGGCTCTCACCTCATGGCCTGAGCGGCGGGGGCACAGGGCGTCGATCTCGTCGAAAAAGATGACGCATGGGGCAGAGTTGCGTCCTCTCTGGAACACCTGCCGCACTGCCCTTTCGCTTTCTCCCACGTACTGACGAGGAGGAGACAGAAATATGTCACTCTCCGGGTTACAGTAGCGTGCAACACTATCCTCGTGTGTGTGAGGCTTATGAAACAATGAACCAAGGACCCAGGGTTAGGGGTGTAACGATCAATATGAATTTCAATGCTCCACGATTCGATTATTCTTATATTTTGTCAGTGTTTCTTCTCCACCTCTCTCTCCCTTCGACTGTGTACATGTACCATCCCACACTCTACACTAATAGGATGCAGGCAGATAACTAGTTTAGATTACAGACAGGGGGTGAAGGAGAACATTAGATGGTAGGTTTTACATTTCAATACTGTATTGAGTAAAAAAAAAAATAATAATAATAATTAAGATTCTGCACTGAAATAGTTAGTTACACCCTCCAGTCCACCCACAGCTTGTTGGAGCAACTGTTTCAGTGGATTCAGTGTAAACAGATGAGCAAAGCACAATCGGTGTAAACTGATAAGCAAGGCACAACAATGCTGGGAGGAGCAGGGAAATGGTAATCTTCACAGGGAGACTTGAGTCAACAAGGAAAAGTTAAAGAAAACTGAACAAGCGGCTGGGTGGCGCAGCGGACATTGCACTCGTCACCAATGCAAGAGACACCGGGTTCTAATCCGGCTGTCGGCGTTGCCTCCGGCTTGGGCCGGCCGTCATACTAACTCAATTGGCAGAGTTAGCGGGTGGGAAGTCGATGGGTGGTAATCTGGACGTTGTAAACAGCGACTCCTACAGGTCGGTTGGGGCGCCTGCACAGCAGAGACAGGAAAATGGCGGGGGCAGTGTGAGCCTCCTACACGTTACTCCTCGCCAAATGAGAGTCCGCGCTGGCAGGTGAAAAGATGCGACTAGCTGCCTGCACATGTATCAGAGGGGACATGTGACGGGCTTCTATCCTCCCTACAACCGGCCAGTGGGGGGCACATGCAAGCAACTTTCAAGACAGGGGAGGGGAGAATTGGCATGGCTAAATTGGGATGGGAGAAAAATAGAAAGGAGGAAAATAAGTGGATAAAAAAACAAAAAAAAACTGAACAAACAAGAACCACATCCCTGTATACAAAGCAGTGCTTTATGTACTAAATAAAGTATGTGTTTAACTCAATCAGCGCCAGAGGGTGCTGTTTAATGTGTAGTTGAAAGGCCAACCCTTTAAAGTATAGGAATACATGGCGGTGTTTGCAGGGCTAAAACTATATTATAGCTATGGATATAATAATATTGCCCATTTGACATCACCCATCTATCGTTCAATGAGAAAAAATAAATAATTTTTTCATCCATACATTCCCGTTTTATACCGTGGTGAATATGACTATAGTTTTAGAATAATCCTGTCTAATCCCAGAAAACGACGCTATGCAGCAATACGTGCAATTCACTAAAAACTTTGTCATTTCTTGCCTGTACACGCTACCATTTTGAAATCACATCTATATTATCGGTATTATGTTTCATCATGAATGCATGAAAGGGGGGGGGGGGTCGTTCTTTTATGCTTTGATCGTCACCAACGGAATACGTTACACAGTACTTTACACACATATGCTCCGATCGCAATGAAGGAATTATTGGATCAACGCAAGATTGATACCATATAGCCCTTACCTTGACTAGGATGTACCCCAAAAAGAATATTCCAATTATCTGATCGCCATTCCAAGTATTGATGTCGATCGTGTCGCCATCATAATCCACCAAAGAACATGAATCGGGAGTGTTTGATATGAATGCGTTATAACCGCTCGTCATGCCCGACTAGGAAAAGTCCGCCCGGACCTATATAATCGACGCACACCCAAATACACAGTTTCAAAGGATGTGCAATACCGGCCGCAACCCACCAGGAGGCGGTATTGGACTTTTGCGATCTCAGACCCATTCCCAATGATAACACCAGGCTCCCTGGATGGATAATGAATGGAAATATCGAATAAAAAAAAATAACAACGAAATCTCAGGTCTAGCGCCCAACCGCTGGCGAGTTAACCCGACTTATCTCGGGTTTGGCCCCGAATGAGTTAAGGCTGACAGAGACCTACTGTCGAAGAAATAATCTAAATAAACTAGAGCTGCTACCAACGATCATTTAAGTAATTGATTCATCAAACAATTATTTTCTAAATTAATCAGTGCATCTAAACGATTAACTTTCATTAAAAAAAAACAGACAATTGGACATTTACACTTACTTTTCCCATGAATGCACACTGAAGCCAAGCTAACGCATGCACTTAAACAGGGTATTTTTAGAGCATTTTTTAAACAATCTTGGTGCTTCTGAATGAAATTATTCCTCTTCTTTTATATTTCCGTCAGACTAGAAGCTTTGGAACATTTAACCACCACCAATTAAATGTTTTGAAGCATCGATGCAGTCATTTATAATATATAACCTTTTGTAATCGATTTATTCTATTTCAGTCTTAAACTAATGGAAGCATCTGCAGCGTTTTCTCCCTTTTAATGGCAAATGGCTGCTTTTTTATATAGCGCTTTTATCCAAAGCTTTACGCTTTGTTACTCAAATTTTACCCATTCACTCACACATTCACACACCGACGGCGGAGGCAACCATGCAAGGTGGCAACCTGCTCATTGGCAGCAATTAGGGGTTAAGTGTCTTGCTCAAGAATACATCGACACGCTGCCCGGGAATCGAACCGGGAACCTCCGGATTGCCAGACGACTGCTCTACCTCCTGAGCCACTGTCTCCCCTATCTAAATAGTCATTGGCCTCAACAGACACACAGATAAACCTACATAAAGAATTAACAACCACTACTATTTTACTGGTACCAACAGTTGCCTCATCTGTCAGTATATAGTAGGGCTGTCCCCGACTAAGGATTTGGATAGTCGACAAAAAAAAAAAGTATATATATTTTTTTATCATTCCATTTGGGCTGTGGGGGGTGCTTAATATCTGAAGGAGTCGACTGAAGGCTTCTTGTCCTCTGCAAAAGCATGCAATTGGTCCACTGATGGATACATCTTGATATTTGTCTAGTCTAGTGTGTTCATTAGATGGGTGAAATCCTCCTTCAGTGCCTCTGTGCCTGTTTTCGTAGGCAGTTAGCCTCTGGTATGCGTGCCATTAGCGTTAGCCACGCTCTAGGCCTCTTTTCTTTTGGAAAGAATGATTAAAAAAAGATTTTTTTTTTAAATATTTGACTAAGGTTGGCAGTCGACTACGGCTCCTTTCGACTGATTAGTCGACTAATCGAATAATAGGGGTCAGCCCTAGTATATAGTGTAGTATGACAGCCCAGACACACCACCCGTGCGCAAAGGGCGGGCGGGCGTGCGACCAGCGCTTGACTTTCGCTCCCATGTAGCTGTGCCCACGGGCCGCTCGCGGGCATGCGACTCGCGGGCTGGAAGCGATCTTTTCCGCTTTGGTTCGATTCAGAGGCGTGTGCCACACGCATTTTCACAGAAATACACTCAATATCTGCATTATCACCACACATATACCGTAATTCCTCTAATAGTAACCCCGGCTTGTATTTGTTTCAACTGTAGCGGATACCAGGCTTGTATTAGGAGGAGGCATGTATAAGAGAGAGGCCTATATTTCTAATTTTCAAACAGATCATAATGAATAAATCAACATTTTGTGTCAGTTTGAACCCAGTAAAATGTACTGGGTTCATTTATTGAAACCAAGTACTGTATGAAATACGGTAGTAAACAGTGCAATTACAGGTGGTAAAAAAAAGTAAAATAAAGTAAAATAGTGCAATCACAATACTGGTATAATAATACCGGTAATAATAATAACTTCGTTTTATACAATTCTGAGGTAGGCTTACTCTCTTGGTAAACATTAACACCATACCATTATGGTATTTACTGCACAGCCAGCATATAACAACAATAACAAAATATACCCGGCTTGTATTAGGAGGCCGGCTTATAATTGCTTAGCTCAACAGCGCACCCGGTCATTAATAGAGACCCGGTTTTTAATTGAATACCGGTTACTATTAGAGGAATTACGGTAGATGTTGTTCAACCAGCTAATGTGTCTATCTTTCCCAATACAAATAAACCATATTACTATACTTTTTCAGGAGTACAGTCACACTGATCATCATTCTAAAATGAACACATTCTAATTAATTATATAATAACTGGTTATTAGGGCTGCAACTAACGATTATTTTGGTAGTCGACTAATCTGTCGATAATTTTTTAGATTAGTCGACTAATCTAACGATTATTTCTGTCACACCCTCCATCTCTGCTTCCTGTGGGCCTTTTCCGGGCTCTTACAGACTTCTTAGCTTAACATAACAGACAACAGTAAGTTTGGGGGAATTAATGGGATAACTGGGGTTGCAACAAAAGTGCAACTAGGGCTAAAAACACAATGAAATAAAATAATAATAATAAATAATATATCCTTCTTAGCAGACTTCTTAGCTTAACATCCCAGGTAACTACCGGTAATGGGATAACTGGGGATGTTGTTTGCTCCTGACAAGAGTCTCAAAGTCTGGGGTGATGGTAGACAAAGCAAGGTCATGCTCAATGTCCAATCTGTTCCCCTGCTTTGTCTTCAGCTGGACCAGAGCTGAGAAGCCACTTTCACAAAGATAGGTAGTGCAAAAAAAAATATTGTATAAAAAGAAAAATTGTATACGACGCATCGACGCAAACATTCGGTGTCGACAAGTTTTTATGATCGACGTCGTCGATTATGTCGACTAATCGTTGCAGCCCTACTGGTTATACATGCAAAATGGACAATAGAACACTGGAACTGGAAATCTTTAAAAAAAATCTTCAAACGGGAACCGACTTCGCAATAGACTAGGCATTTACAGCTGTTCCAATGTAAATGTGCCTTCCTCCGTGCACTTTCGAAGTCGGACTCTGTGTGCCCGGCCACACGCGCTGTTCTCGCGCGGAACCCGTGAGTGCGTGCACGCGTGGCTGGTGTGCGTGCGCTGTAAGGCAGGGTATGATAGCGATAGTGCCATGGTGACAGTAACTGGGCCATGGTAAGTTAATGATGGACAAATTCAGGCTCCATCTACAGACGCTAGTGTAGCTGGGACTGAATGTGGTCACACACACCGTCCTTCAACTGAAATACCTTGTGACTGTGCTCCATGTACTCTCGTAAAAGTAGGCAACTCTGGTCACATGCAGTGCAATGCGCTCTACTCTAGCTATGTCATTGTTTCATAACTCTGTGGCATTTCTCAATGGTGAAGCTCATAAGGACACAAGTTTCAAACATTTTAGACTCTGAAAATGTGGAATTTCGGAACTGAGAGATTGAGTTATACTAGTCAGTAGTAACAGTTGAAGACTTAAGATTTAAAAGCAAATACCGGTAATACATTGTGAAAAATGTATGAAGGTATAAAATAAGAACTGACTAGGGATGTCCGATATTATCGGCCTACCGATATTGGCATTAAAATGTGATATCGGAAATTATCGGTATCAGTTTTCGAAAAAAAAAAAAAAAAAAAAAATCTTTTTATTTTATTTATTTAACCTTTATTTACCCAGGCAAGCAAGTAAAAACACATTCAGATTTTTTTTTATTGTCAAAAGTATGCATAATGTTGTGTTAATTCCATGACAAGAGATATGTAATGTTAATTAACTGAAATTATTCCGTTTTGGGGGAAGGGGACCCTGCATATATTGGTATCGGTTGATATCGGTATCGGAAATGAAGAGTTGGACAATATCGGTATAGGTAAAAAAGCCAATATCGAGCATCCCTAGAACTGACATGACAGACCGACCGACATATTCTTTAAAACAGCTTCCGTTAAACCATGGTTAATAGGGTACACACACAGTTCTGTAAAACAGTGCGACTCCCCATCCCCTACACCAACCACATGTAGCCTGACAAGGCCTGAGAAACACTGTTTGCATGTTGATGTCGTTGAGCGACCAAGGAGAGTTTTCAAAACAGCACTAGAGCGAGGGGTGCGAGAAAAAAACATTCATTTAATAATCGTGATTCTAGCTATTGCCAAATCTGCATCTGCCAAATTAAATGATTCTTTCCAGCAAATCGCTTAGTTACAATTAGATTGTTTGAACTAAGCAGGTGAAGTGTTTGGGCAGAGAGCCCGGGCAGATGGCATTGCACTACAAGCAAATGCGCATTATAAGCGGATAAATCTTGTGATCTATGCACAAAAGCGAAACCTAGTTTTCTGGGTTTTTACTGACATTGTGTGTTAATTTACACGTAAACAACCTTGTGGTCAACCTTGCCTCCAAGTTGCGACAGAGAATTAGCTGCCTATACAGAAACAGCTTTCCTTTGATTAGTAGGAAGAGAGTTGTCGAAGCAGTTTTCTCATCAGTCTTATGTATGGTGATATAAGTTATAGGCATGCTATGCTATGGCCTCAACCCTTAAATCACTGGACTCGGTCCATCACTCTGCTTTCAGATTACGTTCAATAATTTATAGAAATGTAAAACTGTAATAGACAATTCCTTGACTCCTCTTGTTTTCTTCCCTAGGTCTCTCATTTTCATCTCTGTTTAACTGGTGGTATGATATGGTTACCGCTATTAGCATAATGTTTAAGGTTCATTTTGGTTATGACTGAAATAAAAGGGCTACTGGATTTTGCTAGAAGCATATTTGGCTGCAGAGCCGCAGAGCCAGTGGCTCTTTCAGGTCGTTCAGCCGTTTGGTGGGGGGGCGCTGTTGAGCGGGCCTGTGACCAGACCTGAAAGAGCCACTGGCTCTGCGGCTCTGCAGCTGCATGCTATTTCGCAAATCCACTGCTGCAGCCGTCCTCCCGTCGTTATCATAACACTACACACATATCATAATGTTTACAGCAAACTGTAGTTGATCACCAGGTATGTTTTATTAACGTAGAATAATTCATATAAGAAAAACGATAGGTAAGATCTCTTACCTTTCTCCACTGGTTAAAAATGCCAGGAACTGAAATTGAAACTTGCT
The DNA here is from genome assembly GCF_963971535.1 of Notolepis coatsorum. NCBI lineage: Eukaryota > Metazoa > Chordata > Actinopteri > Aulopiformes > Paralepididae > Notolepis > Notolepis coatsorum. The sequence continues at coordinate 114,490,634 of NC_140173.1, read as the reverse complement.
GTGCGCCGCGGTGATATGTGTTTATTATGAAATGACAATTGCGTGTTGACACGCCCAGTGCGCCCAGTGCGCGAAGCCTCCTAAATAACTTTTTCCAGTTTGCACATATCTATTATCTATGACTAATTCGATCTATTTTTAGGGGCAAATGCGATTGAAATAGTCGCGCTGTGGTTACATGACGTCATTGCTATTTTAGAGCTGCCCTACCGGTTACACGGTATAGTCAAAATCCATACCGTAGAGCAAATTCATACCGCTTATACCGTATACCGTTTATACCGTATACCGTTTATACCGTCCACCCCTATATATCAGTGGCGAATTCTCAGGGCCTTCAAGGTATTCAGAGAAGGCCCTGTGAGCCTCAGAAGAAAGAAAATATGAATTTTAAAAATTACTTTTTTAATTTTTTTTTTTAATCAAATGTATTAAAATAGTTTGTGTCGCTAATCTGTTAAAACCGCACTGTTTCACTCGCCATAGTTGTTTTCGACCCATTCACTGCGCATTAGAGCGTTTTTGTACAGGAGAAAATAACAGCCAATCGGAGATTTCTTTTCACAAGTCTCTGGGCAGACTTTCCTCCATCGGGTATTCTAGCTCGACCTGCCCAAGAAACCTTAACAGGAGGCCAGGTGTGGAGTGACAGTTTGATCAGCCAATCACATTTGGAGCTGTAGTCAATGGGCGTAGTCTTTTAGATGCCAAAGTATTCTAGAGTCTGGCTGCGTCGGCCAATCAGAGCGCAAAACGGCAAACGCGAGTGAGTGAACTATCAAGCAAGACAACACGAGACAAACTGAAACATGGCAGCAGCAAATGATACCGTCGATGTTGTTGCGGATTTATTAACAGTTCCCTTTTCAAGAAGAACATTCAATGAAAAGATGGACATTGTCAAAAAAGGCCGCCCAACCCCAGAAGGACTGGAAATCAGCCAGGCATCAAAGGCCGGTTACGAGCGACATTTCCAGGCTAGCAATTGGAAACGGTACCCCTGGATGACTGGCTCGGTTTCACGGAAGAAGCTTTTCTGCTGGGAATGTTTGTTGTTTGGGACCGACAAGGGTGCGTGGAACTTTAGAGGCTTCGATAACCTTACCTGTTTAACAAAGTCTGCACAAAAGCATGAAGGCTCGGCAAGTCACCTTAAGGCAACAATTAGTCTGAAAACATTTGGAGACGCAAGGATTGATTTACAGCTGGATGAACAGAGACGGAGAGAAACAACGATGCACAACGAAAAGGTAAAAAAAAATCGGGATATTTTAAAACGGCTCATACACTGCGTGGTTTTCCTAGGGAAACAGGAGATGGCTTTCAGGGGCCATGATGAGAGTGGAACATCTTTGAACCGGGGGAATTACCTGGAGCTTTTGTCATTTTTAGCAGAATATGATCCAGCTTTGCACTACCATCTGACCACTTCCAAGGTATTTATTGGAACCTCAAGTCAAATACAGAACGATTTGATAAGTGCTGTTGCTGATGTGATGAATGACGAATAGCTCTAATGCTGGATGAAACGTCCGATGTGAGCAATGCTGCACAGCTGTCGATTGTTCTTCGTTATGTAACAGACGGTGGCGTAAAAGAGAGGTTCATTAAATATGTGGATGTGTCGGGGGGCAAAACAGCAGAAGAGGTTGCAACCCTGGCTCTTAATTTCTTGGAGGAATATGCATGCACAGATAAACTTGTAGCGCAGTGTTACGATGGTGCACCCGTTATGGCCTCGGGACTAAACGGTGTCCAAGCCAAAGTGAAGGAAAGGGTCCCCGATGCGCTTTTCATACACCGTTATGCACATGTCCTTAATTTAGTTTTATCTCAAGGTGTAAAAAAAATTCAAGAATGCAAAATCTTCCTCTCACACCTGTCTTCCATGGCCGCGTTCTTTACTAAATCGCCCAAACGTACGCAAGTGCTTGACCAGATGTGTCAAAGGCGACTGCCACGAGTTGCACCAACTAGGTGGAATTTCACATCAAGATTGGTTTGCACTGTATTTGAACAGAAAGATGCTCTTAAGGACGTGTTCCAGTACATAGTTGACCACCATGAGGAATTTGACGATACTGCTACAGGCGGTGCTGATGCTCATATATCATACTTGAGCACCTTTGAATTTAGCTTTTTAATTTCAACATTTTACGAAATGTTTTCCCATGCAGATGTTCTTTTTGACATTTTGCAGAGCAAGTCATTTGACATGCAGTTTTGTTTGGCTCGGGTGGACGAGTTTTGCATTCGCATTGAGGAGCAGAGGCCACGTTTTGAGCAACTCTATGACGAGACAGTGAACACCACCGGTGTGCCACCTGGGCGCAGAGCGTGCGGAGATCCACGTACATACTACAAGAAGGTGCATGATGCAAAGATTGGTTTTATCGGGTATCACAGTAGCTAAAAAACTGATCGCATCACGTTGGTTTCAACCGGAAAAAATGTGCCGGAAAGTGTGGTTTCTTACATATCTCGATGTGATATATCAAGAAATATCTACAGCAAGAATTCTGGGGCTCAATGAATCCAAAATGTCAATGTGGTTAGAAGTGGTGGAGAGAATAAAAGCTAGCCTATAATGGTAGTGTCTGGTTAGGAGTGAGGGATAATGGAGGTACTATCCAAGAGGGGGTCCGGGAGGGGGGGGTTTGAGCTGGAGCATATGTGTGTAGGGTTTTAGAAAATAGGTATTAGGGGTATATTATATACTAACATTTATATAATTGTAACTTCGCTGGATATACACTGTATACGGTTAAAATGTTATTATTGACTATTTTTGTTTTATCCTGTTTCTGTACTTGCATATATTTTAACCACCTTTACTGAAAGTTTCATTATACATTGTGTGTTGAGTACTGACTTTTAATAAGTTTTGTTTTGCAATAATAAAAAAAAAAAAAAAAAAAAAAGGTGCATGATGGCATTATTGACAATATTCTAAATCAAATGACAACTCGTTTTAAAGATCACGAAAAGCTTTCATTCCTTTCCCTTCTGGATCCCACGCAGTTCACCATCTACAAGAAAACGTTCCCTGAAACTGCTTTCACAAGCCTGACTGACAGCTACGGGCCGCGTTTTGACTTGCCACGGCTGAAAACCGAACTCGGTGTCATGTATTCTATGGCAGATTTTCAGGGAAAGGACCCATCTGACCTTCTTCTATTTCTTCAACAAAAAAAACTCAGTGAAAGCATGAAGCAGCTATATAAACTGACGTGTTTAGTTGTAACTATCCCTGTCACCACCTCAACCGTGGAAAGGACATTTTCTGCCCTCAAGCGCATTAAAACATATGCGAGGAATACAACCGGACAAGCCCGACTCTCTGCATTATCCTCCATGTCAATTGAAAAAGAAATGCTCCTGGATCTGAAAAGGACTGATCAACTGTATGACCGGGTCATTGAAAAGTTCACCCAAACGGACAGGAGGATGGATTTCGTCTTCAGGTGAACCACGTCAAAATGGTGAGTGAAACAAATTAATTTATATTGATTATATTGATCTGCCGCTGCGCATTTTATTTCCACACAAATATATGTCTGTCTTGAAATATTGGCTGGGCTGCTGTGCGTTTCATTTGGTAATTCTTGACTTGATCTTTCTTTGCATACCGTAACTTCCCTCTAAGCACAATTTGAATTGTATTAAAATAGTTACATTTGTTTCGTTGTTGAGTCACCATGCATGTCTAATAATGACAACTCGCTGGGAGGCGGAGATCGGCATTGGTTTCAGCGATCACGCAACGTTGAACCACGCGATAATGTTGCCGTCTCTCTCTGCTTTCTCAATTCTTCGCTTGATATAATTAATACAAATGTCCAATATAACGGAATTCGTTAGCTCATACAAATGTGATTATAACAGACTGCTGTTTAGTGTCGGGCCGACTGCCCACAGAACGGTCTATTTTATTTCAAGTCAGCAGCAGCAGCACGGAGTATCGAGGGACTTATTTTATTTGGAATATAATATTAATAATATATAATATTATGAAGGCCCGGTTAACTCCGGTACGCTTCGCCACTGATATATATATATATATATATTAGGGATGCACCGATCCAACTTTTTCAGTCCCGATACCGATACTTGGGTATCGGCCAATACCGATACCCATTGTCCAAATATTTTTTCAAAAAAAGTTAAAAAGATTAAATTTAATCCACATTTATTTATTTTTTTATATATATATATTTTAAGAATTGTAAAGGATCACAAGTGTGTTTTTGATTTGTTGTAAACAAAGACAGAAAATAAACTTCATTCAATTAACACTATGGTCGCCAAAAACGCCGTAGCACGTCTTTCCCCGCCATGCTCATTCTGCCAAAGACGCCGTACCACGTCTTTGATATCAATATTTCAAAAATCTGTGATCGAAATCATATTTCTCCCCCGGAGACTTGAGGTCTACTGTTGATCCCCTCTCAACTCTCCAACGGTTCAAGAGCGCCATCTGGTGGCCGATCGGCGGATCGCCCAGAGCGGAAACAGGAAATGGAAGCTGGTGCTCATTTCAATTTGGTCCGATCACTCGGTAATAGTCCCAGGACTCAAGCTAGACACAACGGATAGCAATCAGTTACCAATAACTCGATAAACAACATGATTTGGACGTATATACTATTATACAACCTGGAAATGGATCGCATATTTCTACATCCCATAATAGGAATATTTCTGTTCCACGCTCATCGCCCAACGCTATGAGGAAGCTACGGTAAGATTCAGCGTTATTTTTTAACGTGTTCGATACTAACTGCTCTAATGATCATATCACCCACACTAGATGAATCATCTAACGTTGGCCACGGAATTATAAACGACCCCCCCCCCCCCATCCGGTCAACATCAGATGATAAGTAGTAACTTCTAGAAGCACGTCGATTTGAATTTTTTTATCTCGCGCAGATTCCTATCAAACTGATCATCAATATAATGCATTTGGGGCTATAAATCACGTTCTGGAGAAAGCTGCATAAAACGATAAAAACACTTATACTTTAGACCGTATTTTAGTATGAATATGTGAATGAAAAAGTATAACGTTGCTACACCCTGAACAATAGATACTTGACGTTGAATGGGCCATAGTAATGTCAATTTAGCAATACAATTTAAAAAGTTATAGCCCTGCAAAGAAGTTAAACATCCCCATAGACAAATAGAGCTGGCGGAGGATGGTATATTAAGAATATAAGCCTGGCGACCAAAGTGTTAATAAACTGTATGCCTCACTGTCACTGTGTGGAAGAGACTGGGATCATTATTTTGTGCAAGGCAACATCAGGTTTGACTTAAAACATTACTTTCCTAACTTAGTGAAACTAAATGTAACAAATTAACACAGATATAAATGTACTGAATGGTTATTTCTTATTTTATTTATTATATATTATATTTATTTATATCGGAGCATCCCTAATATATATATATATCCCTAATATATATCCCTATACTAATACCGTACTTTTCGGACTATAAGCCGCGGCTTTTTTCCCCATTTTTCGACCCTGCGGCTTATATAACGGTGCGGCTTATATGTGGACAAAACCCGAAAATCGAAATATTGCTTTTTTTACTGCATTGAAATGTTATTTATCTGTTCCCTTATTTGCTAAACTTAATACAACTTGTAAATGAGTTAATGTTATTTGTCCGACAGTATTGTGTCCCAATGGGAGTCATTCTCTGTAGAGGTGGGAACTTAAAGCTCAATATAAGAACGGCCATGCACCACCACTCACAGAATCGAGAAAGAGCAATCAATCTATCAATCCTTTCCGTGTCCGGGCCGGGTGAGGTTTCCCATGTTGAGTCAAATTAAGCCACAGGCTCCACTCCTTACATATGGAAATTAAACATTAAAACACATGCGGCTTATAGTCCAGTGCGGCTTATATATGTACACATCATTCAATTTAGCTGCTGCGGCTTATAGTCAGGTGCGGCTTATAGTGCGAAAAGTACGGTATATATATATATATATATATTAGGTACACAGAAGCCACGGTTCGGTACAACAGGAAAAAAACGTATAATTATATATTTATAATAATTATTATTAAATGTATTTATCTTTTATTAAGTTATACTTCGTTCCACCTAGGCTTGCCGGGGTAGTCGGTGATACCGGTGTCATTCTGTGTGCAGGCATCCACTCCACTGAGTAAATGAATTGCCTACTGCTCCGCCCCCACCGGTGTATGCTTTTTAAGTTTCAGTTTCACTTCTAGAGTAGATTTAACTTCACATGAAGCAGAGAAAGACTCTAGAGAAGAGATGACATGTTACACAACAATGGCAGAGGATTTATCAATATTTTGGATTTAAACACCGCAGCAGCTCGACTGGAGAGGAGCTCAGCAAAAGTATGTTTTTTTTCTCTCGGATCAACTGTGAGTGAAAGTCACATGGAATAGATTTGGTGTGGGTGTGTGTGTGTGTTATTTGGCGAACAAGAAAAGGACGAACATTTTCAGTAATGACCCTGCTGTGTTACAAACATATATTTTGGGAAGGGGTGAATTTGGAATTAAATTCTGCATGCAAAAAAACGTGCGTTCCGTTAGTGGTTAACGTACCGTTGCATTCGTTCGGTACACAGCGCATACTGAACCGAAGGTCCAGTAGACCAGTACTGAAATGGTTCGGTACGGATTAGGGCTGACTTTCGAATTTCTTTTTGGAATTCGAAGCTTCGGGGCCGAGATTCGCAAAAATATCTCTTTTTTAGCATTTTTACAGCTTTATTGATCACGCAGGACCAACAGAGGAGAGGGCGAACGGGAGGAGAGGTGGGGAAGACATGCGACAAATAACAACGGGAGCTGGGATCAAACCCGGGTCAGCCGCGTAGGTGCGCAAGGCACTATGGTATGCGCCACGAGAGCGCCCCTGAGATTAGATTTGACCTCGAAGCTTCGAGATAAAAAAAATTTTAATAAAAATAATTAATTCTTATTTTTTTTTATGTTGTGGGACTTGTACAGCACTTTGTTCAACTTTGTCAGTGCTGTAAAGTTTAAACCTTTTTAAATCTTAGACAAACGAAACACTTTGCTTTCATGAAATATTGTAAGCAGTCATTTGAGGCTTTATAAAAGCAGCACAATGAACACAAATCTGTCAGTGCCAAGTCCGACCTCATCTTAAATAACAAACAGCATTGCTTGTTGTAGTTAACACATTAATTGCCAATAACGAGTGTACTCGTTATTGGCCGCCATGCGTTGAGTGCCAACAACATTTTTATGATCATTATTTCTTTTATTCGCTATTGGCATTCATAATTCATCCAGGAAGCCTCCGGGAGCCAGCTGGACCCTGTCTGATATTGCAACGCCTCAATACCGCCGCCTGGTGGATTTCGGGTAGGGATGGGAATCGAGAACCGGAACCGCTTTTTCTTCACCAGACGCATCGGCCAGAGGTAAGAGGAATCTAACATTATTTCCAGCTCGATTGTCCATTTATTTCATTGCAATCTGTCCGATCAACGTATGGTGTCTTACTAAAGAAAGCCGTTAGTGACAATCAAGGAATCATAAACGCCCCCCCCTTCCTTCACGCATGGAGCATAATGTATAGCGATCATATGCATTTGACGGAACGCCAATCGATAATGTATAATACGCGTCGGGGCCTATAGCGCACGTTCTAGGAATTACTGCTATACAGTCTAAAAACACTTATATTCTCGATGGATCCCACATCCGGAACGATGATACCCGATGTTGAATGGGCCATAGTAATGTCGATATAGCTATAATATTTAAAAGATTATAGCCCTGCAAAGAAGGTGAGCCACTCCATAGGCTTACAGCACTGGCAGAGAGTGGTAAAGATGGGCATACTGCATGGCACCCAATGTGTTAACAAAGAGAGGCAGAGTTGATTTTGCAAAAAAAAAGAATTATAGATTCAAATTTTATTTTCATATTCATATTCGAATCCCATGCCCATCGAACAAAGCTTCGAAGTATTTAAGACAGCCCTAGTACGGATACATGTACCGTTACACCCCTAATATATATCATCTGTCTCACTGGTGATTCCCACCCCTAACTGACTAGAGCTCCATCCGTCTCACTGGTGATTCCCACCCCTAACTGACTAGAGCTCCATCTGTCTCACTGGTGATTCCCACCCCTAACTGACTAGAGCTCCATCTGTCTCACTGGTGATTCCCACCCCTAACTAACTAGAGCTCCATCTGTCTCACTGGTGATTCCCACCCCTAACTGACTAGAGCTCCATCCGTCTCACTGGTGATTCCCACCCCTAACTGACTAGAGCTCCATCTGTCTCACTGGTGATTCCCACCCCTAACTGACTAGAGCTCCATCTGTCTCACTGGTGATTCCCACCCCTAACTAACTAGAGCTCCATCTGTCTCACTGGTGATTCCCACCCCTAACTGACTAGAGCTCCATCGGTCTCACTGGTGATTCCCACCCCTAACTGACTAGAGCTCCATCGGTCTCACTGGTGATTCCCACCCCTAACTGACTAGAGCTCCATCTGTCTCACTGGTGATTCCCACCCCTAACTAACTAGAGCTCCATCTGTCTCACTGGTGATTCACCCCTAACTAACTAGAGCTCCATCGGTCTCACTGGTGATTCACCCCTAACTAACTAGAGCTCCATCGGTCTCACTGGTGATTCCCACCCCTAACAGTTCTGACTAGAGCTCCATCGGTCTCAGTTTGACTCACCATGTTAAGCAGCTCTGGGCCCTTGACAGAGATGAAGTTGAGGCCCGACTCATTGGCCACCGCCTGCCAGGAGACACACAACAACAACAACAACAACATAGGGCAGCACTGTCACAGACCAGTTAAGTGTTCATTCCATCATTGCAGTGTACAGACTTCCAAGTTTTCTTTTTTTGTGAATGTTCCCGACAAATAAGGGCGCAAATAAGTCTAAACAAATACGTTAAAAGCACAATACTACCCGTGTACACAATACTACCCGTGTACACAATAGTACCCGTGAAAGGATTATTACAAGATTTGTTAAAAATGCACAATGATGCCAAATATACAATTCGATTTGGAATAAATCAAGTATTCTTGACTAATATAATTGGTTAGAACCAGGCTGAGGTAGAGGGGGTTGTACCTTGGCCAAGAGGGTCTTCCCACAGCCTGGGGGTCCAGCAAGCAACACCCCTGCTGGAGCACTGAGCCCCAGGGCTTTGAACTGCTCTGGATTACGCACTGGGGCCTGAAGGATGGATGGACACACACACAAACACACACACACACACACACAACAAACAACAAACAGATCTTATTCAGCTCAGTGGCACAATGACAGTATTCATCCTTGGAGTCAGCAGAATGCGACCGGCAGAGACCCAGGTCAGATGTGGACCAGCTGAGAGCAGGGTGCGGACCGAGTCGCCACAGAACTATTGATTTCTATCCTTTGTGGCATTAACCTCAGTAGAAAACCAACATGCTGAGGGTAAAAGTGATCCTGAGAGTTCATATAATGCCCTGATATTGGAATTAGAAGACCAGATAAATCATTGATTGATTGCGAGGGAAAAACAGTTGTCACCGATCAACATGCTGCCATAAATCTCTACTTGCTCCGTTTATTAGACTATGTCCACTTTTTACAACAGCGCGTAAAAAGCAAGGAGTTACTGTTATCACTGCGTCTATGTGTCAGTAACCACGATACCGTGAGCATTTCTTATTATATTATATTCAACTGCATTGTCATCATATTGCACAAGCAAAAACAATGGAAAGAAGTTGGCATCTAACCAGAGTGCAAAGGTAACATAAAGGACATTAACAATATATAAGTAATTCAAATGGAATACCGTATATATACAGTATATATGAGTAAATGGTAAATGGCTGTATTTATATAGCGCTTTTATCCAAAGCGCTTTACAATTTGTTACTCACATTTTACCCATTCACACACCCGACGGCAGAGGCAATCATGCAAGGTGCCAACCTGCTCATCAGGAGCAATGGACCTGTCTCAAAACCCTGCCCTCTTTTCTTGATCCTCCAATCACAGCTGTCGCTTACCTCTGACTTCCTCGTACAAACAAAGTGTGATTGGAGGATCAAGAAAAGGGGCAGGGTTTGAGATAGGTCTATTGGGGGTTAAGTGTCTTGCTCAAGGACACTGCCCGGGAGCGTCTATATTAATGCCAGCGCAAGAGTGTTTCCGCGTTTCTCTGATTGGCCACAACGCCCATGTGACCGCGGCTTATTGCGGCGCGCAGCAGAGCGGAAATAGGCTGCTGCTCCGGCGAAAGAAAGACAGGCATTCTATTGCCATGCTCTGCGACAAACTCTAACCTTAACCAACTCCGAAAGAATGCCTAAACTTAACCGGCGAAAGAAAGACAGGCATTCTATTGCCACGCTCCAAGACAAACTCTAACCTTAACCAACTCCGAAAGAATGCCTAAACTTAACCGGCGAAAGAAAGACAGACGCTAGTTACGTTTATATAGAGAGATGATAAATTAATTCAACGTAAAAATTAAATAAAAATTAAGTGATTCGAACTTGTCACCAACTGACCGCAGGCTCCACAGCAAGCTGAGGAACGAGTTGAGCTAACAGTCGATGTTAAAACAGGGGGGATTACGGCTGCATAATGCCGCGGCAACCTATGCGCCGCTGCCGCTCTGCTCTGCCGCGGGGCGTGCTAGGCGTTGTCACGTGGGGCGTCACGGCCAATCAGAGAAACGCGGAAGCACTCTTGGGCTGGCATTAATATATAAGCTGCCCGCATGGAGCGGGAATTGGACCTGCGGATTACCAGACGACTGCTCTACCTCCCGAGCCACTGTCGCCCCAGAGTACTACTGAGTAAATAGATACAGGTATAATACTCTATGGTAGTAAGCCATACTGGCCAGTGGTATAACTAGTAAGGGTAGGTAAGGCATATACAGACAGATATAGTATATACAGGTATATTCAGACAGATGTGGATAAATATATACAAGTCATATATGATAATGGCTATGATAAAAAGGTATATGGGAAGACTATAGTTTGAGGTAGATAGTTATGATTACACTGTAAGGCAATTGTAGATAGAAAAGGCAGTAGATGGGTATATCCAATTAGGCTACAAGTTGGTGGATTGGTTGACAGTCAGCCATGGACCTGCACTAGCCATGCTAGTGTGTTGTTTTGACAAAGAAACTGCTGCAGCCAGAGACGCACTGGAGCATGCCCTACAGGGATGCTATGAAGTAAATAACCTATCCGGGTAATAACACTAGCTGACAGTTTATGGGATGCAGGGGTTTATTTAGTTTATTCAGGGAAGTTGAGCCACACTTCATGCAGTGTATGAGGGGATTGCCGGTATGTATGCTCACAAGGTGAACAACTTTTTGTCAAGTTGAATAATCATGTTGGTTAAGTGTATTTACTTTACAGGATCTGATCAAAGACTAAAAAGTGTGGGGGCAAGTGTGTCGAGTTATGTTATATGTTGATAATGGTGAGATGAAAGTTGAATAAGCTTCAAATGCTTTCAATATTGTAAGCATATTGTAGCAGTGGCTGAGTGGATCTGAGCACCACAGGCACGATGGATCTGCTCTATGTCATTCTCAGTTGACCGGCGTCTAACCTGCCCGCTCTACTTCGACTGGATCCGAGTGGTTCTCCTGCCCCCTGGGTCTAACCATGCAGGCTCTACTTCCACTGGATCCGAGTGCTTCTCCTGCCCCCTGGGGAATGTGACTTTGAGCCTTCATCTTATTTTCATACCAGCTCTCGTATCCCTATGCTTTTTTGTTCTTAGCTCTATTTTATTTAAAAATGTACTTTAGATACTATTGCTACAATGTACCGGTATATGCGTTTCATTACATGTATACATTTCTTATATCAGTGGCGCTAAAATTGAAGATTTTTCACTCCATAGATTAATTTATTTTAATGCTTTAAATAATTTAAATTAATCTCCAAAGTGACAGCTCTAGTACCGTATATACTATATATATACCAATTATTTGCTTATTCTATTCTCCATCCATCCATCATCCATAGCAACACTAGAATATCACCGACAGGGGGATCCCCTTTGAATTGCTCATCTGAGGTTTCTCCCCACCACAGCGTCTGTGGTGATTTTTTCTTCCTATTGCTAGGTTTTAGGGAGTCGTTCCTCATCTTCATTGGGGAACGTCTGGGGGTGTTGTGCGGATTTTATGGTGGTTTTTGTTCTGGATCTATTGTGATGTTTCTTCTTGACCTGTAAAGCCCATGGGGGCAACTCCTTGCGATTTTGGGGCTATACAAATACATTTGATTTGATATTAAAGCATATGTTTCTTACTTCCGTATTATCCACATCAAACCTTTTTTGAGACGATCAACAGAGGGAAAGCTTTGTTATTCATGCACAGGCTCGGTTAACAGGTGAATTGTGGTTTTGAACAGTGTGAAGCCAAAGAAACTAGTGGGTCACCATATGACAAACTACCGGCACTAGTTTGTTTGAATCAAGCCTGGTACACAGTGTAAGACTTACTCATTCTGGGTCCTTCCTTGGCGGAAAACCCATACTTTTGGAACTGATGGACAAGTCACCATGCTTTAGCAAACCTTTTTATTTCTACAAACACATAATGTTGCCGGGTCCTCAACCTTTCTAGTATATCTTTTTTGGAATGTTTTTTTCAGAATACTATCTTAGAATTCTACCATTCATCAGCTTTCAATGGCCAGTAGCAAGCATTGTTAGAATGTTCACTTCTCAAAATTAGAATCTTATATGGGAGATTGTACGCCTGAAAGGGGGAAAACTCTCTCGCTCTAATTATCTAATTGAGAATAATTATTGAGCCAAAGCTACGATCGTCTTCAATGTCTTGGCTTGGCGTTTTGGTTTGAGACGGTGACGATGTCCTACCAGTATAGCCATGGTCAGCTCCTCACGGATGTCGTGCAGAGCCCCAACGTCCTCCCAGGTGACGTCCGGCACCGTGGCGAAGCCCTCACGCTTGGCAGAGGGCTGGACGCTGGCCAGGGAGCCCTGGAAGTCCGACATGAGGATACACAGGTCTGCCAGCTGCTCCTCTGACAGCGTCTCAGTGCTCTTCAAAAGCTGCAGCAGGCGCCACAGCTCCCCGTGCTGGACAGGACATAAAGAGACATGACAAGGTAGGTTTTAAAATGGCTGGATTTTCTTTTAGAATATTTGGATTCCAGGCTTTATTATGATTATTGCTACACCCTAACACCCCTACTGGGTTAACTTAGGACAGGCAGTAAAAGGCAGTTCATGAAAGGAGTCTAGTTCTAGGGCTAGCTCATCTACGATTTAAACATTTCGGCTAATGATATATAGATCGAATTCAAGGTTATAGTCAATGAGGTTTTTGTGCCCAAGGATCAATATATTGACAAACCAACATAATAATGCTCTGAAAGAACACCATGACACAATACAGCAACTCCAAGCACAAGAACCGTGGGCCTGGTCTACAAGATACACTACACCACTAAGATACCCATGTACTAGGGGTGTAACGGTACACAAAAATCATGGTTCGGTACATACCTCGGTTTAGAAGTCAGTTCGGTGCGGGTTTTCGGTACAGTGGGGGAAAGTTTGGCTTTCCATGTTCCACTCAGGGGTGATGTAGTGTGCAGTAACTAATTGTACTTGTAGGGCTGTCAACGAATATTCTATATTGAAATTAATAATTGATTTGTTAAATAAAAAATAAAAAAAGAATTATATTAGATTGTGAAAAAAAAACAGCCCCCGGTGGGCGGTTGTTACTTAGTGGTTAACATACCGCTGTATTCGTTCGGTACACAGCTATACTGAACGGTTCGGTACGATTACGCATACCTTTACACCCCTACCATGTACCTGTCGAAATACTTCCTAAAAGGTCAGTGAAGTCCACGACCACAACACCAGAGGGAGTTCCACAAATCACGTTCAACCTAGATTCGGCTCAAACAAGGGACTAAACACGTTTTGCAATTATGCCACAATAATGTGGAACGCCCTACCCACAGCTAGGGCTGGGCGATTACTCGATATTATCGATTAATTCGAATGAATGATTTAGTACGATTTTGAAAAATTTAAATCGATTTAAAAAAAAAATAGTGATGTTTGGTGAAAGTTAGATTTGCACTTTATTAATCGCAATAGGGAAATTCATTCTTGTTTGATGATCAAGAGGCACCTTTTATTTGTTTTAAGTGAAGTTTGGTGAAAAAGCAAGTTATTGCACTATTAATCCCAATAGGGACATTCATCTTTGTTTGATCAAGAGTAACCTTTTATACAGTGTTTCCCACAGGATTTTCAGAGACTATGGGGGGTGAACCTCCGACCCTCTAGGGGGGTCCGGGGGCATGCCCCCCATAACTTTTTTTTTTGTACATTTTAAAGTTAAATGCATCAATCTGGTGCACTTTGAGAGCAAAATAAAGAGGCTAGATCTATGATGATGAACGTTGTGCTCAAAACACAAAATCGACTAGACTAGCGCTTCCCAATCCTCTCCTCGAAGCACCCCAGCCGTTCAATGTATTTGTTAAATTCCACCACCAGCACACCTGATTCAACTTAACTAGCCCTTTATTAGTTGAATCAGGTGTGCTGGTGGTGGAATTTAACAAATACATGGAATGGCTGGGGTGTTACAAGGAGAGGTTTGGGAACCACTGGATTAGAGCATACATTTGAGCCATCAAAGAAATTAAGCAAAAGTGGTTACCTGTGTTGAACTGGTTTATTTTTTAGAAAATAAAAAAAATATAGTGGATTACTATTACGACTACTACCAATACTACTGATACATCCCTATTGGCAAACTTTATATTTAAAAAAATAAACCCTGTTTATATATATTATATAGTATTATTTTTTTTTAAAGTGAAGATTGGTGAAAGTTAGGTTTGCACTTCAATCCCAATAGGGACATTAATATAATATAACTTTATATGTATATGTTGTGTCTGTCCACTATGTTTGTTAATTTGTCATCTCTCCCCCCTCAACCTTTGTCAAATAAAAACAAAGGTTATTTGAAAGATTTCCTTGGCGTTTCTAGTTTTCAAGAGAAAAAAAATCTATTAAAATCGTAAATCGGATTTAAAAAAAAATAATCTGGGATTTTATTTTTAGGCCATATCGCCCAGCCCTACCCACAGCCGTAAAGGAATGTGAATCCCTCCCCTCCTTCAAAACCGCTATCAAAGAGCACCTACAGGTGGCTACAATTATAAACTGGCCCCGGTAAATGTCAAAATGGCCCCTCCAATGTACAGTTTCTTCCCCTTCGGATGTATATATTTTTTTATGATCTCTTTCTTACACAGTACTGTATATTTGTATGTCACAAATGTCCTGATGAATTGAAAATGGAGGACCCTTATGTAAACAAGACAAAAGTATTTGTCTGGTCTTCATCCTCTTAGCAGTTGTTAGTATTGAGCTGTACTGTATTGTACCCATTCTGCAATCTGTTAATAAAGTGTTCAATCATTCAATGAATCAATCAGAAGAGCATCTTCCTTACCTCCAAGGGTTCCAGAGTATCTGGTTGTCGGAGCTCAGTGTCTCCCTGAAGCACCTGGCTGAAGTCTGTCATCTCCTGGCTTTCCATGCTAACGGAGGAGTTACCATCTTGTATGGGCCCTAAAACACCCCTTTCCCCACCAGGAGGCTCCTGAGGACCCGATCCCTGTAGAAGAGGAGGTTGGTCTGACATCGTCTTCACCTGGTTCCGACCCTGGAACTGACCATGCATCTCGAGCAGGACCCGGTTGACGGCAGACATGGCAGCTTCGCGGCACAGCGCCATGAGGTCGGCGCCCACATAGCCAGGGGTGAGTCGTGCCAACTGCTTGTAGTCAAAGTCCTCTGGGAGCTTCAGCTTCCGACACAGGGTCTTCAGGATCCTGAGAGAGCACAACAGTCATGGTTTCAATGGAAGCCAATATATACAGGGAAGTAATGCCCACCACAATTAAATTAGAGTTGCTGATTACCAGAAAAGGTACATCAGAATTAAATAGCACACTTCTACCCCTTATGCAAGCAATAAACATTTAGCAAATTCATTCTCTCTATATAAGTGTTTATTATGCAATTGCAAATGTTACAATCTCCACAGTTAGACCATCTACAGTTCTGGTTTTGCCTGTAGCAAAACGAATGAAACCTTCATCAGGAATACCCAGGCAGATCTCTAACCAACCTGAGTCAAGCACCTTCATAAGGAATACCCAGGCAGATCACTAACCAGTATTTCCCCTACCATTGCCTTGGCGGGGCGTTGCTGACCCGCCAAGTTTTAGAGTGATCCTGTGTAATCGCAGGAAACTCCAGCAAACAGCGCTTTACTGCATTTCATTATAAATCGTGCCATTTCTCGCCTGGATCAAGAATCATTCTGAAATCAATGCTAGATTATGAACCAGCGGTGCTCGAGTGTCCCCATGTGTTATAAACGTTACTCATGCCCGAGAAGGAAAACCTGGACCGGATTTCTTAGATCGACGTACAGCCCAAGCCAGCCCAAGCCAGAGGGTTTCCAATGATGTGCAATGCCGGCCACAAGGCGTTAGGCGGCGGTATTGGCCGTTTGCGATCTCAGAGCCATTCCCAATGATAACATCAGGCTGGATGGATGAATTATGAATAGATATAGCGAATAAAATAATTAACGATTAAAACCCGGTTTTTCTCGGGTTTGGCGCTCAAGCGATGGCGAGTTAACCCGACTTATCCCGGGTCTGGCGCTGAATGTGTTAAAAAAAATCGTTTTAATTTAATTTTTTTAAAGCTTGCTTCCCAGTAATGTTAGCGAGCTAGCTAAATTATACATAAATCGGTTTTCATATAAATCAAGCGTGGCACGGTCTACGGAGACGCAGAAAAAAGCTACCAAATCCATTCCGAGACAAGTCTGTCTCTCTCTCGCTCTCCTTCAAGTAGCCAAACGTTACACTATGAAAACTAACTGGATTAATGATATTCTAAAATCATCCGTCTGCTTAATGGGCGCTAAGCCATTCTCCCTTTCTGTGTGTGTGTGCGCGCGCCCGCCCGTCCCAACTCTGGTCTTTGGAAAGACCAGATGAGGTCAGAGGAGTTTGACAGTATTTACTGAGGATGGCCAGATATGTTGATATTTAAATTTAAAAAAAAATATTATACAGAGAGAAGCTTCAGCAGGTACAAAACGCTGCTGACCGACAAAAGAGAATCCCTCTCTGAGGAAAACACAAAGACCATCATGTATCACAATTGTGATGTCAGCCAGAGATGGGGAGAAGAATGAACCTTTAAAAAGGACATCTCTTTGAAAGAAATTACATTTGACATTTTTTTTTCTGATTTCTTTTAAACAAAAAAGTATTATTTTGTATTATTTAACTATTTAATTATTATTTAGTTATTGCACTGCACTGGCAGTTGAACTGCATTGAACTGAACTGAATTGAAAAAAGAAACCTCATAACTGCACTGGCACGGTTTGCAGATGTACTGTTATTAACTCTTTAATTGCCAGACCCAAGATATCTCGGGTTAACTCGCCATGTGTTGGATGCCAGACCCGAGATATCTCGGGTTTTGGGAGTTTTTTCTTTTATTCGCTATTTTTATTCATTATTCATCCATTGACCATTGTTGCCATAAGAAGGGATTTTGAGATTGCCAAAGTGCAATACCGGCTGCATCCTGCCAGATGGCAGTGTCGCCCACCCTTTGAAACCTTATATCTAACTCTGTGTTACACTCAAATGTCTCCGGGCGCTATATTTAGACGGAGTCGAGTAAGTCGCTTCATCCGACCATTTCAAAACGCATCTGGCACACTCTATCCATAAGTTGTGCCAAATTATGTCCGGGAGCAGATGGACACCAATACTGGAAATTGCAGTCAGACAATTAGAATATTCTTTTTGGAATACCACCGACCACAGGTAAGGACTATCTGACGTCAATTTCAGCTTGATCCAACAATGTTTTCATATCCATCCAGCTGATCGGCTTCTGTAGTGTTCAACACGAATGCCGTTACTGGCATCAAAGCATAAAAAAACGACCCCCCCCCCCCCCCCCCTTTCATGCATTCATGATGAAACATAATACCCATTATATACATTTGATTTGGAAATAGTAGCGTGTCCAGGCAAGAAACGCCAATGCTTATAGTAGAATTCACATTGCGCCCTATTACTCGCTTCCCAGGAATTATCCCGGATCACTCTGAAATGATACTTATATTCACCACAGGATAACGTGCGAACGTATGCATGGAAAAATTATCTCTTTTTTGCATCTTGGACGGAAGAAAGTCACTGTCAAATGACCATAGTATTGTCCCCATAGCTAGAATATAGAATATAGCTCTACGCACAGTGAAAATATGTAATGGAAACCTGGCACGTTAGCTTCAAGGCCAAGACTAATAGCTGGGGCTGGATGAGTTAACACATTCGGGGCCATTCGATTAGACGGGCCCCACTCTAGGACGCCAGCTTTTCATTACAACTTTTCACTGTGCGTAGGTTGTTTGTAGAGCTAAATCTATATTTTATATTATTGCTATGTGTCCATTGTCATTGTCAATTGACAGTATAAACTTTCCCTTCAATATGCCATAAAGAAATAATTTTTTCATCAATATGTTCCCGTTTTATAGCGTCGTGAATACGAGCGTTATATCGGAATGGTCTGGGATAATTCCTGCAAGGCTAGTTATAGGGCGCTAAGCTAATAATGTTCAATCGATGGCGTTTTGTCCCTACACAAGCTAGAGTTAAAAATCAAAATGCATATGATCGGTATCATGTTCCACCATGAATGCATGAAAGGGGGGGGGGAGATGGGGGAGAAGTCGTTTCTGATTATTGATTACCAATAACGGCATTCGTTATTACAACAACATACGCTGACCGGGTGGATGGCTATGAGAACCGATCAGGCTGAAATATACGTCAAATCGCTCTCACCTGTGGCCGGTTGGATTCCAAAAAGAATTTCCCAGTTATTTGATCGCCATCTGGTAGATCGATATGTCCATTGGCTGATGCTATATTCCTTTACTGCATACTGAATTCGGCGTCGCAAAAAGTATTCCAGGCGATCTGGTGAAGCCATAGCTTCAGGCTAACAGAAAAGCTAACCCAAAGCGAAAAAAATGTTACACCAGGTCTGAAACAAGGATTACTGCATTCTTGAGACAGCACCACTACCAAGGATCTGGCCGGTACTGCACTTTCCGAGTCCCAATATGCCTTTTCCAGCCAAAATACAGCTCTGTGACATTGAGTAGGATTAAAATGGAATAAAAACAAAAACAAGTTTAACACGCGTCGGCTCCCAAACACGTATATATACGTGGTTGGCCCCGAACCAGTTAAAAACATAATTTTGTATTGTTTTCTTTTGGTTAAATCCAAAAGGAAAACATATAAAATCAGAGAAATCAGAAAACAGGAACATTTAAAACCCAGAAATCAGAAAACAGGAAAATTCATATCCGAAAACAGGAAAAGATTAAACGGATTTCATAGGGCCCTAGTTAAGGTGTTAATAAATTCACTCTGAAAATCTGCTCCGCTCCAATAAACTGACTGTTCGTCTTCGGTCAGAGCGTCCAGTGTGCACTCTGAGCCCTCCGAATTTCCGAACTTGAGTGCGCTCGCTCTGACCATGGTTGTAAATAGTTACGAGTGTTGTATGTGCCTCCCCGTATTGTAAATAGTTCATATGTTGTCACTACTATGTATAATTGTAAATAAGTAAATGTATGTGTTGTAAATAAATATTGTTAATATTTAATAAATATTGTTAATATTTATTTACCCAATTTATGTGCAATCATTAGAGAAATGCACCGATACTAACAACCGCCTTACTGTGCGCCAGGGTTCGAAATTAACGGGGGCTTGGGGCAAAATGCCCTTGAAAATGGACAAAATGCCCTCGACAGTTTACTAATTATATATATATATTTATCCGGTAATTACCGTTTTATCCTGTGAAAATAATTCCCTCGCGACTATGTGGTTTGCTGATGAGAATGGCGGGCGGGAGCTTGGTGCCACTGCTGGATTAGCGAGATGAGAAGCATGCAACTGCAGAGCTGCAGAGCTCACAGTTGTGCCTGCACTACTGCACAACCAATTCAGCCATTGGCAATTCAGCCATTGGGTGGGTGGCGCTACGGAGCGGTCCCCAGACCAGACCTGAGAGCGCCGCTGGCTCTGCAGTTGCATACTATTGGGATGAGTTTATCGCTTCGTTGGAAGGCGGAGATTGTCATTGGTTTCAGCGATCACGCAACGTTGAACCCCGCGATAATGTTGCCGTCTCTCTCTGCCAAATTTCTCAGTTCTTCACTTGATATAATTAATACAAATGTCCAATATAACGGAATTCGTGATTATAACAGACTGCTGTTAATGTCGGGCCGACTGCCCACAGACACCTATTTGATTTCAAGTCAGGAGCAACACGGAGTCTCGAGGGACTTATTTTATTTGGAATATATTAATGACTGTATATACGCAAAAGTAGCCTAGTTTTAAGTTAAAATATTATAAATCTACATGCCTTGAGGATGTCATTCTTTATATAGCCTGTCTATCAATTGTTTTTAAGCTCAATAAACTGACTGGAATTTCTCACATTTGTCCGGGAGATTGAAATCTTCCAGGACACGGAGACCGGCCCCAGTATTTTCTAACGGAAACCCTGATGGAGACATTAACATTACGTTTTGTTTCATTTATGTGAATAGTTTATTTACAAGTGAACCAAACTTCTCCTCCATTGCAAACACCGCAACGCTCCCAGCTGTGACACACAATTTCACCCCTGTGCGCACACTCAGCTATGCGTTCTCGGCTTCCCTCATGTTAAGGGGGGCCGGGGGGGACAAAAAGCCCCAGACAGTTTACTAATGATATATATATATATGGAGACATTATTAATGTCATTAACATTACGTTATGAGTCAAGCACCTTCATCAGGAATACCCAGGCAGATCTCTAACCAACCTGAGTCGAGCACTTTCATCAGGAATACCCAGGCAGATCTCTAACCAACCTGAGTCGAGCACTTTCATCAGGAATACCCAGGCAGATCTCTCGGTCAAAGCGTCCGGCCCGTCTCAGTGCTGGGTCTAGGGAATCCGGTCTGTTGGTAGCGCCAATGACCAGAACCTGGGTCGTCACCGCCAGAGAGTTTAGGTCTGGGGAACAACAATGAACAAAAACAGAAGGGGACAACAGCCTCAGCTTAGACAAGACTGACTGAGGGAATCACTGTTTTCAGTGGTCAAAACATACAGCTGGCTTGTAAACACATGAACGTGTGGGATCCTTACCGTCCATACAAGTGAGAAGCTGGGCAACGATCCTCCTCTCCATATCCTTAGAGGCCACCTCTCTCTTAGGGGTGATAGAGTCTATCTCATCTATGAACAGGATGCATGGAGCACACGTCTGCATGGGTGAAAAAAATCGTTGAACCACAGAGTCATCATGACTAGTAGAAACAAATTCAATATTCAAACTAAAAGGTATTCTTAGGGACAATAACAGCCCTAATGACAGCCCTATTTCACCGATAATCAAAAACCACACACTGCAGTCAGTCACGCACTTCTCTAACTATTTAAAACAAAGGTGAGGTGAAAGTCTTAAAACAGCTGCATGATCTCAATAAATGGCTGATCCTCAGTAAATTTAAATCAACTAATCAATCGTTGTCTTTTAATGGAAAATAATTTTTTTTTTATTATCATCTTTTCCCCCCTCCTTTTTTCGATTTTTCTCCCATCCCACTGTTAGTCGTTATGCCAATTCCCAACCCCCTTCCTGTTGGTTGGTACTGTTGGTCCAGGAGGCCGGAGACTGTCACATGCTTTCCTCCGACACATGTGCAGCCAGCCGGCAGCCAGCGCAGATTCTCACCGGGAGAGTGTAACGTGTGGAAGGTCACACTACCTTTCTCCAGATCCTACCCTCGCTGTGCAGGCGCCCCGACCGAACTGTAGGGGTCGCTGTCCACAACGCCCAGGACCCACCCACGGCTTCTCTCCCCCTAACTCAGCCAAACGAGTTAGTATAGCGATCAGCCCAAGCCAAGGCAATGCTGACTCTCCGGGAGTCGAGAGGAAAAGAATGTTTTTAATGTGGGAAAACATTTTTTATTTGCTTTGGGAAATGAATATATGAAATAGACTGGACTATGAATTTATTTTGTCAAGGACAGCCTCACCTCCGTCCTAACAGAGGTGTGCGTTTGTACTGTGAAAAGGACTAATGATTAGCTATGAAAGAGAGAATTACAGTTTGTCGAAAACAGGAATCCCTCTTCAAACGGAGGGGGGAAAACATAAATCTAATTCCTGCCCACTCACCACAGCCAGTTCAAACAGCTCTCTGAGCTTCTGCTCAGACTCCCCGGAGACTCCAGACACCAGCTCTGGAGCAGACACCTTCAACATGGGTAACTCCATCTCCTGGAGAGGAATATACAGTCAGATTCCAACCATGAATGGTTTACCCGTTCACAGCACAATCCATGCTGTTCCTCATACTAAGTCTGGCATTTTGGCTACAAACTAATGCAAAGTCAATGTCTGTACAAGCCGACTGAAGCGAACTCACCGAAATCTCCTCCACAGTGCCCACAAAGTAGATTTCAGGTGACGTCAGTCAGCTTGTACAGACAGGACCCACTGACTTCGCGTTAGTTTGAGGCTAATTAGCTGGAGCTAATATGAAGAACAGCATGAATTGTACTAAGGAGGGACTCTATCAATCAACATCATTGGTAAGTAGGAAATAGGGCTAGGGTCGCAAAAATCTAAAATTAACTATAAATTAAGCTAGTAAAATTTGTGACATTTTTGGATTCTGTGGTGGAATGTAGCCGAAGCTGAAATAACTTAATCAGTGGAGATCCGGTTAATACAATTTATTAACTCAGATTGAAAGTATCAATACAAAATAGTCAGAGAATAGCTGGATGACTCTCACATTTGGTGACTAGCTACGAAACCCGGAAATGAGACCTCCTCCCTCACTGAGGGACACTGTCATACAGACGGGAAGGGGTGGGGGTCAAGAAGGGACATCTGGGGAGGAATGGGGGAGGGTGAAGGAAAGATGGGTGAGAGAGATTAAGAAGGGAGGGGGGGAAAGGTTTTATCTACTATGGCTTTAGTTTCCCAACCTGCTATCAACCCTTAGCTGCTATAGTCTTGGGGTACAAGCTCCACACCCCAAGGAGTAAACTTACAACAAAACCTCAGGAAAATAAATCACTGAAAATCACAACATGTTTGAATAGGTTTAAGAATTGATTGATTGATTGATTGAAACAACATCCATCTTACAGGTAATGTGACCAGAGTTTAAATCCACCATCTTATCCAAGTAAATCTTACAAGAAGGTTGATGGGGTAGTAAATGATTATTTTCATGAACGAGAGGAAGGGTATAATCAACACTACTCACCCCAGCCACAGCCTGGGCCAGCAGGGTCTTTCCACAACCAGGGGGTCCGTGAAGCAGGAAGCCCCGAGGAGGGACCACACCAAGCTTCTGGTACACCTCTGGGTGACGCATGTGGACCAGCAGTTTACACACCTCCTGAGAGTGGGACCGGAAATACAATGTGATATGAGACAAATAGAACATAAACAGGCCACAGGGCAGACAATAGAATATAAAATAATATATCCAAGGAATAAACCACACAACATACAGAGTAGTGATAGACCGATTAATAGGGCATATATCTGGCATTTTTAAATAATCTGCAGATAACCTGGCCAATTACAAAAGATGTGTCAATCACGCAAGTGAGGTGTCACTTGACCCCCCCCCCCCCCCCCCAAAAAAAACACTTAATAAATGAATTTTGTTTGATACATTTGTTGATTTAAAATAGTAAGTAGCGTACAGATCTAATAAAGAAAAGATACATTTTTGTGTCCCACTTGTCAATATAAAATTGTCAAAGGAATTATCATTATAATCTGCATTATATCGACCGCCCTACTCTCTAAACCCCGGTATCGGCCACTTAAAAATCCATATCGGTCGACCAGTAATACAGAGGAAAGATTGTAGAATAAAAACAATAAATTGATAATAATAATAATAATAATAATAATAATAATAATAATAATAATAATAATAATAATAATAATAATAATAATAATAATAATAATAATAATAATAATAATAATAATAATAATAAAGTCATGGTACCGTCTACTAAGCACTACTTTGTGTTAGACAACCATTTAAAAACGGCTTGATAAAATCATTGCATGCCCAAAGAGTGTTGTAAAGGAAATGATAACATTCTACTGTGGGCATTAATGGGTAACGTTAGTATTTACCGTTAACGTCTCCTCATTGCCTCCCACATCTTCAAACTTGACAGTAGAGTACTGCAGCTCAGGGGCTTTCGTTTTAGCTGGAAAACAAAGCAGACAAAAGCATTCACTTAACAGACTACAACCCTTCATGTAATAAAAGGTCAACTTAAGATATATTACATGACCTGCCATCATGAATGATTTTCTTTACGACTATTTAAACCATTACCTTTCTTGCGCATGATACTAGCTTCAATGTCTCCATCGGTGCTCTTCGACTCTCCCTCTTTCCGCTTCTTTGTCTTCTTCACTCTCCCTCTCTTTGGCGTCTTCTCAGGCTCAAGCATCGAAACATCAGTCTCTTTCTGACCACGACGACAAAAGTGTGAGTTAGTGTACCGGCCGGGTTGTGGCTTTTCAGGAGTACTCTCCGGAAAGCAAACCATTTCTGAAAGCTCTGAGACATCAATTTCAAATTTATGTTGCATAGAGCTCTAATACGATGGACGCAGACACCACCTTTCCACTGCCAATACCGACTCATAGTCCTAGACTGACAGTCTTGTCCGATACAGAGTGCCGATCTGATCCATTACTTTTACACAAAAATGACAAGATATATAATCATTTCTTCTCCATTAAAGTGATCCAACATGCTTCTATGCGTAAAGAATGCAGCAAATAAAGCCAATTTTCTTTGATTTCTAACATGTTACACTTTTCTTGGTATCGGATTTTAGTATTGGTAGCCCGGTATCAGACCGGTATCCGACACCAGTATCGATGGATCCCCATCTAGTACAAAAACATTCCGTGGATTGAATTGCAGTCAGCACAGCTGGATCTAACTTCCCATCACAACACAACTCATTAACATATTGTGTAATTGACAATAAATTAATGTGAGAGTGCATGCAAGTGTGCAGAACTTCCCACGTGTAACAAAAAAGGTGAAGTTCAATGCAGGCATCAAAACCGCAGTATGTGAATTTCTCAACAAAAAAAAAAGATACAATGTCAATTTCTATTGGTTATGGACATGCAGCGATTGCATAATTTTAACTCAACAAAGCAAAACAAAAATGTCTCCTACAACTATCATCAATACCGGTAGTTTGTCTTTCATTACATATCCACACACTGACTTTATCCCATTAGTCGAACCTCAAACAAGCAACGGTCAATGTCCTTTGCATCAAAATATTGCTCGCATATTATCATAACAATTCAACAGGATTATTGATTGTTCACATTAGATGATATGGACAGACGGGTCACCACTGTCTACGTACATTTGTCCGAGTACTGGTTGCTTCCTCTTCACACAGGTCAATGAGGATGCTTTCCTCAGGGCCTTTGCCCTTGTCAATGAACCAGCCTCCTGTGGAGACCCGGGTGGCTGTGCTGGAAGCCGGAGCCTGGGCCTGGGGCGTGACGGCGGGGCTGGCCACTGTAGACTGCTCTCTTCTGGGTGATGAAGTGGCACTGTCAGGGTTGCCCTTTCGGTACAGGGACATCAGAGAGTTGTTCATTTGATTGGTAGGCTGTGGAGAAGGAGATGACCGCACAAGGGAAAGTTAGTCTTCAGTGTAAGGCTTTGTTTCGCGGCACGGTCGTGTAGTAGTTAACACCGTCGTTAACACTGCACAGCTAGAAGGTCCTGGGTTCGATACCCGCTTGGGGACCAGGTTGCCAGGTACCCAGGTGGGGTATCTGCCGGGCCTTTCTGTGTAGTTTGCATGTTCTCCCCGTGCTCGAAAGGGTTTCCCCTCCCAATAAGATAAACCCAATGGAAAAACATGCAGAACAGATTGCTAACACTGTTGCGTCTCTGACGAAGATGGACAGGAGCACTTGGATATGTCCCAGGGCTTGGCCTTTGAGGGGAAGGACAACGGGATGGGTCAAGTGCAGACATTACATCCACGACTCAATGCATGTGTGCGCGTTTCTGTGTCGCCCATCTCGCATGTGTTAATCTGCATGACAAATAAAGACTTCTTTCAAACTGTGCACAATCCACTTATAACTCCTTGTGTGCCATCTGACGCAGGTAGTTTTATGTGTCACATGGCATACTTCTGCTATAAACCATCATAGGGAAGCTATTAATTGTCCTACAGAGTAGGGGTGGACGGTATAAACGGTATACGGTATAAACGGTATGAATTTGCTCTACGTTATGGATTTTGACTATACCGTGTAACCGGTAGAGCAGCTCTAAAATAGCAATGACGTCATGTAACCACAGCGACTATTTCAATCGCATTTGCCCCTAAAAATAGATAGAATTAGTCATAGATAATAGATATGTGCAAACTGGAAAAAGTTATTTAGGAGGCTTCACGCAGTGGGCGTGTCAACACGCAATTGTCATTTCATAATAAACACATATCACCGCGGCGCACAGCAAGTTTCAATTTCAGTTCCTGGCATTTTTAACCAGTGGAGAAAGGTAAGAGATTTCCCTATCGTTTTTCTTATATGAATTATTCAACGTTAATAAAACATACCTGGTGATCAACTACAGTTTGCTGTAAACATTATGATATGTGTGTAGTGTTATGATAACTACGGCTGCAGCGGGAGGACGGCTGCAGCAGTGGATTTGCGAATAGCATGCAGCTGCAGAGCCACAGAGCCAGGGGCGCTTTCAGGTCTGGTCACAGGCCCGCTCAACAGCGCCCCCCCACCCAACGGCTGAATTGCCAATGGCTGAATTAGAGTATTGCACAGTGCAATACTCCAATTCAGCCATTGGCAATTCAGCCGTTGGGTGGGGGGGGCGCTGTTGAGCGGGCCTGTGACCAGACCTGAAAGCGCCCCTGGCTCTGCGGCTCTGCAGCTACATATGCTTATAGCAAAATCCAGCATCCAGCCCCGCTGTTTGCAATGGGAGCAGCACGGAGTCTCGACTCAGGACTTATTTTATTTGGAATATAATGACTTTATACGCAAAAGTAGCCTAGTTTTAAGTTAAAATATTATAAATTTACATGCCTTGATGATGTCATTCTTTATATAGCCTGCCTATCAGGCAAAAAAATTTATTCTAACGGAAACACTGATACCGTGATATACCGTTACCGTCTATGCTTCAAATTATACCGTGATATAAATTTTAGACCATACCGTCCACCCCTACTACAGAGGGTGACCTACCATCAGAGAAACTATTAATTGTCCTACAGAGGATAACCTACCATTTTAGGGAACCTATTCATTGTCCTACAGAGGGTGACCTACCATTAGAGAACCTATTAATTGTCCTACAGAGGATAACCTACCATTTTAGGGAACCTATTCATTGTCCTACAGAGGGTGACCTACCATTAGAGAACCTATGCTTTGTAACAGGTGACCTACCATCACAGAGAACCTATTCATTGTCCTACAGAAGCTGACCTACCATCACAGAGAAACTATTCATTGTCCTACAGAAGGTGAGCTACCATCATAGAGAACCTGTTCATTGTCCTGCAGAAGATGACCTACCATCATAGAGAACCTGTTCATTGTCCTACAGAAGACGACCTACCATCATAGAGAACCTGTTCATTGTCCTACAGAAGACGACCTACCATCATAGAGAACCTGTTCATTGTCCTACAGAAGACGACCTACCATCATAGAGAACCTGTTCATTGTCCTGCAGAAGATGATCTACCATCAGAGAACCTGTTCATTGTCCTACAGAAGATGATCTACCATCATAGAGAACCTGTTCATTGTCCTACAGAAGACGACCTACCATCATAGAGAACCTGTTCATTGTCCTGCAGAAGATGATCTACCATCAGAGAACCTGTTCATTGTCCTACAGAAGATGATCTACCATCATAGAGAACCTGTTCATTGTCCTGCAAAAGATGATCTACCATCAGAGAACCTGTTCATTGTCCTACAGAAGATGATCTACCATCATAGAGAACCCGTTCCTGCAGAGGGTGACCTACCGGGTTTTCTAGAATGTCCTCATCACTGTCAGAGGTGTCATCTGAGATGCTACTGCCATCACTGTTGAAGATAGATGTATAGAGAGCGACAGACAGGCAATATATTATATGTTCATTCTACAAGGATGCAGTAGCACAGCGTAAAAAGTCAATAGGGTCCAGCTGCAGACTCGGAGCCTCGAGGTCCAGCGCCCTGCCACAGGACTATTAGTCCTGTGACAGGGCTATGCGGAAGTATCTCGAAGTACGTCTGACGTAATAGTCCTGTGGCAGGGCTATGCGGAAGTATCTCGAAGTACGTCGGACGTATCTCGAATTACGTCTGACGTTTCTCTACGTTTAGCGAACATTAAACGTTGTATTCATAAAATAATATAAAATCAGCAGCATGGGGAGGGCCGGGGGGAGGGGAGGTACAGGTAGTAGAAGACATAGAGGTACAGGTCACATAATTATAGTACAGTGGAGAAGTAAAAATAGAATAAAAAGGCAGTGTAAACAATATACAATATTATTAACTCTAATAAGCCGTGGGTCTGCATTGTATAGAGCGGATCCCCCGGCCGTATTCAAGCGCTGGAGCGCTTTGCGATGGATCAAACTGTATTAATATAGTAGTTGGCTAGTTGCGCGCTTCTGGCCACCTCCCGCAGTGCGCGCATACACACATACTGTCTGTAGCTATACAGTATGTGCAAAATTAATTGTCAAGAGCCAATCGCACAGGTTGCCTCATCTCATCTGGCTCTGCAAATATACTGTAGCCTGCTGATGATCTCTCTCGAGTCAAATCCATTCTGAGAACGGAATGCAGTGCCCGCGACGAGGGTCTTGATTGATTGATTGATTGATTGATTGAAAATTGTATTAACAGATCATGCTGGACCTACAAAAGGCCTTTGACACTGTCAATCACTCCATTCTTGATTGAACATTTTATTAACAGATTGCAGAATGGGTACAGTACAGTACAGCTCAATACACACAATTGTTAAGGGGATGCAGACCAGAGAAAGACTTTCGCCTTGGGGGGGGGTCGGGTAGGAGGGGTGGGGGACACTGTACAACTGTACAAGCAAAACTGTACATTGGAATATTGACAAAACCATACTTGGTAATTTACTGTACATTGGAGGGGGTTGGGTTACAACACAGGAGCAGAGTATAAACAACAGTACAGGAATGAGAAACAGTACTGTACTGTTGTTTATACTCTGCTCCTGTGTTGTAACCCAACCCCCTCCAATGTACAGTAAATGACCAAGTATGGTTGTCAATATTCCAATGTACAGTTTTGCTTGTACAGTTGTACAGTGCCCCCCCCCCCCCCCCCCCCCCCAACCACCTCCAATGTACCACCTAAAATGCTAGTATCGGTATCGGCGAGTACACGTAAATTCTAGCCTCCGATCCCATGATGTAATTTATCTCCTGCCGAGTCCTGCGGAGAGTGAGGATTATAAAATGAACATGTTTTAAAGTGTGATGCTGTGTCATTTTAACAGCAGATACACTTTCTTAAATTCCATTGTCCCCGACAGTGCGGTGTGACGGGGAGCTCGGACGGGAATCGGGATGTGTTTGGCTGGTGTTATGATAGCATTAGCTGGAAAGATAGCTAGTTGGAACAACATCCGCTTTTAACGTTACATCAAATCAGATGATCGCCTGTCCTTTCTCCAGGACCTAACACTGTCCGTGACCGTCTATCAACAATAATGCACCCACGGTGAATTGTATTTAAGTTAAGTAGCTACGGACTAGCGTTAGCTGACTATTACTAACGTTATCTTAATGTCGATGCGGGAAGGCGAGCTAGGTCAGTTAGCTTAGCTTGATAACGTTACCGTGTCTAAAGTTGGTGCTATTCACATAATCCAGCAATAATGGCTGCAGACCTGCAAGCAAAGTACAGCAAGTGCCAAAGGATAAGAGTCTGAGGCGGAGTTTCAAAAGAGAATGTTGAATATTTATTTTGCATCAAAAATCACAACATGAACGGTCTATCTGCCACTAGCTTACAGACTGAATAGGGTATATCTGCAGAGCCACTGAGTAGCGAGTGCAACACCGTTTAATGTCCGTGTGGATCATTGGAGTAGGGTATATCTGCAGTGCTGCAGCCCATACTCATTGATTAATGATACTAATACAAATCTATACAATCACCTGTTGTTGAATAAATACCATACGTTCTAGTTATTACTAAAAAAAACAGTATAACAGTATCTAAAAAAAAAAAAAAAAGGTATAATTTATATAATTTTTTTTTAAATTTTTTTTTATGCACTGGTATCGGATAAATATCGGTATCGGCCGATACCCAAAGCTTAGGTATCGGAATCGGATCGGAAAGGGAAAAATGGTATCGGAACATCTCTAATCAAGACCCTCGTCGCGGGCACTGCATTCCGTTCTCAGAATGGATTTGACTCGAGAGAGATCATCAGCAGGCTACAGTATATATGATATTCAGACTCTAGATCTATTTGCAGAGCCAGATGAGATGAGGCAACCTGTGCGATTGGCTCTTGACAATTAATTTTGCACGTACTGTATAGCTACAGACAGTATGTGTGTATGCGCGCACTGCGGGAGGTGGCCAGAAGCGCGCAACTAGCCAACTACTATATTAATAGTTTGATCCATCGCAAAGCGCTCCAGCGCTTGAATACGGCCGGGGGATCCGCTCTATACAATGCAGACCCACGGCTTATTAGAGTTAATAATATTGTATATTGTTTACACTGCCTTTTTATTCTATTTTTACTTCTCCACTGTACTATAATTATGTGACCTGTACCTCTATGTCTTCTACTACCTGTACCTCCCCTCCCCCCGGCCCTCCCCATGCTGCTGATTTTATATTATTTTATGAATACAACGTTTAATGTTCGCTAAACGTAGAGAAACGTCAGACGTAATTCGAGATACGTCCGACGTACTTCGAGATACTTCCGCATAGCCCTGCCACAGGACTATTACGTCAGACGTACTTCGAGATACTTCCGCATAGCCCTGTCACAGGACTAATAGTCCTGTGGCAGGGCGGAAGTACCAATCTGGACCTCGAGGCTCCGAGGTTGCAGCTCGACCCTACTCTAAAAAGTAGCTATTTTGCTATTTAATATTTTGCAGATTCAAACCACAACTCCTGACCAATCAGTAAAGGCAGTAAACAGCATGTGTCTTTAGAAACAAACATGAAACTCTTGTGCAGAACGCATTGTTGACCATCGTGCAAATTTTTTCAAGGAGTGTGTGGTTCTTCTCTATGGATGTGAATCCTGAGAAGGTTTGGTTCTATATGTTACAATGTGTTCCTTACTTACCCAGCATCCTCCTGGCTGTGCTTGGCTCTCTTAGCCAAGTGCTTGCTCTCCAGATCATTCAGGCCACACTCGCTTTCAATTGCTCCATATACTGAGGACAGATATAAAAATAACTCTAAATACAAAATGAACTGTTGTTGTGTGCAGTGAATGAACGAAAACAACAGTTACGAATTACAGGAAAAACAAGTTACCAAATAAAAAGCAGGGACGCATCGAAACTGGTATCAGATATTGAGCCGATAACAGGCCAAAACTGGGCATCAGAGAATTTCCTCGATCGGACATTAAAAGCTATGTCACACATGTCAGATATTAAACCAAACAAAGACTGTATTCTCTGTATTTTTGATAAGCAAAGCAGGTTAGATGTCTAATGGAGAACATTTGATTAAATGTCAATAATAAGACCCCAAACAATTAGTCTATATTGTTCTGTAAAAGTAATGTATAGGACCGGACCGGTATTCTGTATCGGTCGATACCTCCAGGTTCAAGACCCTGAATTGATAGAATCAGTGAGGTATCGGTGCATCCCTAAATGAAAATGCAAGAAAAACAATACCGAACAATGATCCAACATCCAAGCTACCCAATTTATCTGGCTGTCTCACCTTTCTCAACCTGAATCCTGAATGCCGTCTTGTTTCGCCTCCCATACTCCATTCTGAGAATAACCATAATCAGTATCAATGTTTTGAATTAATCCTACCACAACCCAATGCTTTATCTATATGACTAATATGCAATAGAGGTCTTGCACAGAATGCTTAGTGCAGTTCTCTTTCTTCCAACATGGCTACCTGTAATCATCATTGGGCCTAACAAAATTAATAGTTGGTTTCAGGTTGCCGACCGACCCTGCCGATTTAGGTGCGACCCAATATATTTTATGAGTTTAAAAAAAAAATTATAGAAAAAAAAAAAAAGTTTCATAGAAATCTTAGTCAAACATTTAGTATTATGGATATTAAACATGCTGGCAGAGTACATGCATCCATGTTGTTGTGAACATTTTAATTAAATAAAGAAATTCCCTATCCATAGTCGCCGTGGGAAAGAATAAAATAAAAAAATTAAATAAAATAAATTCCCTACCTACCCATGGCCAAACTGACAACCAACCTGAAACCAACTATTAATTTTGTTAGGCCTTGGTAACCACTTTCAAAAGAAAATGCTTAATATCTGTGCAGTGATGGAGGACATTACAGTGTTCCACTGTGACTTGTTTACAATATCCAGTAATACGACACCAAATTATTTATATTTTTGTTGATATATTTATCATATCATAACAAGGGGGTCAATAAAGTAATCTCTTATCTTATAACCATCGTTTCTTCCATCATGGAGGGCAAATGGGCATTCTAAACATTCCTTTGGAAGGCCTCTATGTTGAAACGTTGTTAGAGGTTAGAATAGCCTACATCAACTAACCTGTACAATCTTTGAAGTTCTAGTGCCATCGCAGTAATGTCGACATAACGGCTGCTGGAAGTGTTGAGATACTGAAAACAGAATTTACAGAATGTACAACTGACACAGAGAGCTGACAGCTAGGTGTTTTCAACAATCCATAAAATAAAATCTACTCGCGTGCAATATTAAATAGTAGGCAGCACGAAAGATATATAATTGAATGGTTAAGAAAAGTTAGCAACCCCAAACCCTGACCTGTTCCACTCTTTGTTTGAGCCGGTGATCCAGTGCTCCTCCACCAGCACCTCGGTTCTTCATGTCTCTGGTTCAGGTCACCTGCACAGATATAGAAGATATTACCTACCTGGGTTCCATCCTAGAGGCAAATCTTTCCTGTGACAAAATGGCATCCAATGTAATAAAAAAAGTCAACCAACGAACTCGATTCTTGTACCGGATCTCCTCACTGGTAAACAAGAATACCCTGAAGACTCTGGCAGGAGCACTCATTCAAGGGTACTACGACTATGCTTGCACCTCATGGTACCAAAGCACCTCAAAGGCGCTTAAAACAAAATTACAAACATCTCAAAACAAACTGGTCAGACTACTGCTTGACCTTACTCCTAGAACCCACCTCACCCCTGCCCACTTTGACAACCTAGGATGGCTTAGAGTAGACGACAGAGTACAGCAACTTGCAATGGGCCTGGTCTACAAGATACACTACAAGACCAAGGTACCCATGTACATGTCAAAATACTTCCCAAAGGTCAGTGAATACCACGATCACAACACCAGAGGGAGCTCCACAAATCATGTTAAACCCAGATTTGGCTCAAACAAGGGACTAAACACGTTTCGCAATTATGCCACATTAATGTGGAACGCCCTACCCAAAGCTGTAAAGGAATGTGAATCACTACCCACTTTCAAAAACACTCTCAAAGAACACCTACGGGAGACTGCAATTCGAAACTGGCCCCTGTAAATGTCCTAACACAACCCCCTCCAATGTACAGTAAATTACCAAGTAGTATGGTCTTGTCAATATTCCAATGTACAGTTTTGTTTGTATAGTTGTACAGTGTCCCCCACCCACCCCTCCTACCCAACCACCTCCAATGTACAGAGTCCCCCCCACCTACCCAATCCAATGTACAGTTTCTACGCCAAATGTATATACTCTTTCTTTCTGGACTCTGTATTTGCAAATCTGGTATGTCATAAATGTATAGATGTAGCAGTACTGTCTATCTGTATGTCATGTATGTCATATATGTTACGATGAATTGAAAATGGGGGCCCTGATGTAAACAAGACGAAAGTCTTTCTCTGGTCTGCATCCCCTTAACAATTGTATGTATTGAGCTGTAATGTACTGTACCCATTCTGCAATCTGTTAATAAAGTTTTCAATCAATCAAAACAGTCATATGAATGTATATCTGAATTTATCTTCTCAGATACTACACTCAAAAGTTTCAAACGACTCAACTTTAACATTCGTTCAAATAAGATTGTCCAATATGTGGCTATGATATATAGAGGTGTGTATTAGACATACCTTTTCAAATATTGACGTACGGCCATGGAATTCGACTACTTACGGCAAATCGTAATAAAATATTGGAATCCGCGTGCGTTCATCTACCCACAATGCTTCAGGCGCAAGAGAAAATAAATACATCCGGGTCAAGATTTTCAAAATAAAATTAAACCACACCCATTTTCAGAATTCATTCTGTTATTCTGTTAGACTAGACGTCTTTATTTGTCATGCAGTTTAACACACACACGCGAGATGGGCGACCCACAGGAACACACACACATGCACTGAGCCGCCGATGAAATGTCCCCCTGCACTTTTCACGCGCTTGCTCCCGCGCGCCCATGCAGCTGTCCTTCCCCCCATGGGCAGACGGGAGGCGTTATTTTTAAACCTAGCCGCATTTTGCGGAGACGCTCTCTGATTGGCCACTGACATGTTTGCCCAATCGCGTGACGAGCTGTGTCTGTCTTTGCCCATTTCCGGGTCTAACAGCAGCAAACTACCTAACGCCTAGTTTATCACTGGTTAAGCTTAGTCGACTCTTTCGAAGTTGGTTAAGGTTAGAGTTTGGAATCAGGGCTGGTGTTCTATCGCCATTCGCCATGCTCTAAGTCTAAGACAAACTAACCTTAACCAATGGGGGACCCTGGTGTAAACAAGACGAAAGTCTTTCTCTGGTCTGCATCCCCTTAACAATTGTATGTATTGAGCTGTACTGCACTGTACCCATTCTGCAATCTGTTAATAAAGTTTTCATTCATTCATTCATTCAACCAACTTCGAAAGAGTGCCTAAGCTTAACCGGTGTAGAAACAGGCGTCGGCCAATCAGAGAGCGTCTCCGAAAAATGCGGCTAGGTTAAAAAAATAACGCAGACGGTGCTCGCTTCCGCGTTCCCGTTTTGCGCTCTGATTGGCCACTGATGTTTCTGGTCGCACCAATCGTGTGACGGCAAGTTCTTTCCCCGGTTAAGCTTAGGCACTCTTTCGAAGTTGGTTAAGGTTAGAGTTTGTCTTAGCGATGAGTTTCGATAGAACGGTTAGGGTTAGGGTTTGCTGCTGGTCGAGGCGGAAATGGGCGCGTCACGCGATTGGGCGCACATGTTCATCAATGACAAAACTGAGGAAAACAAAAACAAACCACGTGAACTTTGGAAATTACTCAATAATCAACTAGGATGCAGTAAAAAACTTAAAACCAGATTCTCAAACATAAACATAAAAACGGACAACACGCTCATCACAGACAAGCTGGATGTAGCCAATTACTTAAACATTTTCTTCACAAACATAGCCACAACACTGGTAAACAAACTACCCTCCCACTCAGGGCTTTATGGGGTAGAACACATAGTAGCTTACTACAAAAACCTAGGGGTCCGCAAGGACGACTTCAAGCTGGAAATGGTAACAACAGATGAGGTACTCAATAAACTGAGCGCCCTCCAACCTAACAAGGCCACTGGCCATGACAACATCCCCTCCAAATTCCTCAGAGACTCAGCAGCCGCCATCACCCCAATCATCACACACATAATAAACCTCTCCATAAAACAGGGACACGTCCCCAAGGACTTCAAAATTGCGAGGGTGACCCCTCTGCACAAAAAGGGCAGCAAATTAGACCCAGGCAACTACCGCCCTGTTTCTATTCTCACCTCCATCTCGAAAGTCATGGAAAAAATAGTCTACGAACAGGTCGAAAAGTACCTAGCGGAAAAAAATCTAATCTACGAATTCCAATCTGGCTTCAGAACATCCCACTCCACTGACACATGCCTTCTCTATTTGAATGACCACATCAAACAAGAGGTGGACGCAGGCAAATACTGCGGCATGGTCATGCTGGACCTACAAAAGGCCTTTGACACGGTCAATCACTCCATTCTGATTGACAAGCTAAAAGCAATTGGTTTTGATAGTCTATCAGTGAGCTGGATGCAATCCTACCTTGAGGGGAGGGAACAGATGGTGGAGGTAAACGGTACCCTATCCCCCCCCCCTCACAGTGAGCTGTGGTGTTCCACAAGGAAGCATACTAGGACCGCTACTGTTCCTAATTTATGCAAATGACATGTCGTCAGCTTGTGACTGCAACTTGTTCCTGTTTGCGGACGACTCAGCCCTGCTGGTCTCTGACAAGAACAAGTTACAGGTTGAAAAAACCCTCAGCTCGGAACTAGGCAGAATCTGCATATGGCTCGCTGATAACAAACTATCATTACACATGGGCAAAACAGAGTCCATTCTCTTCGGTTCAAATAACAAACTCAGCAAGACCGACGGCTTCTCAGTTACAGTGGGTGACAATATTGTAACAAGGAAAGATGAAATTACCTACCTGGGTTCCATCCTAGAGGCTAATCTATCCTGTGACAAAATGGCATCCAATGTAATAAAAAAAAGTCAACCAACGAACTCGATTCTTGTACCGGATCTCCTCTCTGGTAAACAAGAATACCCTGAAGACTCTGGCAGGAGCACCAAAGCACCTCAAAGGCGCTAAAAACAAAATGACAAACATCTCAAAACAAACTGGTCAGACTACTGCTTGACCTTACTCCTAGAACCCACCTCACCCCTGCCCACTTTGACAACCTAGGATGGCTTAGAGTAGACGACAGAGTACAGCAACTTGCAATGGGCCTGGTCTACAAGATACACTACACGACCAAGGTACCCATGTACATGTCAAAATACTTCCCAAAGGTCAGTGAATACCACGATCACAACACCAGAGGGAGCTCCACAAATCATGTTAAACCCAGATTCGGCTCAAATAAGGGACTAAACACGTTTCGCAATTATGCCACATCAATGTGGAACGCCCTACCCAAAGCTGTAAAGGAATGTGGATCACTACCCACTTTCAAAACCTCTTGGACTTCCTGACTGGCAGACCCCAGGTGGTGAGAGCAGGCAACTGCACCTCCTCATCCATCACCCTCAACATAGGGGCCCCCCAGGGCTGTGTTCTGAGTCCCCTCCTCTTGAACTGCTGCGGTCAGGCAAGCGATACCGGAGTCTCAAGGCGAGCACAGAAAGACTCAGAAGAAGCTTCTATCCCCAGGCCATCAGGCTGCTAAACGAACAATGAATGAACACTACACAACAACAACCACCAAACGCACATAGCACACACATCCACACGCACACACTCACTTTAAACAAACACACTGTAGCACCCACTCCACACACTTTATAGCACACACCCACTTTAAACAAACACACTGTAGCACCCACTCCCCACACTTTATATTTATGGATGAAGGATTGCACTACAACCCGTACACCTTACTGTAAATTGTACCTAAAATTGTACCTCATCCCATTTCTGCTTTGCACTAGATAGTACTGTACATTAGTACACTGCATAGTATTGTGTATTGTATATTATATGGTAACTCAGAACATTGTACATATGTCTATACCGAACACTGTGACCTCATTTTTCTTCTTCTAAATTCATGCTATATTATGTTATTATGTTATTTGATACTATCTTGTCTAGCACAGTCTCTGGAGCGTAACAGTAAGAAGCATTTTGTATGAAAGTATTCTGTACTTCTGTATGACAACTATTAAAGAACTTGAACTTGAACTTGAACTCTACTCCCTGTACACACACGACTGTGTGGCTCAGCGGAGTAGCAATACAATCATCAAATTTGCTGACGACACAGTGGTGGTGGGCCTGATCTCTGCCAACGACGAGAGGGCCTACCTGGAAGAGGTCAAGGTCCTGGCGGGATGGTGCCAGGAAAACAGCCTCTCCCTGAATGTCAGCAAAACAAAGGAGATGATTGTGGACTTCAGGAGGTCGGGGGTCAAGGACTACAGCCCCCTCAGCATCGACGGGGCACCGGTTGAGAGAGTCAACAGCTTTAAGTACCTCGGAGCCTACATATCCGAGGACTTGACATGGACCACACACATTGACAGTGTTGTGAAGAAGGCACGACAACGCCTCTACTTCCTCAGGCGCCTAAGGAAGTTCCAAGTCAGTCAGAAGATCCTTAAGAACTTCTACTCATGTACAATAGAGAGCATCTTGACCGGCAACATCACCTCCTGGTTTGGGAATAGCACTGCACAAGACCGAAGCAGACTACAAAGAGTGACACGTTCAGCCGAACGCACAATTGGAGGGGGGCTCCCCACCCTCCAGAACATTTACAACAAGCGTTGCAAGGGCAAGGCTAAGAGAATCATTAAAGACTCCAGTCACCCGAACAACTGCCTCTTTGAACTGCTGCGGTCAGGCAAGCGATACCGGAG
The DNA here is from genome assembly GCF_963971535.1 of Notolepis coatsorum. Lineage (NCBI taxonomy): Eukaryota > Metazoa > Chordata > Actinopteri > Aulopiformes > Paralepididae > Notolepis > Notolepis coatsorum. Next base: position 114,451,681 of record NC_140173.1, on the reverse strand, counting down.
TCTCAAGGTGAGCACAGAAAGACTCAGAAGAAGCTTCTATCCCCAGGCCATCAGGCTGCTAAACGAACAATGAACACTACACAACAACAACCACCAAACGCACATAGCACACACATCCACACGCACACACTCACTTTAAACAAACACACTGTAGCACCCACTCCACACACTTTATAGCACACACCCACTTTAAACAAACACACTGTAGCACCCACTCCCCACACTTTATATTTATTGATGAAGGATTGCACTACAACTCGTACACCTTACTGTAAATTGTACCTAAATTGTACCTCATCCCATTTCTGCTTTGCACTATATAGTACTGTACATTAGTACACTGCATAGTATTGTATATTATATGGTAACTCAGAACATTGTACATATGTCTATACCGAACACTGTGACCTCATTTTCTTCTTCTAAATTACATGCTATACTATGTTATTTGATACTATCTTGTCTAGCACAGTCTCTGGAGCGTAAGAGTAAGAAGCATTTTGTATGAAAGTATTCTGTACTTCTGTATGACAACTATTAAAGAAACTTGAAACTTGAAACTCTCTCAAGGGACACCTACGGGAGACTGCAATTCAACACTGGCCCCTGTAAATATCCTAACCCAACCCCCTCCAATGTACAGTAATTTACCTAGTATGGTTTTGTCAATAGTCCAATGTACAATTTTGTTTGTTTGTACAGTGTCTCCCCCCCCCCCCTCAATGTACAGTTTTGCTTGTTTATACAGTGTGCCCCCCCCCCCCCCCAACCACCTCCAATGTAAATTACCCAGTAGGGTTGTCAATATCCCAACGTACCCAACCCCCCCCACCCAACCTCCTCCAATGTACAGTTTCTACGTCAAATGTATATACTCCCTTTTCTTGACTCCTTCTGTATCACAAACAGTACTATATTTGCAAATCTGGTATGTCATAAATGTATAGATGTAGCAGTACTGACTATCTGTATGTCATATATGTCCTGATGAATTGAAAATGGGGGACCCTGATGTAAACAAGACGAAAGTCTTTCTCTGGTCTGCATCCCCTTAACAATTGTGTGTATTGAGCTGTACTGTATTGTACCCATTCTGCAATCTGTTAATAAAGTTTTCAATCAATCAATCAATGTCACATGACCAGAAACGTCAGTGGCCAATCAGATTAGCAAAACGCATGGGGCGACGTTCGGGACGAATCCCGATGGGCCGGAAGTAAGGTGGGCTGGTCCAAACAAAATTATTATTATTTTCTGATGGGGGGTTCGACTGGCCCATTTAGTCCACTCCGATTGGCCCACTTTGGTAGGGTAGGGCTGAACAAGTTAGATGTAAAAATTAAAATTGACACAGAAAGATGCTTAAAAATAGCCTACTAGCTCTTGCAGTGATTTCAGTCATCTCCCAGGCTACATGGTCTGTACGGCGGGCCGGTGTGGGCCAGTGTGAGTCAGTGTGTGGGCCACTAATCTGGGCCGGTGTGTGGGCCAGTGTGTGAGTCGGTGTGTGGGCCAGTGTGTGAGTCGGTGTGTGGGCCACTAATGTGGGCCGGTGTGTGGGCCGGTATGTGAGTCGGTGTGTGGGCCAGTGTGTGAGTCGGTGTGTGAGTCGGTGTGTGGGCCACTAATGTGGGCCGGTGTGTGGGCCAGTGTGTGGGCCACTAATGTGGGCCGGTATATATTGTTGAATATATATAGAACACATATGTTCTAGAATGTTTGATTATGACATCATACTGTGACATCACAACGGAACATGTTTGAGAGACATTTGAATAATATAAATAATGTTTGGTAAGGCTGTCCCCTGTTTTTGGGATTCAAACTTCGTCAGGGTTCTTCGAACGGAGGTTCGAACCTTCGTTTTTTTTAATTTTTTTTATCTCTTTTTCCCGATTTTTCTCCCATCCCACCCTTCCTGGTTGTTGCGTACTTTCCCCTACTGTTGGTCCGGGAGACCGGAGACTGTCACATGCTTTCCTCCGACGCATGTGCAGCCTGGGGCAGGCCAACCTGGCCGCGCAGGTTCTCACCGGGGAGAGTGTAGCGTGTGGGAGGCCACACTATCTCTCCTTAGTTCCAACCCTTGCTGAGCAGGCGCCCCGACCGAACTGTAGGGGTCGCTGTCCACAACGCCCAGGACCCACCCTTCAGCTTTTCCCACCCCCTGATACAGCCAATTGTATCAGTGTGAGAGGCCAGCCAAGCTGATAGCAACGCCGGGAGCTGGATTCGAACAGGCGAATCCAGTGTCTCCCGGTGTTGGTGACGAACGTAATCTCTGTGCGCCACCTGCCCCCCCCCCCCCCCCCCGAACCTTCGTTTTTAATGAAAAAATTAAAATAGAAAAATTAATTTATTATTTTTTTTATTTTGTATTATTTTTTTTTAACTAAATCCTCAATTTGAATAAAGTGATTCAAACTTCGTCAGGGTTTTTCGAACGGACGTTCGAACCTTCGTTTTTAATTACAATTTTTTAAATAAATAAAAAAATTCTAATTTATTTTTATAAATTCTTTATTTAATTTTCTTTTTTTTTTATCCACTTTTTCTCCCATTTTCTATATTTTCTCCCATCCCAATTTCGTATCATCCAATTCAACCCTCCCCTGTCACGAATGCTGTTTCTTGCCTCCCACAAGCCGGCTGCAATGTGGACTAAGTCATACATAGCACAAGTCCCCTCCGGTACTTGAGGTAACAGCAGTCGCATCTTTTCACCTGCGCAGCTCGATCTCTCAGTGGCGAGGAGTAACGCGTGGGAGGCTCACGCTGCCCCCGACACTTCCTGATTCTACTGCGCAGGCGCACCAACCGACCTGTAGGAGTCGCTGTCCACAACGCCCGATCCCCACCCATCAGTTTCCCACCCCCTAATACGGCCAATGTGTATTAGTATGAACGACCAGCTAAACTGAAAGCAATGTGGAGCGCTGGGCTCGAACAGGCGAGCCCAGCGTCTCCGCATTCGTGGCGAGCGCCTTGCCCACTACGCCACGTAGCCGCCCTTATTTAATTTTTTATATCCTCAAACTAAATCCTCAATTTGAATAAAGTGATTACTCTGATTAAATGAGTCTTTTTTCTTTTGTTATTTTGTTAGTGATGTAATAAAAAATAACACTTGGAACAAAAAAAAAACGATAATATACGATTGGTAAACAATCTGATTAACCAAAACACTTAAAAGAAAACTGGATGAATTATTATAATAATATGTGGTTGGCACTTCTTTATCGTTGCTATTGTAGATAACTGTGGCAATTCTAGAGTTAATACATGTAAAAAAAAAAGTATTCATTGATAACCCAAAAAAAAAAACTAACTTGAGGAGAGAACGTGTATATCTGTGTTTTAACTTTGTGTACACACTTACCGCCCATAATGGGAGTAGGTATGCGTTACTCATAAATTGTTTCTGCTTGGGGAGAAGTCTTGGTTTTGGGGAGAGTAATAGCCTACTTAGGGTTTCCAACCTGCTCTACTTCTAGAAACAAAACAGTGAACAAAATGTGTATTTTAGTAGCTTTAGGGGCTACAGGCGTGTAGTTCACCAGTTTGATAAGAATCTATTATTTGGGAAACAGAAAATACTCTGTTACACTAAAACCACTTGTATGGCTGGGCGTGGGCGATATGGCCAAAAATGATATTGCGATAACAATATCGATAACAATATCATATCACGCAATATCCATAATTATCGATATTGTTATAAGTATTAAAAAAAAAAATATATATATATATATATTTTTAAACAACAGATGTATGTTTATTTTGCAGCAATTCTTTGTCGTTGCTGCCATCTTTAGTGTTACAGCCCCTCACACTCCAGTTCACAGGCTGCAGCTGATTTGAAAGCTAAAGTAAACCGGCTTCTCTGCTGGCTGTGGCTCCAGGGGAGTTGAACAGTTCTGGCTCTGCTAGTTTCTTTTCTATCTTTTGGCGCTTTTTCGGTGGACAAACCAATGCACATGTGCACCGTGACTCGTGACTGGAGACTAGCTCTGCTAGCACACATAGCCTACTGTGTACAGATGGTTTCAAACTGTATTTTACATTATAAAGCAAACAAGAGAAAAATGTATCTCAATTTGGTCAGTATTGTCATTTGGACAAGCAAAGCCATTACTTTAAATTAAGTTGCAGGCAAGAAAGACAAGTCTGTCCACTGTCTCTGGGTTTGTATAATATATATATATACACCATCTTATATATCTTTACATATTGTTTTCAAAGAAATTTTTTTGGTCTCATGAGTGTTTTACAAAGGTGTGTGAGAGAGAGAGACACAAACAGACACGATATAGACAGACAAATTATCTATATCCTTTGCTATTTTAAGCTTGTTCTGGAAGAAATTACTGTGTGTCAACCTTTAGTAAAGTCCTGTCTTTAGTTATCCTAAATAAATCTTATACAATTGATATCTTAATTATAACTTATTAACCTTAGTTGTATAGTGCATAATGAAACGTTTGTCAATCTGTATTGTTCTAGAGAAAGAATGGGCATTCATTCAAGTCAAAGTTAATTTATCATGGATGATTCCATCATTCCAAGCTGAGAAAGAGAAAGAGAAGAGAAGAGAAAAGAGAAGGAGAGAGCGAGACACACAGACAGAGAGAGACAGACCTGGAAAGCAAACAGGCTCTTGGAATGGGTGTCTGGGAGGAAGTGGGGGGTCTTTCGATGTTGATTAAACAGCAAGCAACTAATGTCATGAGTGCAAAATTAAAGGACAATAAATCTAATCTAACTGAAATTGTGTAGCACAGACCTTTCTATGGCTCAAAACCTCAATATTATTATAGTGTAGTTAATACTTCATGTATCCTTAATCCCTAGGCTAATGAGGCACTAAGATGTTAGTAAACAAATAAAATAATATGCCAATGACAGGAAGTAATGGTATATGTGTGTGTGCGTGCACTGTGCACGAGTGCACATCTAGGGGCGGGGTGTAGATTTTGGTCTCCCTGATGTTGACTTCTTAGCCACAGCCTTGGGTTGTTTAATACTGGACGAGTGTTTCATAACGGCCGTTGTGTGGGCCGGTGCATCTGAATGTCCCGGGCTGAATTTGTGTCCCAGTCCGCCCCTGGGCGTCAACGTGAGCCGCGCCCCGGGGACCAATCCAAGTGCTGCTGTCCGTCTTCGTCAGTGTTAGCGATCTGTTGTGCATGTTTTTCCATTGGGTTTATCTCATCGGGGGGAAACCCTTGCGAGCACGGGGAGAACATGCAAACTCCACACAGAAAGGCCTGGAAGATACCCCACCCGAGTACCTGGCATCATGGAAACCTGGTCCCCAAGCGGGAATCGAACCCTGGACCTTCTTGCTGTGAGGCGACAGTGTTAACCACTACACCGCCGTGCTGCTGGTTCTATGGTCCAAGACGGTCGACACATTTAATTAACACAATCAACTATCTCCCAAATCCAAAATTTTGTTATAAAAGACAAATTTGTGATGAAGGTACATTTTCTGTCTCAGAATGCCTAGTCACTCTCAAACAAAAAATTTCGATAGTTTGTTTCAAACTCTGAAATGATGTGGTTTCTCTCCAGTGTGGTTGCTTACACTTGATTAATTATAGGTAATTCTGGCAACCTAAATATTAAGAGAATAGTAAGTACATTTACCATAACAGATTGGTTTTTACTGCCTTAAAAAACGTGACTGCTTGTGAAACCCATTAACCTTGCTGTGTAAAAAGTATTTTTTTCTGGCTGAGGAATCCATTTTAAAAAGGGCTTGCCATAACTTGCTTTGGAGGATACTGAACGTTTTTCTAAGAAAACCTTTTTAACTACAATTTTCACATTCATGTTGTAGGGTATTTTCTTCCAGGACCTTTAGTTATTACCGTAACATGTGAGAAGATGTGCACATTTTATTTATAAAAACAAGTTTTCTTTTCAACTTTAAATTAGGCCTACTCAATTCACAACAAAACAAATGACCAGAGAAAACATTTAATCAATAAAAAATAAAAAAAATAAAAAGATGAATACATTTTTCAACATTCATCCACAACCAAAATGTGCAAGGGTTAATACAACATGGTGCCGATTTAAAGGTCAATAACCAGCCTAGCCACTAAAATTACTTCACAGACAGCTCTAAGTGTATCCCACTTACACAATTTTTGTTGTAATTAAATGTTTAGGTTTGTTCACCAATTGTTGCTAACTTTAAGTAAGCCAGTTCCTTCATGATTAAATAATGCACCTAGGCCTCCATAGGCAAACTGTTTTTTTTCACTATATGTCTTGTGTATGTATGTGACGAATAAACCTCTTGAATCTTGGTTTGCTAGCTCGTATCCTATTGTAAAGGCTATGGCAGCTTTGATTTTCACATGGATTTATTTTAATTAAACTAGTGTGGAGCAGCCACTGGTAGGCCCACTGATGCAAACTGCAAGCATGTCTCAAAGTGAGAAGATCATGGTTCTATGGACTTAAGGCCCTCCCATAGTCGAGCAGACTGTACACAGAGCAGACTCCGCGGAGGTCCGCGCGGACTCTTTGAGCTTTGATCTCAGTGGACAGCAGACCCACAGCAGAGTGCAAAGTGCGAAGCTCCTAATTTCTGACGCGCGGACGTCCGCTAAGATCAAAGCTCAAAGAGTCCGCGCAGACCTCCGCGGAGTCTGCTCTGTGTACAGTCTGCTCGACTATGGGAGGGCCTTTACAGTATAACAAGTAATTTTCAAACACTACTCTTCATGATCACTAAGGTAGCCATTTTGAAGGCATCTCAAAAACCCATTTATTCAAGGTATTGGTTGTTGCATGGCTGCCATCAGAGGGGTCCGGTTACACGAAAACATACACACTGAAGGTGCTCCCAAGCTCCTCATGACCTAAAGCATTATATAATTTCTACGAGATGAGACTTACAATACATCCAGTGATGTGAAGAGAGTAGCATCAAGCCACCATCAGCCAGCTGGCTTAGTACAGTTCACCATGACAAAACTGGCTAAATTAAGCATGTTCACTTGCAGAAATGATGTTTTCTCCATATTACCTCTGCTCCCAAAGCCATTTACCCTGGCCCCCGCAGGCAATCCTCCAGCCCTCACAGCTCCACTGTCTAACAGCAAGGATGTGGTACGCGACAAATTGACTGATAAACAAACACACACGCACAGCGCAGGGCTCCTCTAGAGGCGATTCGCTTTGCGAGAATCTAATTACCAATGTCCTCCAGCCAATGAGAATCAGTTATACACCCAGGCCATGGTATGCATCAGTTTTAACTGTATTCACAGGCGTTGTTTGACACAGCTGCTGCAAACTGCCAGTGAATGCCTGGACTCTGTGAGTTGAGGAAGTCCAAGCCTTTCTGGGTGCCGGTGGTGGAGAGGGAGCCACTGCTGTGGTTGTAGACCATCACAACGGTCTCACAGTTGCAAGCTTGGAGCTCCTGAATCTGCAAGCAACAAAATATGACACTGTTCAGTCCTCGTCCCATTGTTAAAGCGGTTATGAGTTGTGCATTTGACTATTTACAAAAGTATTATTATTATTATTATTATTATTATTATTATTATTATTATTATTATTATACATACACATCCATCCATTATACATATTAATTAGTGGTGGGACTCGATAAAAAAATTTAATCGAATTAATTCAAGACTTTATAGTTAATTAATCTAAATTAATCACATTTGAATTGCATATCAATATTTGATGAATTCAGATGAATTTTGGTATACAAGTGAATCAATGAATATACATTATACATACGTTTAAGCAGCAAAATTCTGTATTAGCTACTACACAGACCAACAGATCAATGCAATTTTTTAACAAAGTGCAGCAATTTTAGGAATAATATATAGCACAAAGGACCTTTTGTAAACTCAAGCACTTTTGAGGTAAAAGTAAAACGCAGTACTTTCAAGTACATTCCAAAACAGTTGACCATTGGGGAAAAAAAAAAAAAAAAAAAAAAACTTGCTTGATCTAATTTTTTTTTTATTATGAACAAACCAGACTAAGAAAAAAAGTAATTAGCGATTTATTATACTTTATACTTGTAGCACATGCATGAGTCTGGTCTCCTTTGAAAGGTAACATTCTTACACAATAAAGAAAAATCATCATGCGATTAAATGCAGTTTTTTTTTACTTTTAATTCTTTCTGTAGTTAATTAATCTAAATGAATGCGATAAAGTCCCAGCCCTAATATTAATACAAGTATTTATTATTGCAAACAGTACATTATATTCTATTATTTTCACTTAACCCAAGTGTCCTTTATCAATCATGTTTTTGTCTAGCCTTCTCTGCATCTTGTTGTTTTTAGCATAGTAGCCATTCATGTATCAAGTTCCACTTTTTGTCCAATATGGTGAATATTTGTAAAAAAAACTACCAATCAATAGAGGCCTTTCACAAAATGTTGAGAATTCGTCCTCCATGTTGGAAGAATATTGCTATGAGTTGATATTTGAGAAATATATCTGCAAAAATTTAAGAATTCAATGTCTTTGTACTGTACCCGCCAACCGTTCAGCGCCAATCACGAGAAAACTCGGGTTTTAATCGTTATTTCTTTTATTAGCTATATCCATTATTTTCATCCATCCAGCCTGATGTTATCATTGGGAATGGGTCTGAGCTCGCAAAAGGGCAAATACCGCCACCTTCCAGCTGGTATTGCACTCCATTAGAAATGTGGACCAGAGGTACGTATATAGCCGTGGCAAGTTGTTATTGTTTTATTCCATATTAATAACCGGATCAAGATCCCCGATGGGCTCTGCAGATCTACCCTCCTCTGTGGAATCGGCAACATGCAATACCGGCCAGATCCTCTTAGGGGCGCCATCGCTCCACTGCAGTATCATTGTGGGCGAATGGATTTTTTTTTACCTTCCAATGGAGGATCATATTACCCTGATCCGAAACGAACATCATGCACCGTGTATTACGTTTCGAATCGCAGATTTCACCATGGAATAAGAGGATTTATCATCAACCAATGGACATATCGATCTACCAGATGCCGATCGATAACGGGGAAATGCTGGAGGGTATCCCACGGGCTCATGGTAAGACCTTTATCACCTAATTTACAGCCGGATCGGACCTTGCTGTGCAACGCAAGCAGTCCATCAGAGAATATGACTAGTTACACGGACACTGTATTGGTAATCAATAATACTAATTGACGTCCCCCGCCGCCCCCCTTTCATCCATACATGCTTTGGGACAGCCTGGATCATATGCAGTTTGTGTTATTTCTTTAGCATATATAAAACGGAAATGCCGTTGAATATAATGTTAGTGGCCTTTAGCTCCATAACTAGCTTTCCAGAAAATAGATGAGACGAAATCTGCGATAAAGCTTATATTCACGGCGCTATAAAATGACAACCTACCGATGCATTTTTTTTCTTTAAGCCATTTTGAAGGGACGGTTTATGCACTCAATTGACAATGAGAATGGACAGATAGCAACACTATAAAGTATAGATATAGCTGTTACAAAACCCACGTTTGTTTACATTCCCCGGTCCTCTAGCCACTAATTAGACTAAGCCCATCGGTCGTCAAAGTGTTAATATTCTATTCAATGTCGGGCGGCTACGTGGCGTAGTGGGCAATGCGCTCGCCACGAAATGCTGGAAACGCTGGGCTCGTCAGTTCGAGCCCAGCGCTCCACATTTGCTTTCAGTTTAGCTGGTCGTCTGTACTAATACACATTGGCCGTATTAGGGGGTGGGAAACTGATGGGTGGGGATCGGGCGTTGTGGACAGCGACTCCTACATGTCGGTTGGTGCGCCTGCGCAGTAGAATCAGGAAGTGTCAGGGGCAGCGTGAGCCTCCCACGCGTTACTCCTCGCCACTGAGAGATCGAGCTGCGCAGGTGAAAAGATGCGACTGCTGTTACCTCAAGTACCGGAGGGGACTTGTGCTATGTATGACTTAGTCCACATTGCAGCCGGCTTGTGGGAGGCAAGAAACAGCGTCCGTGACAGGGGAGGGTTGAATTGGATGATACGAAATTGGGATGGGAGAAAATATAGAAAATGGGAGAAAAAGTGGATCAAAAAAAAAAAAAATATTCTATTCAATGTCATGGACCTGTATGTTGCCGGTAAAAGGCATACTGGGACCCTGAGGGTGCAGTACCGGCCAGATCCTGCTAGTAGGCAGTATCGAGAGTGCAATAAACCATGTTCCAGACCGGGTGTTACGTTTAAACCGCTCCGGGCGCAGTTTTTTAGTACAGGGAAGCCTAGGGCTTCACTCGATCGCATTGAATCGTTTTCGGGACAATCGATGCATGCGTTGTGCTGGATTATGTCGTGGACCAGATGGACATCAGATGGCGATCAAACAATTGGAATATTCTTTTTGGAATACACCTGACCACAGGTAAGGACTATCTGATGTCAATTTCAGCTTGATCCAACAATGTTTTCATACCGATCCAGCTGATCGGCGTGTGTTGTGGTAATAACGAATGCAGTTACTGGCAATCAAAGCGTCAGAAACTACCCCCCCCCCCCCCCCCACTTTCATGCATCATAATGCCTATTATAAACATTTGATTTGGAAATTGTAGCGTGTCCAGGGACGAAACACCAATGCTTTTAGTAGAATTCACGTTGCGCCCTATATCCAGCCACGGCATAACGTGTGAACGTATTCATGAAAAAATTTATTCTTTTTTGCATCTTGGACAGAAGATAGTTACTGTCAAATGACCATAGTATTGTATCCATAGCTATAATATAGAATATAGATATAGCTCTACAAACAATGTGACGCACTCCTATCTTTAACAGTGTGGCCTAGCTAGAACAGGATGAGGAATATCCTCTGCCCTGAATGAGTTAAGATACTTCTGCATTTACCCACCTTTTCATCAATATTCTGTAAAATGGTGGCTGCCGTGTCCTGCTGCCTGTCACGTTCCTGCTCTTCAAGAGGCAGATCCATTATTGCCCTATTTGTCTCCTCCTCCTCCTCCTCCTCCTCCTCCTCCTCCCCCTCAAGTGATTGGTCTTGGTCCTGAGCTGGGGCCTCCTCTTCCTGTCCTGCAGATTTCGCCTTTTTAGAAACACATTGTTCCGTCTTCTTTGCATGATGATGCATCAAACCTGGGATGAGTTAATGTATATTAAATTCAACTAAATCCCCCCCCCCCATTAAATTAAATTAAACATCTTATGCCGAAAACATTTATTCTTTGAAAGTACTTGAGTCTCAAATAGTAATAAATATTTAATAATGTTAGCAGATTTCCAAATCACCCCTGAAACAGACTGGAAGTGGGAGCAGAATGGCTGGATGTTTCTTTTTAAGATTCTATTGCAAATCTAATCTATTCGCTGCAAGTGAGTTTCAGTGTATTTCTATAGAGTCTGCATCTGGCACGCTGAGAAAATCGCCTGGGCATGGATTTGATCCCTAAAGGCGCTCCCATAGTCCAGCAGACTGTACACAGAGCAGACTCCGCGGATGTCCGCGCGGACTCTTGAGCTTTGATCTCAGCGGACAGCAGACCCACAGGTGCGACGCTCCTATTTTCTGAGGCGCGGACATCCGCGCCGCTGACTTGGTGTCACACAAAACGCTGCTCGGCGTTTTGGTTGACATCGAACTGCATTAAATGTGACACTGCGCGAGCGATTGGTGGCGCGAGGAGAGAGATGAGCCCGTGAAGCGCGCTCTCTCTCTCTCTCTCTCTCTCTCTCTCCCTCTCCCTCTCTCTCTCTCCCGCTGATAATGTTCCCTCTGATCTGCCAGTACAGTAGAACAGACAGAATTGTGGGAAATGTAGTAAAACTGGTGCGAGAAATGTAGGAAATAGACCGCGGACGTCCGCTGAGATCTGCTCGACTATGAAAGCTCAAAGAGCCGCGCGGACATCCGCGGAGTCTGCTCTGTGTACAGTCTGCTCGACTATGGGAGCACCTTAACCCTCCATGCGCTGTGTGCAGAGCTCCATCCCTAACCCTCCATGCACTGTGTGCAGAGCTCCATCCCTAACCCTCCATGCACTGTGTGCAGAGCTCCATCCCTAACCCTCCATGCACTGTGTGCAGAGCTCCATCCCTAACCCTCCATGCACTGTGTGCAGAGCTCCATCCCTAACCCTCCATGCACGGTGTGCAGAGCTCCATCCCTAACCCTCCATGCACTGTGTGCAGAGCTCCATCCCTAACCCTCCATGCGCTGTGTGCAGAGCTCCATCCCTAACCCTCCATGCGCTGTGTGCAGAGCTCCATCCCTAACCCTCCATGCGCTGTGTGCAGAGCTCCATCCCTAACCCTCCATGCGCTGTGTGCAGCGCTCCATCCCTAACCCTCCATCCCTAACCCTCCATCCCTAACCCTCCATGCACTTTTCTTTCAAAAGCCCAGGAAAATTAAATGCTCTAAGGCAGAATGTAGCCTATGCCACTGAGACTTCTTAGGTGTAAAGTGCTGTTGTAGCGTTATGATGTGTATGTTAGACAGTTAGTATGTTCTATGTATCTATGTCTATGTTTTCTATTTATATTATCTATTAAATCATCTATATCTATGTTCAACACAAATAGTGTACATTTTCTTAAGTGTTGAGGCATGTCATTAATCTTGACATTTACCCTGATTACAACTACACTGCAAAACATTTTAATCTTATCATATCTTGTATTTGGTACAATAAGTGAAATATTGAGTAGAATTATCTTATCCCACTGGCAGATAATTTAGCTTTTTTTCCTGATTTGTCAATGTAATCTTGTTTTAAGAAAACAAGGTTACCATTTTCTTAAAACAAGATTAAATTGACCAAAACCAAGAAAAATAAAATAGTTTTTTTTTATCTGCCAGTGGAATAAGATAATTAAAGATAATTCTACTCAATATTGGACTTATTGTACCAGATACAAGATATTTTCACTTGATAAGATTTCATTTTTTGCAGTCTACAAATATGCAGCTACCTGGGCCTCCAGAGCACTTCTAGTGTCAGCGGACACACCAAAAACATCCTAGCAAATTCACACGCACATGACTCCATGAACATGAATAACCTATCTTGAACAATTCTAAGGTAGTTTTAAGTTATTTCTCCGGCAGCGTGCGCCAATATGGATTCCGACGGCACGTGCACATGCACAAATATGGATTTCGGCAGCGTGTACGCAGCACAGCACCGCTGTTGATTTTTTTTTCAGGGGAAACACTGAAGAGAAATGTCTTTTTTTTTCTTCTTTTTTTACAGCCCAAGTACAATTTGATGGAATACCTCTTTAATTTGAGATTTGTGAAAAGCAAACACTGCAACACCCAGGAGTAGGCATCAGGACAGGAGTAGATCAGTTATTAGTTTTTACATCAGAAAATTAAGTAAAGTAAAAAGCACATCATACCTTTAACAGGACTTCTCGCCTTTTTTGTGGAAGCACATAACACCTTCCTCTTCGTCAGACCTTCTCCTACTTTTTTCTTTCGGTTCCTGTTGTATATCCAGACCTTACAGGGTGGGAGAGAGAAGGAACACACACCAGTGTTGATAGGTGCTTGACCGCGATGCACAAGCATGAAGGAAGGTAGTCGCACTCGTAGCCACGGTGCAAGAATAGTTTATTAAAGTAAAAAATGTTTACAACACTGCGGTCTTCTTCAGGGTATCAAACTTTACTGTGGAAAATACGTGATAGGGTTCAATGAAAATAGGTATTTATAAAGGAAATCAGATCATCAGAAGTAATGCACAAGTCTTCCCCTGTCAGACACTCTCCTAGGCCAGTCTGGCATGTAATTAGCTCCGTTAGCCTTTGTTTAAAGGGGACCTATGGCCTTTTCCTGCGTTTCCAGTGTTGGTCGTCCCAACACTGAGAACATTTTTTCAGATTTTTTCTCCCATCCCACTGTTAGTCGTTATGCCAATTCCCAACCCCCTTCCTGGTTGTTGCGCGCACCCCCCCCCCCCCCCCCCCTACTGTTGGTCGGGGAGGCGTGTATGCTTTCCCCAACGCAGTTGTGTTTCCGGGTTCCTCTGATTGGCCACTGACCTATGCCATTACGCCCACCTTTACAGCCTGAGACGCGCTGTGACGCGCTGTGAAGCACCAGCGGGGCGCGAGGCGGTGGTTTCTCCCAGGCTCCGTGCGCCTTGCTGCCGCCGGCTTGTCTCACATAACTCGGTCCAGCTCCAGCAGCAGCGGCCGTCTTCCGCCTGCGGTATCCTCCCTCCGAGGCGGCTCGTTCTTATTATTATCCCCCATTGTTCAGGTCGACATGGTCGCACAAACATGTAGGCGGCAGCAAGGCGCACAGAGGCGGGGAGAAACCACCGCCTCGCCCCGCTGGTGCTTCACAGCGCGTCTCAGGCGAGAGTGTAAAGGGGGGCGTAATAGCATAGGTCAGTGGCCAATCAGAGGAACCCGGAAACACAACTGCGTTGGGGAAAGCATACACACGTCCGGGAAGCCGGAGACTGTCACATGCTTTCCTCCGACGCATGTGCAGCCAGCCGGCAGCCAGCCTGGCAGCGCAGATTCTCACCGGGAGAGTGTAACGTGTGGGAGGTCGCACTACCTCTCTCCAGATCCTACCCTCGCTGAGCAGGCGCCCCGACCGAACTGTAGGGGTCGCTGTCCACAACGCCCAGGACCCACCCACGGCTCCCCTCCCCCTAACTCAGCCAAACGAGTTAGTATAGCGATCAGCCCGAGCCAAGGCAATGCTGACTCTCCGGGAGTCGAGACCGCAGCCTCTTGCATTGGTGACGAGCACAATCTCCGCTACGCCACCTGACCGCCCTCTGAGAACATTTTAAATATGTGCATTGTGCCTTTTCTGCAGATCAGTGCAACACGAAACCCTCCCTCTTGAAACGAGCCATTCAGAATTGCAGCCACAATCAAAGTAGTTAGGAATGCCTCATAGGTGCGTGCATGTGAAGAGATGGATAAATGCGAGTGTACAATGCTGGTAAATCTTCTCTACCTAAAGTTTAACCTAAAATATGTTTCAGACAACATTTTTAACTGCAACTATTATATACTATTGCTGGATCTTGAGTCATATCAGGATCTGCAATGTCTAGTCTGAAAGTTTGACCCGAGATTCGTTAAGACGGTACAGGCTCATGCACCAGTGCTAGATGGTGCAAGAGCGGCTCGCCTCCAATAGAGGTACGGAAGTGGAGTGAAAAAAATAATTGATGATCCTTTTGATTGACCAAATCCTTGAGGATTTATACAACCCCTATGATCATAAAGCAGAAGATTATAGCTCTGTAAGGGATTTAGTGGGGGGTGTTGTCACACAATGTTGTCTCTTCTTTCCCTCATCTTTTACCACTTCTGTCTTCACCGTCATGTCTAGAAAATATATTAAAGAGACAAGGGCGGGTTTTCCATTCTACTTAAAAATTTTGCATACTATACCTTTATTTGCTCATCCACAAGGCCTGTTGCCTCAGCAACTTGCTGGACTTTTTGTTTGTTCTCATCGGAGCTGTAATTATGCACCCCCTCTTCCCACATGGACTCAAGAATTCTGCAAATCAATGAAAGTATGAATAAATGCATTTGAAACACAACAGACAACATTTTCTTTAACAATGAATGTGCTCTGTGACTTGCCACGTTGGAATATGGAACAACTGGAATATTCATCTCTAGTTCTCACATTTCGATTGAAATGGTTTGCACATTAAACACTGTAAACATCTCCCCATTCTGGCACATAAATTAATAATTAAATTAAAATAGTCTACCTCGGAATATACATCCTGTTTATAAGCTGTAAAGTAAAAGAAAAAAAGGCTCACGTTTCACAATAATTCGCACTAGACTAGAGCACCCGCATGTCATTTTTCCAATCAGGTGCATTCCACATGGGGAAATGGGAAGTAAGAAGGGGATACATGCAACATGTAAACAACATTCATCTTGGACCGGCAAATGTATCATGATGGAATATAAAGTTATTTATTTATTCCGGTTTGGTGTTTCAACTTTTATTTGGAAAACACCAAACCGGAAGTTACTCTGAGCATTTTCGTATAGCTTGTTCTTCCTCTGCATTAGCAAGGAAACCCTAGCTTCCCCCCGATTCTACCGAGTTTGTTTTACTGAGCATTCACATCATTGCAGTTTTCCATTGATCAGACAGCGACTATACTTACTCTAATGTTTCACGACTGAGTGCTGATTTCGGCATTTTTCCTCAGTTTGTTGTGGCAACGCCAGCAGGGCTCTGCCTACTCCCGACTCCAACAGCGTCAGCGTCAACTAGTCGACGTCGCTAGAGGAAGAGGCGGGGACTCTGCAGACCGAGCAGCACGTTTTAAAATCAGGTCCTTGCGACACAAAACTCGGGTATTAGTGAAGACAAATCAATTTGCTGTAATAGTTTTGTGCATTATACACACCTGATAGGCTTGTCCACTGCATCATCCTGGTCAAGGGGGCTTACTGTGACCACAGTCCAGAGAAGGAGCACACAAGTATAACAATCTAGCAGGAATATAGCAGGATAGAGTCGACTAATCAAATCCATTCAAAATTCAAGTAGGCCCATCAATTGACCATTAGGTATACTCATCAATGCATGTAGTCCTTGGGTAGGCATAGGCTGGCAGTGCAACAGAAAAGGTAGGCCAAAAACAGGGCTTTAGTTTAAATATATATATATATTTATCTATTATATAAAAAATATTTTAAGGGCTTTGAATATAAGCTTATTCTTGTCAAACAAATGGGCCTACATTGACCTCAGAGTTGTATGCATTTTTAACACTATTTTCAGTAGCAGGTAATCTTTGCTACAACCCTAGGTTCCATTTATGATATACAACAAATAAAAAATACATGTTAACATAATATTTAACGTCTTTCTTTTTATCTCTATTTTATATTTCAAACATATAGTGTTGGGGAGAATACAACTTAACTACTCAAAATAATGTAGCGTGTCAAACTAAACTTACTTTCCAAAAGTAGTTCAGAGTGTGGAATTCTGATATTGTTACCTGGAGGTACAACTGAACTGACAACAAGTGTAGGTATGATTTAGGGGCCGGGCCTATCCTCACTTAGGCAGCTGGAGGATGTTTTAAGAAGAGCTAAATTTCTAGGAAAACATGTAGTTTGTAATTAACAAAGCTAACCCCAAACTACTGAAAAAGCTATTGAGATTTTAATGTAGTTAAACTACCACCCAACTACCTAAAATAGTAGTTAAATTTGTAATTGAACTACATACTACTCCATGAAACATACAATATAGGCCGTAATTATCCGTCTTTGGCCGTCTGTAATATAATAAGATTCTAATCTAAAGGGACCAACATTTATTTCCTAGCAACAGAATTCCAGTGAAAGT
This sequence comes from Notolepis coatsorum, assembly GCF_963971535.1. Classification (NCBI taxonomy): domain Eukaryota; kingdom Metazoa; phylum Chordata; class Actinopteri; order Aulopiformes; family Paralepididae; genus Notolepis; species Notolepis coatsorum. The sequence continues at coordinate 114,434,310 of NC_140173.1, read as the reverse complement.
CTATAATAAATATATAAACAAAAACATAATAGTTGGCGTCTTATTACTGGATCTTGTAAACAAATCACAGTGGAAACAAATCACACATCATGCTTTTCCAGTGTTTTACCTACTTCACTGCAAAGAAATTAGGCATTTTCATCTGAAAGTGGTTACCAATGGTTACAGGCAGCCATGTTGAGAGAGTACACCACAAACATTCAGTACAAGGTCTCTATTGTAAATGCATTTTTAAGTATGTTACATGTTCTGTAAATCACTATTCACCCTGTTAGGTTTATTCAGAAAATAGCTGTCCCACTGTGCAGTCATGTTCAAGACAATGTCATTTTGTGGCCGCAAAGATGCAGTTTTATGATGTTGTTCCATTTCATTAGTTTCATTCCACCCTGTTTTTAAATCTATTGCCATGCCAATTGTGTCCTTTATACTGCATTTAGGGTGAGGTAAAGGGACGTTTTACAGGAGGATTATAGGTTTAGTTAACTAGACCAATTTTAAAAGCCACATTGTGAACACTAAATGACCGGATGTTAACCACTCGAGTGAATCACAACACAAACATGCTTATTCCATGTTATTTGTATGTGGTTACATTGATTTTACATGGTCCTCATCCCAAATGATTGAATATCTAACAAATAGCACCTAAACAGATTATTAAGGTTGAGCCCAATTATTACATTTAAATTAGATTTGGAGATGGGCTGTAGCCTGTATGCGGATGAGATGTTTGAGATCATTTGACATGATCTAGAAAGGTGCACTCAGTAAAGCGCAAATCTCCACCAGGCAGCAGCATAGATCAATGAAAGCATATCTCCTGCCATGAAGCAGGGCTGTAGTAAACCGTAAGTGACAAATGTTATTTTATTTTGGAAAAACCCCAACCGAGTGGCACTCAGGTTGCAAGCCATAGAATTATTTAGACGAAGCGTATCACTTTGCTCTGCCCCAGGGGTGCATTGGTGATTCCAAAGCTGGTTGCACTGTGTTTTAATGACGCCACGTGCATGCACGCTCCCGCGCATAAATGTTCCCTTGCGTGTGCACAGACTAAAGACAATGCCTAATTGCCTCTAGGAATGTAATGTAACACATTTCATTCACAAGTTGTGTGAATGTATCCGAGAACGTATTTGAACACACCTGACGACCTGCGCTATTGTTATGCAAAGTAGCCAGGTGGGTACTTGGCGAGTTGGCGCATCATTCGAGTGCAGCGCATTGCTGTGTGCACACGCGTGCACATCCGTGCATGTGCTTCTGCTCAGAGCCGGTTGCTCGGCGTGCAACCCCGTCCCATGAGCAACGCACCCCTGCTCTGCCCACTCGCCATCCACTTAGAATTCTTTCAAAATGCCTGCAAAACAGCAAAGATATTGGTTTGTGGGTGCCGACATGGGCCTAAGTTATAACATGAATGTACTTAATTCTGTCACAGAAAGCCAGATTCAATCCATATGTTGCATTAAACCTGAAGACATCATCCTCCACCTTTACTGGTTATTTAAATAGACTCCTCAAGCTAGAGGAAAGGTAATGGGGTCACCATAATCAATAGGCTTCTTCCTCTAGTGGTCATGAATAGGCACTGCAAATGTGAAAAGATTTGAACGAAAGGTATTCAAGATATAATAATTATAAAATTGATGAATGATGAATGTACAGTCAGTGCATCCGGAAAGTATTCATACCCCTTCACTTTGACCTTTTGTTATGTTACAGCCTTATTCCTAAATTGATTAAATACATTTTCCCCTCAACTCTACACACAATACGCCATAATCACAAAATGAAAAGCTTTAGAATTTTTGGCAAATGTATTAAAAATAAAAGAAGTAAATGCACATAATTATTCACACCCTTTGCCAGGACACTCAAAATTGAGTTCAGGTGCATCCTGTTTCCTCTGATCATCCTTGAGATGTTTCTACAACTTGGGAGTCCACATGTGGTCAATTAAATTGATTGGACATGATTTGGAAAAGGCACACCTGTCTATATAAGGTCCCACAGTTGAGATGTCGGAGCACAAACCAAGCCATGAAGTCCAAGGAATTGTCTGTAGACCTCCGAGACACAAATATTGTATCGAGGCACAGATCTGGGGAAGGGTACAAAAAAAAATCTGCAGCATTGAAAGTGCCAACAAGCACAGTGGTCTCCATCATTCGCATATGGAAGAAGTTTGGAACCACCAGGACTCTTCCTAGAGCTGGCCGCCCGGCCAAACTGAGCAATCGGGGGAGAAGGGCCTTGGTCAGGGAGGTGACCAAGAACCCCATATGGTCACTCTGACAGAGCTCCAGTGTTCCTCTGTGGCGATGGGAGAACCTTCCAGAAGGACAACCATCTCTGCAGCATTCCACCAATCAGGCCTTTATGGTAGAGTGGCCAGACGGAAGCCACTCCTCAGTAAAAGGCACATGACAGCCCTCTTGCCAAAAGGCACCTAAAGGACTCTCAGACCATGAGAAACAAAATTGTCTGGTCTGATGAAACCAAAATTTAACTCTTTGGCCTGAATGCCAAGCGTCATGTTTGGAGGAAACCAGGCACCGCTTATCACCTGGTCAATACCATCCCTACAGTGAAGCATGGTGGTGGCAGCACCTACAGTGAAGCGTGGTGGTGGCAGCACCTACAGTGAAGTGTGGCATTGGCAGCACCTACAGTGAAGCATGGTGTTGGCAGCACCTACAGTGAAGCATGGTGTTGGCAGCACCTACAGTGAAGCATGGTGGTGGCAGTACCTACAGTGAAGCGTGGCGTTGGCAGCACCTACAGTGAAGCATGGTGGTGGCAGCACCTACAGTGAAGCGTGGCGTTGGCAGCACCTACAGTGAAGCATGGCGTTGGCAGCACCTACAGTGAAGCATGGTGTTGGCAGCACCTACAGTGAAGCATGGTGTTGGCAGCACCTACAGTGAAGCATGGTGTTGGCAGCACCTACAGTGAAGCATGGTGATGGCAGCACCCTGCTGTGAAGCGTGGTGTTGGCAGCACCTACAGTGAAGCGTGGTGTTGGCAGCACCTACAGTGAAGCATGGTGTTGGCAGCACCTACAGTGAAGCGTGGTGGTGGCAGCACCCTGCTGTGGGGATGTTTTTCAGCGGCAGGAACTGAGAGACTAGTCAGGATGGAGGGAAAGATGAATGCAGCAAAGTACAGAGAGATCCTTGATGAAAACCTGCTCCAGAATGCTCTGGACCTCAGACAGAGGCGAAGGTTCACCTTCCAACAGGACAACAACCCAAAGCACACAGCCAGGATAACAAAGGAATGGCTTCGGGGGAAGTCTGTGAATGTCCTTGAGTGGCCCAGCCAGAGCACAGACTTGAACCCGATTGAAGATCAATGGAAATATCTGAAAATGGCTGTGCACCGACGCTCCCCATCCAACCTGATGGAGCTTGAGACGATCTGCAAAGAAGAATATTGCACTACCACCCCTGCAGGACTTACACAATAGGAGGTGCAAATCCAGAGCCTGCTGAATAATGAAGGACCCTCACCACCCCAACAATAGCCTGTTCAAGCTGCTGCGGTCAGGCAAGTGCCTCCGCCTATATGCAGCAAGAACAGACTCAGCTTCTTCCCCCAGGCCATCAGAACACTGATCTCTCCACACACAAACCACACATCCTGCACTCTCTCACATACAAACTCACTACAGGTCACTTTAAACACAAAAGAAAAGGTAACTTTAAAGAAAAAGATAACTGTTTTTTTGTATAGTTAGTATAGGATAGTTATATTATAGTATAACTGTATATTGTATAGTAGTGTATATAGGACTCATTACCTTTTAATTTGGAAGCTTAGCATTGTATTGTATTTTATCTTAATACTTTTTATCATGTCTATTTTATTATCCATTCTATTGTATTCCATTATTATTTGTATTTTTGCACAATCAAGGCGGGCATGGCCACCTTCATTTCACTATATGTCTCGTATGTGACAAATAAATCTCTTGAATGGGAGAAACTGCCCAAAAATAGGTGTGCCAAGCGTGTAGCATCATACTCAAGAAGACTGGAGGCTGTAATATCTGCCAAAGGTGCTTCAACAAAGTATTGGGTGTTAATACTTATGTTTTTTCTATTTATGTTTTTTTATACATTTGCAAAACAAATTATAAAACCTTTTTCACTTGGTCATTATGAGGTATTGTCTGTAGAATTTTGAGTGGAATTTTTTTTGAATCCATTTTGGAATAAGGCTGCAACGTAACAAAATGTGGAAAAAGTGACTGGGGATGAATACTTTACGGATGCACTGTATTTCAATGAACAATGATGGTAATTAATTAAAATACTTGTCGTTGACTGATCGGAAAAATATTCCAGCATCCAGGTCCCTGGACTGTTGTCAGCCTATAGCAGTTTCATCCAAAACGGCGCTATAGTTTGCGAGATTTGGTGCATACAGAGAAACGGACACTCACGTAACGGATCAGATAATCCCCACCAAGCTTCCGCATGGTGGAAATAAATTAGTCCCATCAACACATTAAAAAAGGAAAATATCGGCACTACTGAGTTTCTTGTCCATCTCCAATAGCCAACAGTAATTTGATCATTTAGTTCCATCTATTGCCTTGAAAGAATTAAAGTTCCTAGTTCAACTAATTTTAACTTTGACTAAGCAAGCAAGGAACGCTTCTTCCAACAGAAGGCAAATTATGTCCGTTTTGTGTGGTTTTGAATGGTGAATGAGACACCTTTTTTGGTGCATATGTGACCACGCCTTAACATGATGAGATGAGACAAAGATTTGACTGCAGTTGAAACACTTAATATAATATTTTCTGCCTCTGGTCATATAATCAAAGAATACAATCTTGTGTGCTATTTTGTAGCATTAAGGATGCACATGTGGGCAGATAATAAAAGGAAATGGTAACTGAATTTAATATAAGAAAATGTAACATAATAGGCAGCACAACATCATTATTGGTCCTAGACTAGTGAAATATCTATACAAAGGTCAAACCATAGCCTAAAATGATAGGGTTGTAAAGTAAGGACTAATTTCACCAAGGGGATCAATAAAGGAATATCTTATCTAATCTTATCTTAAGATAATCATTAATGGCTAAATATTCTGGACATGTGAACTGCTGCAAACCAAAGCAACTATTTAAATGATTAAAAAGGTAGATTCAGGAATGTGAGGGCATACTTTACCCTCACATTTGCCTGACACGTCAGAACCACGGAACACTACATCAGAACCATGGAACAGTACACAAGCTCTACATCGAAAGCTCCACATTCCTTGGGTCTGATGTGTCAGGCTGACCCCAAATATATGAAAATAATGAATCCCCAAAGTGAAGCTGTAAACACCTGTAGGCACAGCATCAGTGTGTGCTCAGGAGTATCTACTTTTTTAATGATCTTTCTCAGGCCCATCACACTTTTGAATACACATTTTATCTGAGATTTACTGTAATTGAGTTACTTGGGAAGAATGAAGTAAAACATAACTTGGGACTTCCGACTTCAGGTTAGAGACTTACTGTAAAACTTCAATTAATAGCTCAGGCTTTTCTTTGCTTCAATCCCTGAACTCAAGCCGTCTATATTTGGGACAGGCCTCTAATTATTTTCGCTACTATCAAATTGTAAATTGTTGTAGAATATTACTTGTATAAAAATGTGTCTATCAAATAGCATATCAAGTACGAATCATTCACTGGATCTCACTAGTGAGTGTAGAGAGAAATGAGACTTGCCTCTCTGTCCAGTTCAGCACTGAACGCCTATTGCTTATTAACAGCGAAGGAGTGCGCCGAATGCTTCCGCGTTTTCCCTGATTGGCTGCGACACGCCAGCGGCAGGCGCGGCAACCGCAGAGCGGAGCGGCAGAGCTTGCGGCATTATTTAGCCGTAAACCGCCATGATTCTCATTCAAAGCTTAGCTCACCTGGCAGCGCGGCGGTCCTGCGGTCCGTTGTTTCAAGTTCGAATCCCATCATTTTTTTTTCTTTTCTTTTTTAACGTGTATTCTTTCGCCGGTTAAGGTTAGGCATGGTTAAGGTTAAGGTTAAGGTTAGGCATTGTTTCGGAGTTGGTTAAGGTTAGAAAGGTTAAGTTTAGGCGCTGTTAAGGAGCTGGTTAAGGTTAGAGTTTGTCTTAGAGAATGGCAATATTCTTTCTATGGTTAAGGTTAAGGTTAGGGTTAGGCATGGTCAGCCTATTTCCGCACTGCCGCTCTCTCGCGCTGCCGCGGTCACATGGTCACATTGTCACATTCTTGCACTCCTCCGCTGTTAAAAAGCAACACGCGCACTGAACAGCACCCAGCCACAATACAGTGCTGCTGGCATATACAGGCTGCCTCTCGCTGTCCAGGGCAGCACCCAGCCACAATACATATATTTCTTTTTTGTACTGCTTCGCAGCGTCAATGGCTGTCGCGGCTGGCCTTTCTTTGTCAAAGGTGTAGCCATACCCGGCCAGTAAAAGGGACAGGCATCTATCATCTCTGGGACTGCTTTTAATTGAAGTTTTACGTAAGTGGCACATATGGCCCAGGTCCAGGAACGTGCAGAGAATAAAACCAGACATGTACAGCACAGTCGCTATGTCTTAACCCCCTTTTATTTCTTCTTTTTCTTATCCTTTTTGTCTTTCTTCTTCTTTCCCTTCTTCTTCTTCTTTGGTGATTTTCCTTTAGATGTTTTTCCCTTCTCACCATCGCTGCTGTCATCACCATCATCCTTTTTGTTGCCGTCCTTACAGGGTTTTCCTTTGCCGTCTTGTTGGATTTTGCCATGCTTCCGCACGGTGGGACCCGCAGAGGCAGAGCTCCTCGCCACTCTGCTCTTGTCCACCTCCTCCACCCTGGTCTTTGGAGGAGGGCTTTGCCCACGGGAGACCGTTATCATCAGACTCTCGTTGAACATCTTGTCCTTCAAATAGATTTGGTCCTGTCCGTTCCTGTGGCCCCTGGGGTCCTCGTCGACTTTTCTCTTGAGGTCCGGGCGTCTGTGTTGTCCCTCATCTCTCGGGTCTCGGTGGCCCCTCTCGTCTCTGTGGTAATCACCACTCTGGTGACTAGAGTCTTTCTGGTCTCTCCTGTCCGGCGGTCTGGTGGGTCTCTCGTAATCACCACTCTGGTGACTAGAGTCTTTCTGGTCTCTCTTGTCCGGCGGTCTGGTGAGTCTCTCGTAATCACCACTCTGGTGACTAGAGTCTTTCTGGTCTCTTTTGTCCGGCGGTCTGGTGAGTCTCTCGTAATCACCACTCTGGTGACTAGAGTCTTTCTGGTCTCTCCTGTCCGGCGGTCTGGTGGGTCTCTCGTGTCTGCTACTGCTAGTGCTAGTGCTGCTGTGGTGATGAGAGAGTCCTTTGTCCTGTACGGTGTGACTGTCTGCGTGTTGTCCTTTGTCTGTGTGTTTCTGCTAAAGACATACAAAAACAATCAATATCAACCTTATAGCAGACCAACCTCAAGCAACGGAGTGCTGAGATTTAGGGTAGGAGAATCATCTTTTTTATGTTTATTTCTGCCCCTCAAGTGCAACTCTAATTGACTACTTCCAGGCTCAGTAGATCTTTTGACACAACAGGAGTCTATTCAGATTCAAGTATTGGAAATTAAACAAGTTAAAATTATCTTGATGACCCAGACTGGTCTGCAGCTAGACTGGCCTAGATCTGCAGATTGATTTTCTGATCAAAACAGGCATACAAACATGCCAATAGTTATGCAGTGTTTCCCCCAGCTTTACTATACATCTTTAGGGTAAGATACAGGATACTGCCTAACTGGGTCACTCCCATACCAACGGTTAAACTAGCTGCCATACGGTCAAAGATACTACTAGACAACACACTCAAAATGAGCGGGAGGTTTCCATGTGCTATTGTTAACACTGTAAGATCGCTGGACACGTCTCAAACTAACTTGTTTTGCGCTGGATTTACAGGTCAGAAAAATTTGTATTTAGTGTCAACATGTTCGGAAACACCTTCAACTTGTAAGGAGAACGTCTGTGATTTCTATGGTAAAGAAAACAAATTGCTACATTCGGCTAAGTCCTCTACATTTCATTGGGGTGAATGGAGCCTGTGCCCACTAACCTTTTAAAGTGGAGTCAGTAAGCCTGCCAATTCCGTGACGAGTTATAGGAAGTAACAAGGACTTGGTGCAGAAACAGAGAAGGCTGTGAAAGTGGTATTGTGGTGCACAGGATGTTAGATGGGTACTCACTCTGCTAGAATCATTGTGGCGATGGACATCTGCATGGCTTTCAGCAGCTTTCAGATCTCCCAAGAACTCCTCACACGTCATGCAGTAAAACCCAATCACAGGGATCAAATAATCGCACCCTGCAAATTCACAGGAATAAGCATTGAGTCTCAAAACAAGTACAGCCAACTTTAAAATGGGTATTCCACTGAAGTTTACTTTTACGTTATAATACTGCATTTCGAAATCCCCCCCCCCCTTTTCACATTAAAAAAGGCCAATTTCAGCGGAATAAGTCTTAGTCACAAAGAGTTTCCAACTGATGAATGACAAATAGGTATTGAAAATGTAGGTGATGTATTCAGAATATCTGATTGTAATAATCTGGAAGGGGGAAAGCACGCCAGCCGAATAATGACAAAACAAATGGGCTATATGTATTAAATTATTTCGCGTAATAATTTTGAATTTAAAACCAAAAGTGAACAAGGGGTTGAGGATTAGGAAAGCACTGTATGTATCAAAGTACAACCATTAGCAATAAAATGATTCTATAGATATTAAAATAGCACCTTCATCTTTGAGCAATTCTTCCAGCTCCTTCAGCAGGTGTTCCTTCTTCTGCATCCCCGCTTTCTTTTTATTTTCCTTGTCATCAACCTGGCAAGCACAAGCCAGACTCAAAAATGCTGTTCTCACCATTTTTAAGCATTGACGTGAGTAATTCAGGAAAATAGCGGTAAGATAATATTACAGCTTGGCAAATATTACCTTATTATTATTATCTTTGTTGGAGGGCTTTTGAGAATGGCAAGCGCCATGTGGATCGATTTTTGCCCGATTCTCCTTTGTTGCTTTAGGAAAAAAACAAAACAGTATAATCGTACATACATTCTCCAATATGAAATACAAGTAACGATATAAAACAAGACAGCATCTGCATCAAATCAGGTGGCATCGTTCTGCGTTCACACTGAAGAGCAGATCTAGGGTCAGTTTTCACAGCCGCAAAATCTTATCCTTGACAATTGGGAGAAAAATGCAAAAGAAAACAGATTCATCAGTCTCCTCTTATTCTGAATATCATCACATCATTGAAGGCATGACATGTAAAACGATACAGCACTGCAAATCTGACATGATACAAAATCAGTCACATGTTACTCGTTCAACTGTTGTCTCACCTTTGATTAAAGACTGCAGTGACTGCAGTGCTTGCCATACGTTTGTTTGACCCAGTGCTGGTTTGATGAGGGCCGGCGGCGGTGGTGGTGCTGCCCGAGCCTGAGGCCCGGGGGACGGTGGAGGAGACGGCAGCTTCCCCTCCTTCCTCTGCTCCTGAAACTTTTCCATCATCTTGTTGATGTCTGCTGTGCCCAGGTTCAGACCAATGTTCTTCAACATGCCTTTAATCTTCTCAAACTGCTTCACGTCAGGGGTATGGGAAGTGGGCTCCTGCTGAAAACCACGTTCTCGCTTGGGGGCACTTTCACTTGGGGAGACCGTTTGAAGGAACTGCTTTACATCCAGCAGGTCCCCTAGGCTACTGAACATAGGAGGTTCGTTCTCAAGATATGACTGGCTGCTGGTCAGGGAAGGCTGAGATTGTATGGGCTGGGGAGCGGAGTGTGCTTGAGACCTGAAATGTGGTGTGAAAGGTGCAGCAGTGGCAGGTTGTTTTTCTCTAAAGTCTCCCTTCCCATAAAGGAATGACTCTTCATCATAGAGGTCTTGAGGTTTGACGGGTGCAGAGTCTTCCTGGCTGCTTGCCTGTATCCAGGAGAAGTCACTGCCCACCCTGTCATGGGGGAGGAGCATGCTGTCGTCCATTTGTCTCATGTGCTCCTGTTCACAGAGCAGACTGTTTATCTTTGCATCCTTACCTTGACTTAAGGCCTCTTCCATACCTTGACTTGAGGCCTGTAAAAAGAGAATAAATGACCGCAAAGGTTCAGTCCTAGTGCTAATTCCTGCTCATTGACAGTCTTCTCAGGTCAGGTCTCTGTGCTTCATACTGAATATCCAGCTTTTACTAGTTTGCCACAAAAGTAATGTCAAATAATGGAACTTTTTAAAGAACTAAAACACACCCAGTGCACCAAACGCAAACAAAAGGCTTTGAGCATCTATTGGGGCAAATCTGATTGTTATAATTTTTTTATTAAAACTACCATTGGATCCTTTAAATTTGTGCCACAGCAGTAGTTTGACTTAAAAATTATTACATAAATACTCACATTTGCCCCAATAGACTGTCCTAGCTTTTGGTGCACCGTGGAGGAGTATGTTTAAGTGCTTATACAGCCTGAGAAGCGCTCCATTATTTTACATTACTTTGTGGCTAAGCAGAGCTTAGTATCCAATATGAAGCAAGCATAGGTTAAAGGGACACTTCACCAAAAAACTATGCCGATATATTTAGCACATAATCTCACACTGCACACATCAGGGACATTGAATCCCTGTGTTGTTAATTATAGTTCCATGAAATGATGTAGATGAAAAAATTGCACTACCTTTGATGACCAATAAGCCACAGCAAAGTGTATGTTTAAGTTAACGGAGGTCCCACCTAAGTGAGTTTTCTTCTGACCACCAGAAGGAATTTCTTCTAATTAACATTTTGAATTCGGACACTAAGAAAAATCATAAAAAGGTTGTCATTGATGAGAAAGGTAATGTGAAAGACTTTCAGTAACCACCATAAAAGGCCTGTACCTCATTGGATGCTGCAGTTGTCAATAACTCATGAGAGGCTAGGACAGAGAAATGTACCATACGACTGAAATTGCCAGTTAAAGGACATATTTGTGTACATTTGACCGTGATCATGGATTACCTGCCCTTCTTTAACTCAATGGCCGCCAACAACGAGTCAACTCGTTATAGCCCGCCAATCGAATACTGCCAACAACGAGTATACTCGTTATTGGATCGTTATTTCTTTCATTCGCTATTTCCATTCATAAACATGCAGGCAGCTGTGTGTTATCACTGGGGATGGGTCTGAGATCGCAAAAGTCCAATATCGTCGCCTAACGCCTTGCGGCCGCTATTGCACTCCATTTGAAAAGATGTGGCTTTTTGTCTGGGCCGAGCTGCGGCGTGCGGGCGGGGTCTAAATTCTCAGACAGGACAAGCGGTTATAACGGATGCATCGACGAGGGTCACCCGTGGATTACGTTGGAAACACGCTCGCGATCAGTACTTGGAATGGCGATCAGATAATTGGATTATTCTTTTTGCAGTACATCATAGACAAGGTAAGGGCTATATGTTATCAATCTTGCGTTGATCGGATAATTCTTTCCCCACGATCGGAGCGTGTGACTGTGGTGTGTGTGTGGCGTGTTCCGTTGGTTGCGATCAAAGCATGGAGGGGCGGCTCCCCCCCCCCCTTTCATGCATCCATGATGAAACATAATACAGATAATCTAGCGTTGATTTCAGATTGATTATTGATCCAGGCGAGGAATGGCACGATTTATAGTGAAATGCAGTAAAACACCGTTTTTGGCAGAGTTTCCTGGGATTACACAGGATCACTCTAAAACTATACTCATATTCACCACGGTCTAAAACGGGAATGTATTGATGAAAAAATTATCTGTTTTTTGCATATTGACCGGAAGAAACTCAATGACAATCGACTATATCATTAGATCCATAGCTATAATATTTAATATAGTTTTAGCACTATACAAACACCAGCATGTACCCCCATTTCATTACAGCGCTGGCACACACGGCCATACGCCCACAGCGACCTCTGGCGTCCAATGAGTTAAGGTAAGTGTCAAATATATAAATAAATAAATATTTGTGTGAGTAACAATGTATTTTACTTGAGACTAATGAATTTCTTCCAGTCACCTTGTGTGCGTCTTCAAAACTCAACCCTTCTCACATCACCAGCAAGCTAAGGCTGGACGGTATGGTCTAAAATTTATATCACAGTATAATTTGAAGCGTAGACGGTAACGGTATATATCACGGTATATTCATTTATCTTAAAATGTCTATATAAATGCTTCTGAAGGGGTAAAACACTGGTATGTAGGGCTGGGCGATATAACGATAACGATAAATATCGCGATATATTTTAATAATCGATATCGAATATCGAAATTAAAAAAAAATCGTTTTTTTTTTTTTTAGCTGCAACAGGGCAGTTTTAAAACCAGAGACAGTGGACAGACTTGTCTTTCTTGCCTGCAACTTAAAGTAATGGCTTTGCTTGTCCAAATGACAATACTGACCAAATTCAGATTTCTTTTTCTCTTGTCCATTTATTTTGTTTGCTTTCTAATTTAAAATACATTTTGAAACCGTCTGTACACAGTAGGCTATGTGTGCTAGCAGAACTAGACTCCAGTCACGAGTCACAGTGCACATGTGCGGTGGTTTGTCCACCAAAAAAGCGCCAAAAGATCGAAAATAAACTAGCAGAGCCAGAACTGTTCAACTCCTCTGGAGCCACAGCCAGCAGAGAAGCCGGTTTACTTTAGCTTTTAAACCAGCTGCAGCCTGAGAAATGGAGTGTGAGGGGATGTAACACTAAAGATGGCGGCAATGACAAAGAATTGCTGCAAAATAAACATACATCTGTTTAAAAAAAAAAAAAAATTATTTTATACTTATAACAATTCGATAATTATCGATATCGAGAAATAAAATAAAATTATCATATCGTTATCGCGATATGATTTTTTTCCATATCGCCCAGCCCTACTGGTATGGCAGCTATTCTAGGGATGCCCCGATCGGTATCGGCCGATATTCAGTATAAATATGAGATCTGTGAATTCAGATAATGCTTTATTTTCGCGGATCAATGACACGCGCAAAAAACATGATCCAATTATCAGCGGAGTTCTAGCTTGCCGTCTTCTCTGAGGCACACACAGCTGCTGCTCCACGCCTTGCCCCTCCCCCTCACAGACCCATGTCAACAAATGCTCCGGCAAGAGTCGAGTGCAGCTCCTCTTTCAACATAACAAGCATTAAACAAAATGGCCCAGTCGACTATTCACTTTAGTTTAATGCATGAGGCGTTGTCTAGTGTTATCTAGCTACTGATAGCTCCTGATATCAACGTCCGATATCATCAGTTTGGTATTCGTTTTCGCAGGTTGTTGGCTATCGTTGGCTAACTAGCTATTGTTGTTCCGTGAGCTAACGTTAGCTACCTAGCTAACGTTACTGTTTAAAATGACCCAGTCAACTATTCACTTTAGTTTAATACATGAGACATTGTCTAACGTTATCTAGCTGGCTAGCTACTGATAGTTAGCAAGTGGAGAAAAACTCGGTACAATTACACACTATGCAACGACCACTGCAAACGGCGAGTGAATCGTCAAGTAACGTTAACGTCATTGCTACTGCTGTGACTAGCTGCTCTAGTCTACCAGTCACAAGGTATAGTGAAAATCCATACTGTAGCGCAAATTCATACCGTATACCGTTTATACCATCCACCCCTAGCTAACACCTTGCCAAAGCCTTTCTAAAAGATCATTCTTATATACGATGAAAAAGTGTTACCTGTACAGTGAGGATAGCATCCTTGAGGGAAGGCAAGCTGTGTTCCAGTTCCTTGCTGTTCATAACTTGTTTGAGACCCTGTAGCAGGTTCTTGTTGCCCGTGGACACACGGCTGCCACAGGAACCCTGGCTCGGGCTCCTCTTGCTCCGGTGCTCCCTGGCACTGCTTTTCCCGCGGCTCCTACTCCTGTCTCGCGGCCGGCTCTTTCCTCGGCTCCGGCTCCTACTGCGAGCCTGGCTCTTACTTCTGGCGCAACTCTTCCCGCGGCTGCGGCTCGGAGCTCGACTTTTACTCCTTGCCCTGCTTTTAGCTCGGCTGCGGCTGCCACTCTGGCCTCGGCTTCTGCTCCGAGCGCGGCTTCTGGCACGGCTCTTGCCGCGGCTGCGGCTACGGCTTTTGCTCCTGGGCCTGTGTTTCAGAAAGTCAAAGTCTGACTGGACCGCCGCCTTCAAGGCGTTTGCCGACATTAGCGCTTCGGCCAGGTTCTGCGCCATATCCCCTTTGAGATAATCTGGGAGTGGCTGGTTGGCCGCAAGACATCTCAAGAATTCTTCTCCAGCCTTCTCACTGTTGAAATAAGTAGAGTGGTTCAATAATATCACCAACAAAATCATAACTGTGTTGATCTGGGTTCACCAGCCTGCCCCATAACAAAACAACAAACAAATTTAAGACGCATGTCCCAGTTTCAGTGAGCAATTACTTAAAACATATTATACTATATCTTATATCATCATGAATCACTGGGAAAAGTCCCAATCGTCAACGCATGTAAATGGCATCCAAGCCTAGATATTATTTTTGTCTCCCATGTTAACTACATTTAACTAATTTAATTTGGTTTCCTCATTTATTTGACTAATAATTGAAAACGCAATTATTAATTAATAAATGATGAGTACTTGTTTAGTGAAGGCAAGGATCACCCTTTTTTTGGGGTAGTTTGGTTAACGGATGTTTTAACCAAAACATTTTAACAGGATATTCGAATGCCTTCACAGGCTCATCCCTACTCTCTACAGACACAACACACCTGTCGTCTCTTGGAGGTTCCAAAGGAGGGGGATTCCATTGTGGCATGTGAAGGTGCTGCTGATCCGCTGGAGGGAGGATCTGTTGGCTTGCCAGTGTACTACGGTCTATGGAGAAGCTGCTACAGTGGGGATGAGTCTGGCGGAAGTATTCAACATTCATATTAAAGTATTTACACAAGGAAGCAGAATTGTGATACCATCGTTTTGAAAAAGGTGTAAGACACCACTCTGTGTAGTAATGTAGCTTGCTCCATTATCCTGGTTTTGAGCATCATGATGACCAAGCGGTCTCATTTTCTATTCACAGAATTATCATAATGCATGCATTTCCTTCCAGTGTGGCAACAACACCATAGAAATAGTCCATTGGCTGGCCATGGCTATTATAATCACCTGTTATTTGATTAGAGAATCACCTGCCAGTGACGGAGGCGATGTCAGAAGATTCCTTGATAGAATAATGCCCATTTTCCACTGCATGGTACCTACTCGACTCTACTCTGCCTTTTCGGTTTTCCATTGCCAAAACGTGCGGATGGTACCTGCCTGGTACCCGGTACTTTTTTAATACCGTCTTTCTCGAGGTTCCTTCCAAGCGAGTAGAAGTGGACAGTGGTACCAAAAAAGTGACGTGAAACACTGAAGACCACTGATTGGTCAGAAGAGAGAAGCGTCACACGTTGGAGCGTCTGCATAAAAACAGAAACCAGCCATCTTTAATGCCTCGCGTAGGATTCATTATTTGTTTGCAGCAGGAACAAGTGCAATAAACAAAAAAGGATACATTCACTGTGTATTCTGCCTCATTTATTGATGAAACAAAACCAACATCAACACAATTTACCACTGAGCGGAGAGTTTACTCTCACAAAAAGATTGCTGATTTGTTAGCTTATGTGGTTTTACCGTTAGCATTGCGGCTAGCGTGCACAGATCAATATAACTCGCTATTGATAGTTTGTACTAGTAACGTTAATGCTAGTAGAATAGACACAACGTGACTCGTGAGGTAATCATCATCATCCATTTTAAACTAGTTATTACCTAATGCTAACGTTAGTAGAATAGACACGAGAGTAACGTTAACG
This sequence comes from Notolepis coatsorum, assembly GCF_963971535.1. Lineage (NCBI taxonomy): Eukaryota > Metazoa > Chordata > Actinopteri > Aulopiformes > Paralepididae > Notolepis > Notolepis coatsorum. Next base: position 114,418,432 of record NC_140173.1, on the reverse strand, counting down.
CTAGTAGAATAGACACGAGAGCTAACGGTAACGTTAGTAGAATAGACACGAGAGTAACGTTAACGCTAGTAGAATAGACACGAGAGGTAACGTTAACGTTAGCAGAATAGACACACCGAGAGTCTGGTTAATGTTGTTATTGATTGATTGATTGATTGATTGAAAACTGTATTTACTCTGGCTTGCTCCAAACCCTCACGGACATAGCTATGCTCACAGAGCTCTCATGCTGTACGCCAGCGGCCCGCCTCCCCACACGGAGACAAGCGGAGTACTACCTGCACAGTGGAAAAGGAACGAAGTACCAGGTACCTAAAGCGAGTAGAGTAGGGTCGAGTCGAGTAGGTACTATGCAATGGAAAAGAGGCATGATAACAGTACCCAAAACTTGATAACTGTATTGGTGGGCTGGCCTACCTTTACAGGCTTTAAACAAGGCTTTAACCAAACAAGCCCCAGTCTTTAAACAAGCAAGCCCATCTTTAACCAAGCAAGCCCCAGTCTTTAACTTAGGCCCAGTCTTTAATCAAGCAAGCCCCAGTGTGGTGTCCATGGGGATGTGTTCTCACGGTGACTGACAGCTATATGGTTCATATATACTGTATATAAATATGGTTAATCTTAAGACTACGGTTGAGTGAGGGTGATGGGTAGGAGGAGGCATGGAATGGCAAGTGGGAGGTTTGAAAATGATGACCAACAGATTGAATGGAATAGGGATGGGAAATTGAGAACTGGTTGCAAATTGTCCGATCCATCGAAATCGCATGCCTCCCAGCCAGAATGTTTTTCTGACAGTTGCGCATCTGGAAACTTGTAACAGGAAGGAGTCATGGCAGAGAATGAAGAAACGGTCCAAATTGCGGCTTCATTTAAAGGGGACATGCATTGCTATTCCTTTCACTATTTGGGCAACTTTACACAACTCCTGTGAGTCTATGGAACACATCTGTAAAGTGTTTTTAAAATAAATTCATTGTTTTATATTTTTAATCAATTACTCAAAAGCAAAACATTTCGACTTCAAGATTCCAAGCTGTGTTGGCCTGGCTCTGCCCATAAGCGCTTTGAGTGACAGTCGCCCACAGTCTGCGACTGACACAGAGAGAGGTAGAAAGATTGAGGGTGAGGGGGATACTAATTAATTTCGCCGCAGGGGGGCATAATCCCACGGGACAATGCATTGGTAACTTGTTTCAAATGACAATATATACCGCTGTGAATATTATTGCATGGATCGGAATATGGGCGTGGGAGTCAAAGATATTTTGACAGTGATATCCCAGGGAGAACATTTACAACACACTCCTGCGCGGTCCCTCTCTCTCTCTACCAGGGAGAAGCCTGACGCGCACACACATTTACACACTCCTGCGCGCGGTCCCTCTCTCTCTCTCTCTACCAGGGCCGGTCATGTTGTGTGTAAAATGTGTGTGTGTGTTTGTTTCCCTGACAGCAATATTGTAAGCCGTCATTTGAGGCTTTATAAAAGCAGCACAATGAACACAAATCTGTCAGTGCAGAGTCCGACCTCATCTTGAATAACAAACAGCATTGCTTGTTGTAATTAACAAAGAGAGGCAGAGTTGATTCGGCAAAAAAAAAAACAAAAAAAAAATTATTATATATATATTCGAATTTTATTTTCATATTCGTTTGGTTTCAGAAGTTTGGTTGTCTCTCACCTGGGGCAGTGCAGAGCCAAGTTATAATGAATCTTTTTAGAAGGCTCTGGGGCAGTGTAACGCATAATTATGTTTATTATATATATCTATGGTGTAGCGTATGTTAGCGGGCCTCCGTCATCTTACTACACTAGTAAGTATATATAACTATGGTGTAGCGTATGTTAGGGCTGCACGATTAATCGCTTTTTAATCGAAATCGCGATTTGGAATGATGCAATTATCAAATCGCAAAAAAAACAATAATCGCATTTTTTTATTTTATTTATTGAACCAGATCAGTTTGGGAGAGGGAGGTAAGGGGTTTTAGATAAGTGTGTTGTGAAGTTTAGACTTCAGAGAGGGAGAGTAAAGTACAGAAAAAAAGGTACCGTTGGGTACCAGTATCGATTCCCAGGTAAAAAGAAACATTTTAGGCTCTGTGTCCTGAAAAGACCCACCGCGTAGGCCAGATGCAAGCCGCATTTTACAATAAACCTCTGTGAGGATGCTTAAAAAATTTATTATAATCGCAAAAATGTTATCGCAATCGCAATATCTGTCAGAAAAATTGCAATTAGATTATTTCCCAAAATCGTGCAGCCCTAGCGTATGTTAGCGGGCCTCCGCTATAAGAGTCTGAGGCGGAGTCTCAAAAGAGAATGTTGAATATTTATTGTACATTAAAAATCACAACAGAGCCTCTGCTACTAGCTAACTGAACCGGAGCAGACTGGATAGCAAGTGAAACAACGTATAACGTCCGTGCGGAACCAATGTCCCAACAACCTTTCCATGGGTGAACTCATTGAGCATAGTTGTCAATTAATGATACTAATACTAATCTATACATTATACAATCACCTGTTGTTGAATAAATACCATTACTTTCTAGTTATTACAAAAAAACAGTATATATAAAACAGTATCTAGCTGTAAAAAAAAATATATATATATATATAAAAAAGTTTTATAATATAATTATTATTATTATTATTATTTTTAAAATGTATGCACTGGTATCGGATCAGTATCGGTATCGGCCGATACCCAACGCTTAGGTATTGGAATCGGATGGGGAAGGAAACAAATGGTATCGGAACATCTCTCGTTCTTAATCTTATGCATGCCTGGTGATACTAAATCCAAATTGAACTCGGCCATTTGAAATATAAGATTTGGCACAATCCATAAATGTGCGAATTGGCTATAATAAAGGTAATTTATAAGCCTGCTATTCTATATTCTATAATAATATTTCAAATTGCATTGGTCCGGATGGGAGAATTCAGTTAGTGTATCGACAAAACCTTCTGTTTAATCATCTTCCCTTTATTAATTTCCTTAGATTTTTCATGTCTGGTCATTATTAGCATGGTGTTATTCACTGTCAAAGATGCAAAGAAAAATCATAATTCATATTCTCCTTTGTTTCATCACAATTTAAGCAAGCCTAGTAATAGACAATATTTCTGACACTGGGAATACATTCACTGAGGTCCATAGATGTCCCTAGATACCAAGAATATGCAAATTGACCTTGTAGAAGTGGAGCAATATTCCATTTACTTAGGTATGTATTTTAAATCAAATCAAATGTATTTGTAAGGCCCGTACACGTCTTCTTTAAACAAGTCAAGAAGAAACATAACAATAAGTCAAGAACAGAACAAGAACACCATAAGGTCCAACAAATTTAAAATAAATGCAAATAAATGAAAGAATGCAAGCACTCCCAGACATACTCACTAAAACCTAACAATAGGGAAACATTTTAGGCGGATTTTCAGAAAATAGGGCTCCGGGCTTAAGAGGTTAAAGGACATCTCTTTGAAAGAAATTACATTTTACAGTTTTTTTTTTAATTTCTTTTAAACAAATTATTATTTTGTATTATTTAACTATTTAATTATTATTTAGTTATTGCACTGCACTGGCAGTTGAACTGCATTGAAAAGAATAAACCTCATAACTGAACTGGCACTGAACATTGAACTGCACTGGCACTGTTTGCAGATGTACCGTTATTAAAGTTAGTTAAAAACATAATTTTGTATAGTTTTTTTTTTGTTAAATCCAAAAGGAAAAAACATAAAATCAGAGAAATCCGAAAACAGGAAAATTCATATCCGAAAACAGGAAAAGATTAAATGGATTTCATAGGGCCCTAGTTAAGGTGAGTTCATAAATTCACACTGAAAATCTGCTCCACTCTGATAAACTGACTCTTCGGTCAGAGCGTCCAATGTGCACTCTGAGCCCTCAGAATGTCCTAACAACTTGAGTGCTCTCGCTCTGACACTGGTTGTAAATGGTTATTAGTGTTCTATGTGCCTCCCTGTATTGTAAATAGTTCATATGCGTGTTGTCACTACTACTGTATGTAATTTGTAAATAAGTAAATGTATGTGTTGTAAATAAATATTGTTAATATTTATTTACCTAATTTATGTGCAATCGTTTAATTTCAGCTCAGTATAGAGAAATGCACGATACTAACAACCGCCTTACTGCGCGCCCCGCGACAACACTAGTAGTAATCAGTGTGTGTGAATTGTACATGGTAGCTAGCTACTGTTTCGCAACACTTTGGAATGTGTGCACCACAACTCCGCAGACTTACCAATGCGCAGACCAAGGAGGGTAAAACGAGAAGATGTCACCAAAGACAGTTACCCGTCATATTGCATCAACCATTGGGGTACGACTAGGGATGGGTACCGAATTCGGTACTTTTAAAAGGTACTACCGAGTAGGGCTGCAACGATTAGTCGACATAATCGACGACGTAGATTATAAAAAATCGTCAACGAGGAATTGTTGCGTCGATTAGTCATAAAAAATAAAAAATTATTATATATATATATATATATTTTTTTTTTGCACTACCTATCTTTGTGAAAGTGGCTTCTCAGCTCTGGTCCAGCCAGCTGAAGACTTCTTAGCTTAACATAACAGACCGACAGTAAGTTTGGGGGAACTAATGGGATAACTGGGGATGTTGAGGTGATGCTCAATGTCCAATCTGTTCCTCTGCTCTGTCTTCAGCTGGACCAGAGCTGAGAAGCCACTTTCACAAAGATAGGTAGTGCAAAAAAAATTTAAAAGATTTTTTCTATTTTTAATTTTTTTTATATAATTGTTTTTCGATAGTCGACTAATCGAAAAAATAAGACAGATTAGTCGACTACCAAAATAGTCATTAGTTGCAGCCCTACTACAGAGTATCGATTCACGTGAGTCAGATACCGTAACATTTAAAAAAAAAATAATTTGAAACCTTTTTTCTTTTCATGTCAACATTCACACGCACAATATACGCTTACCTAGGATTTGACTTGATTCAACAACAAAGCAGTCAGGGCAATGGCAAGCCGAAAACGGTCGAAAGTGTAGTTATTTGAAGTTAGACCTTCAAAGCTTTTTTTTGGCAATCGAAGCTTCGGAGCAGAGCTTCGATTTTAATTCGAAGCTTCAAAAAAAATTATAATAATATATTAATTACAATATATATATATATATATATTTTTTTATCTTATGTTGTGGGACTTGTACAGCACTTTGGTAAACTTTGTTGTTTTTAAATGTGCTCTATAAATAAAGTGGATTGGATTAATTAATTAAGTAGGCCCTTTCGTGACTGTGATGCAGCCAACAAGGTTTCACTCTGCTGCGCTGCCTGGGTGCAGTGGGGCTGCTCTCACAGCCAACGACATGACATTACATAATTATGTTGCAACCTTCGTCTATCAAGCAAACAATTATATTATATTTAATTTATAATTATATCAGACAATGCACCTACAAAAGCAGATGATTACAATTAAATTAGCCAACTTGGTAACACATTAGTCATAGCAGCATAGGCATAGCCTTATTAATGTTTTGTGTGGCGTCGCCGTCGTGTACAACGACGATATGTACGTTTTTTAGGTGATTTGACAAAGTTGTTGTAGAGGCATTGTCTTTGCATATTTTAAAGTGTAACCACACGTCTGATGACTTCTTCGTCGACATGTCTGCTGCACATGTCCTTGTTGTTTTCAACACAGATAATCTCCACGTGCTTGTTGTAGAGAGGTGGAGTCGAGGCGCCACTTACTTTCGTTTCATTGGAATGGAGGCGTAATTTTCTTTTTTTAACTTGGATTTTTTTATGTTCGAAGCTCGTGCCATCGAACGAAGCTTCGAAGCTTTGAAGTATTTAAGACAGCCCTTCAAGTTTGGATTTTTTTTTCACGGCTGAGGTAGGTAGATTACATTTTTAGAGACTAAAGTAGCAAAAAAAGGTACCGTTGGGTACCGGTATCGATTCACAGGTACCGGTACCGTATCGGTTCAAATGTGAATGGTACCCATCCCTAGGTACGACACATGTATGCAGTTACATTGTATACATTTGGTCCCCTATCAAGTATCATTCCACGAGCACAATCTGAGCATGCACCCATCTCCCATTGATGGCTGACTGGTGACTGGTACATTTATTAACCTTGGTGCAGACTAAGAGACTTGGCAAAAATGCCCATCAGGGCTTGACATTAAGGCTTGTCCGATTGTCCGGGACGCGTGAATATTAAAGGCAACCAACTTGTGTTCAGCTTTTCGTTCAGCATTTCTCTGATTGGCCACACGGCCAATCAATCAATCCACTAGCACGCGGCATTGCGGCAAGAGAGACAAGAGAGACAAGAGAGACGCGGCAGTCGCGGCAGAGTGCGCGCATGCGCATGAGGCTCCCCCAGGTGCTCTTGAGAGGAGGAGGTCCTTGTGTGTTTGAGAGTGTGTTTGAGAGGTTGCGTTGTTGGTTAATCACTTGTGTGTTTGAGAGGTTGCGTTGTTGGTTAACGTTGTTGGTTAATCACTTGTGTGTTTGAGAGGTTGCGTTGTTGGTTAATCATATCATAACTAAACTAACTATTTCGCGATGGACCCTGCCGCCAACGTTCAAGCTTGCGTGCCAGCACAGAGCAATTCGCCCACGGCCACGCCGCCGGCTTTGCACAACGCCGCCGCAGCAGCACAGAGGTAAGCCACGCGCGGTTCCATGTTCCATTGATTAACACCGCTACCTGCTGTGCAGAGGTACAGTAACAAGGTACAGTAGGTGTAGGTTACATGTTTCATTCCATTACCTGCTGTGCTGTAGGAACGCCGCCGCAGCACAGAGGTAAGCTACGCGCGGTTACACGCTCCATTGATTAACGCCATTACCTGCTACGCTGTATGCAAGCAGAGGTACAGTAAGCGCACATGTACAGTAAGGTACAGTAGGTTACAGGTTACATATTCCATTGATTAACGCCATTACCTGCTGTGCTGTATGCAAGCAGAGGTACAGTAAGTTACAGTAGGTAGGTTACATGTTTCATTGATTAACGCCATTGGCGCCATTACCTGCTGTGCTGTATGCAAGCAGAGGTACAGTAAGGTACAGTAGGTTACAGGTTACATGTTCCATTGATTAACGCCATTACCTGCTGTACTGTATGCAAGCAGAGGTACAGTAAGTTACAGTAGGTGTAGGTTACATGTTTCATTGATTAACGCCATTACCTGCTGTGCTGTAGGCAAGCAGAGGTACAGTAAGTTACAGTAGGTGTAGGTTACATGTTACATGACGGCTGCGCTTGCCTGCGCGTGGGGGCGCGGCCAATCAGAGAAAAGCCGAACACAAGTTGGTTGCCTTTAATATTCACGCGTCCGGGACAAGTAAAAAAAAAAGGGGGGGGGGAGAATACATTTTTTTTTATTATCTTTTTCCGCCCTCCTTTTTTCCGATTTTTCTCCCATCCCACTGTTAGTCGTTATGCCAATTCCCAACCCCCTTCCTGGTTGTTGCGCACTCCCCCTACTGTTGGTCCGGGAGGCCGGAGACTGTCACATGCTTTCCTCCGACGCATGTGCAGCCAGCCGGCAGCCAGCGCAGATTCTCACCGGGAGAGTGTAACGTGTGGAAGGTCACACTACCTCCCTCCAGATCCTACCCTTGCTGTGCAGGCGCCCCGACCGAACTGTAGGAGGACGCCCAGGACCCACCCATCAGCTTTCCCACCCCTAACACTGCCAATTGTGTTAGTATGAACGACCAGCCAAGCTGATAGCAACGGCGAGAGTTGGATTCGAACCCAGCGTCTCCAGCGTTGATGGCGAGCGCCTTGCCCACTACACCACCTAGCCGCCCGGCATAATACATTTTAACTTGTCCGACCGGACAAGTAAAAAAAAAATATATATATATATATATATATATATATATATATATATTCCCCAAATGAATAGTAACGTTATTCCATCTTATCAGAATGTTTAATAAAAGTTCCCGCGATACTGGCCATTCTCTCAGTCAAGGGAGCACTCGGAAACATGCTGCGATATTTGAAGAGGATCGTTAAAAACAGCAGAAGAAGATGGAGAACAGACACAGACTGAACACGAAACTGCATCCAACCCTAGTACAACCCTCGAGTCTAAGCCGGTGTTAGTCTATTGGAACTGTATACAGTAGGGGTGGGGGGGGGTTTATACGTAGTAGTATCGCGATACTTTGTGTGGCGATACTGTATCGATACAGGGACGCCAAGTATCGATATTTAATTATTCAAAAAAAAAAAGTGTATAAGGAAGTTGCATTGTTCATTTCAATACCTGTAATAGTACAGTAGTCCACACACATGTGCATTCAGTTAAGTTGGAATATGACTGTAATACAAACAGTTCAGTTTGTCAGGTACATGCAACACAGATTACAATGTTTACATCTGTCTGCTTGAGAAAATACCATGTGTTCTGCAATAAAAATTATTGAAGTGAGATGAACAACAGACTGAACTTTATTTTATTGGATAAAACATGTTGACAGTTTTACTTTGCAGTTGAAAAAAGGTAATAAATTATTAACACTTTGGTTGCCTTGGGTTAAATTAATGATATACCATAGGTTGCCGGCTCTATTTGTCTATGGAGAAGTACCCCTTCTTTGCATGGCTATAACTTTTTAAATTCTATTGCTACATTGCCATTATTAGGGCCCATTCAAAGTCCTATATGTATTGTTCATTGTGTAGCAACGTTAAACTTTTTCATTCACATATTCATAGTAAAGTATGGTCTAATGTATAAGTATGTTTTCATCTCTTTCTGCAGCTTTCTCCAGAACGTGATCTATAGCCCCAAATGCATTATATTGATGATGCAGTTTTATGGCAATCAGCGCGATATAAAAAATTCCAACTAGATGTACTTCTAGAAGTTACTACACGTCATCTGATGTTGACCGGATGGGCTAGGGGGCGTTTATAATTCCGTGGGCAGCGTTATACCAATCATCTAATGTGGGTCAAATGTTGATAATAGCAGTTAGTATCGAAGACGGTAACGTTACACGCTGAAACTCACCCCAGTCTCCGCGCGCCGTTGGGCGATCATCGTCGAGTTGAAATCTTATCATTATGGGATGTAAATTTACCCGGTCCATCTCCAGCTTGTATAATGGTATATACGTCCAAATCATGTTGTTTATCGAGTTATTGGCAATCGATCACTGTGTAGTGTGACGAGCCAGAGTCGCGGGACCTATAGCGAGCGCTGGAAGTACTACGGTCGTCTAGGACAACCTCTATTCAACATCCTGTTTGGCGATTGCGCCGATCGGCCACCAGATGGCGCTCCTGAACCGCCAGAGAGCTCAGTGGGTCCTGCTGGTGGATCTCAGGCCAGCGGAGGGGACATATGAATCCGATCGCAGATTTTTGAAATATTGATATAAGGACGCTGTACAGCGTCCCCCGGCAACTTGAGCATGGCCAGCAATGACGTGAAAAGACGTTTCATGGCAGTCAAAGTGTTAATTAAACATTTTTATTCGCAATACTCAGCGTATCGCAATATATTTAGTATCGTGACACAAGTATCGCGATAGTATCGTATTGTGAGGTCTCTGGCGATTCCCACCCCTAGTATACAGTAGTCAGCTACTAGTTAGCGTTCTAGCGTGATAGTGGGCTGCTTGCTAGCTAACGTTAGCCCTGTATGTGAAAATACTTTACACAGCAGTAATAGCTAACAGTTGAGCAGTTGATTTGATTGCAATGAAGTGTGTATCGTTCGCTCAAAGCAGCCCGCCCCATGTTAGCTAGGTCTATCTGTTATATTGACATGGCTTGACAACCGAGGTTAAAATTTTACTATATTGGCTGTTTGTTTACATGTTGTTTAATGCATCGGAGTCCAGCGTACAACTGTGTTTGTCTTGACTTCCGGACCTAGTGTGACGCACTTGTGAATGTGATCACTCAAATACGGCATCCAAGAGGCTCAAACGCAAACCCAATACATCACAGTGTCTGTTAAGACTACGCTACCACCAAAAATGCCAGTTTGGATTTCTGTACTTTTCACTACATGCTTTATTAATTCATAAACTATCCCATCAGTCCTTAAAATAATAGAGTTGCAAATATCCATAATAATCTACAAGACATAACAATATTTTTTTATTTTTATTTGTATGTCATAATGATTGTGAAATCTTTCCACCTGGGAGCCTTTTGACTAAATCAATTTATTTTCTCTTTCTCTACAGAAACAAAGACTGAGGCAACTGACTGAGATTTAATGCTCACGCTCTCTCTCTCTCACACACTATTACTCTGACAACAATATAAGAAAGGTGTTTCAATATTGTTATTGTTTTGATGTTACCTGTTGATCTAATGCGCCTATTGTTAAAAGAAATTATTTCAAATAAAAATACAATTATTTATTTGAATGGTGTTTATGGCAATAACATAACAACTATACCGTAATTACAAGCGTAGACCAGGGTTTAACCCCTGGTCGTCGAGAGAGAGCAGATGAGGATGATGAACTGGTGCTGATGGAGTGAAGATGAGCTGGAGGACTGATCATACAGTATATACCACACACAGTGTTTAAGTTTTTAAATCATAATAATTGTCCAAATCTTTTGTCGGTTTTATTTATTTTTAATAGGCCTTAATTTTCACAAGTCCATTTTGGACAAGTAAAATATCTGAGCCACTTGTCCGAAGTTAATGTCAAGCGCTGCCATAAACAGCTTAGATTTGGGGAAATGGAATAATCAGCTTCGTCAGTCCCTGCCCATATATAATTCCAGATTGATTGGCCAGCCCATTGAGAAATAAATGGATGCAGAGTTTTCCTCCTTTTATAGTAAGATATGAATATTATATAATTTCTCGTACGATCAAAATAAAGTATTACAGTCCAGTAGATGGCGGTAATGACCAATGTATGGATTCCAACCGCCGTTAAACTAAGCTAAGAAGAAGTTGCTAACGTTGTGCCCTAGCTAGCTAGCTAGCTAACCCCTCTTGTACCCTGAAAAATGTTAGCAACTGACAACTACTTACGTTGATGAAGTGATCTCCAATGGGTCCGCTGTGGCGGTAATGACTATCCGGTGCATGGGGTAAAAATGGTCGACAAGATGCAGGGGGTAAATGTCCAAGAGGAACATTAATGTTAGCCCGCGGACCGAAGGGCCCACCGATACGGGGAACGTTTGGGGGGCCTGGCGGCGGCCCGCGGGGTGACGGGTGGCCATATGGCGCAGGTCTCCGTGGAAATTCTCCTGGAGTTGGATAATGCCGATACATTGTCGCAGTCAAATGCTATTTCACTGAGACTAACTCACCCCTCCCCCCAAAAAAGAATGCATCAATGATCGTACTATACACTCTCACGCTGCTGTGTACATTATGGCTGTGCACTGCTGAAAAACAACCAGCCACCGGAAGGACAAAGTGCGGACCCGGAAAGACGGCGTTATTTCTAAACCTAGCCGCATTTCTGGCAAGACGCTCTCTGCCATAGATATATATATAGAACAGATGTCTATGCTCTCTGCTTGGCCGACGCCTGTTTCTACACTGGTTAAGATTAGGCACTCTTTCGAAGTTGGTTAGGGTTAGAGTTTGTTGTCTTAGAGCATGGCGATAGAACGCCAGGTAGTTTGCAGGCTGTTTGACGTGGAAATGGGCAAATACACAGCTCGTCACGGATTGGGTAAACGCGTCAGTGGCCAATCAGAGAGCGTCTGCCAGAAATGCGGCTAGGTTTAGAAATAACGCGGAAAGACTAGACCACTGCACTTCCGCGTTACATGGCGCTCGTGAGGGGGGGGGGGTTAAATGCATGAATGAATGTTGATTGATTGAAAACTTTATTAACAGATCTCAGAATGGGTTCAATACAATACGGCTCAATACACACAATTGTTAACTCATTCAGCGCCGGGGATTAGTCGGTGCCCTGTGGTCACATTGCCAAACGTTAAAATATAGGACTGAGTCACCTTGTTTGTAGAGTTATATATATATAACTATATTCTATATTATTGATTGAATTGAAAACTTTATTAACAGATTGCAGAATGGGTACAATACAATACGGCTCAATACACACAATTGTTAACTCATTCAGCGCGGGGATTAGACGGTGCCCTGTGGTCACATTTGCCAAACGTTAAAATATAAGACTGAGTCACCTTGTTTGTAGAGTTATATAACTATATTATATATTATTGATTGAATTGAAAACTTTATTAACAGATTGCAGAATGGGAACAATACAGTACAGCTCAATACACACAATTGTTAAGGGGATGCAGACCAGAGAAAGACTTTCGTCTTGTTTACATCAGGGTCCCCCATTTTCAATTAATCAGGACATATACATACAGATAGACAGATAGCTATGGATACAATACTATGGCCCATTTGACATCACCTATCTTCCGTTCAAAATGCAAAAAAGAAAAAAAATTCCATCCATACGTTCCCGTCTTATACCGTGGTGAATATAAGTATGGTTTTAGAGCGGTCTAGGGTAATTCTGAGTTAAAGCCCTATACGTCGATTCCACTATACACGTTGCCATGTCTTGCCTGTATACGCTATTATCCCAAAATCAAATCTAGATCATAGCTATTATGTTCCATCAGAGTGGTTTTGAAGGTGGGTATAGGGATTCACATTATTTTACGGCTGTGGGTAGGGCGTTCCACATTGTTGTGGCATAATTGCAAAACGTGTTTAGTCCCTTGTTTGAGCCGAATCTGGGTTGAGCATGATTTGTGGAACTCCCTCTGGTGTTGTGGTCATGGTATTCACTGACCTTTGGGAAGTATTTCAACATGTACATGGGTATCTTAGTGGTTGATTAGAACCACTTACATCAAGGCTCTAATCAACATTCATTCATTACCCCCCCCACCCGATCTCTCCCATGAGCTCAAAATACTGGAAGTGTGGCGGTGGTCTATCACCAGAGACCCAACTCTCTCTAGCTAACGTTACTTGTCACCAACTCTGGGAAAATAAGCAGACCTGGGACTCTACGAAATGAATGGAGCTATACGTAAAATAGCTTATACCAGTGTAGCACCCTGAATATGTGACTATTATTCAGAAGTGCTGACTTGCCTTTTATCTCCCCTTTGTGCACAAAGACATATTAACTAGTTTCCATTGATATTCTCTCGAACAATGACACAAGTTTCTCCTTCTCTCACCGGCTGGAATATGGATTATAAACAGTAAACTGAATCATATTCAATCCACCCAGTTCTTCCTGTGGGGCTAGTTGGCGGTACCAGCAGGGGGCGGCGGTGGCAGGCGGAGCGCACGAGAGAGGCATGAGGAGAAGCAAGTCAACTGAAACGGAAGTGGGGAGAGCCAGCCTCTTCGACGTTGGACTTGGACCTGGGTGGTCGTGTCGTTGGAAGAGCCCCGTAGTGGATCACGCGGGTGAACGTATTGAACTTGAATATATTACGGGTTATACTAGAAATATAAGCGTAGTAGCGTGTTGCATGTCCCCACTGAATAACCCTAGTGAAGAAAGCGGTATAGCCAAGAGTTGGCTTATGTTAACGTTATCCCCTCCAGCGAGGTGCCGAGCCAGCGTGGCTTGAAGAGGACTGGTGGTTAGAGGCACCCTGCGTTGTTGTATGTTTCGGCTAGCAGGAGGGCTTTCTAGGACCCACAGAGTAGCTTCAGTTAAGGTAGCCCCAGATTATTATTGCGCGTCAACCCAGCACCGGCAGCCAGCAGCCTGTCTTCGCCGGCGGTCTACATCTGCTCAGCACCGGCGGTCGTCAGCCTAGCACGGGAGTTCGTCCCGTCCAGCAGAGGTCGCCATCACCCAGCACGCGCCTCCAGCCCGCTACTGCCCCCTCTGCCTAACACAGCTTGCTAGCTCCTGAGACGAGAGCGTTCGACGCCATCTTACCACCCGGACAGTGGTGGTGCGGCGAGGCCGCCATCTTGGTTGAGTACACTGGCGCTTCGGTGCTCAGGATCCTATTGCACAGTACACAGTGTGGCGCGGCCTACGGGCGAAGCTAATGTTGCTAACTACAGTTCATAGGGGTACCCCATAAACATTACATGCCGGCATTAGTATAGGACTTTTGTTTGGTAAAGTGGGCCCACCTTTTTCATTTTCTTTGAGTGTGATAACGTGTTTGTTCTTTAATAATATTTTCCCATCTACTTAACCCTGTCCCTGTGGGGAGGTTACAGACCTGTTGTTATATAAGTAAAGCCTTAGAGAGGTATTATCACTACTATATAAGTAAAGCCTGAGAGAGGTATTATCCCTGGTACTAACCCAGACATGGGTGATGAGTCAAGCACATTGAAGTATATTATATTTGGGTCGGCAATACCTGGTTCTATACAGTGTGGGTGTATTTTACAAGGGTTACAAGAGATGGAATTACAACTGAAATAGACATAGAACCACCCTTTACCATTGACTATTTGTAACTGCACAGTACAAATAAGGATAAAGAACGTAGATGGGAGTCCTGTGTGCGTGTCCATTCCTGAGCCTATTATTACCTCTTTTGGTGTGGGTAACATTAATACAATTAACCCCTTCCTATCCAACTTCCCCCTTCCCACTATAAGGTTTCTAATGTCACCGAGGGAAGGTACTGCTTGCGGGAGGAACTAAGTTATTTATTTACAATTCAGTCACTAGGTGTGGGAGGGTTAAAGGAGGTATTGGGGGAAGTGAGAGCGAGTTGGGGAGTACTGCTGACCGCCCTGGAAAGGCGAGGAAGACCAGAGTACCAGACCAGGTTGGTAAATCCCGGGCCCCATCCACTCCCACTGCCGGCCTCCAGTTGACGCCCCAGACCCAAAGACGAAGGTGCAGTCAGACGGAGCTCTACTGTGTCTCGCTACCCAGTGGCTCTGCACACCCGTTCCCACGAAGCAGGGATAATCCACCCTGCTACATTTGCCGTCACGAACAGGATCAACATCCTACTCCACTCCCTCGAACGTGACGACCAAGAGCCCTAAGATGTCGGAGAGCGACGCCCCCAAGCCGGAGGTCAGAGCAGAGTCGTCCCAGGCGGAGCAACGAGATGACTCACCGGCCCTTCTCAAGGAGGAAGGAGGGGAAGCCGAGACGATGCGGACCTTGGCCACACAAGTGGAGTTCCTACGGGGTCAACTCCAAGACCAGGCGGGCGTCCTGGACCACCAGCACGAACACCTGGAGTAGGCCAGACGCCATGAGTCGCTTGCCTTGGCGCAGGCCATGCTCCAACAGCTCCCTCCAGCACCCCTCCCGGTGGTGTGCGTCCAACGGGAGCGGAAGTGCAGCGAGTTTGGAGGTGAAAAGGAGAGGGGGGAGCTGCCTGTGGAAGACTGGATCCAGGCAATGAGGACCCATCTCCGTGCCAGTCGAGTGCCCGCGGAGGAACAAGTAGAGGTCGTACAGCTCCACCTCAAAGGCGAGGCGAAGCAGACGGTACGCTTCCTGACGGAGGGAACCGTCCCAGACACGGAAGCCTTGTTCTCGCTCCTCGAGGAAACCTATGGGGACAAGGCCCCGGTCAGCGTTCGCCTGGGGGAGTTCTATGACCGAAGACAGGCCGCCGGCGAGACTGTGCGCCAGTTCGCCTATGACCTGCAGGAGAGGATCCGTCGCCTACGATGTTGGGCGCCTAACCAGGTCACCGCCGCCGCCGCCCTGCTGCAGGAGCGGTTTGTGGTGGGCCTCAGAGACGAGACCCTGAGGCGAGAAATGCGGAAGTACATGAGGGAGGACGGGACGCGGCTGTTTCCCCAGGTGCTGAAGGCGGCGATCGATTGGTCGGAGGAGGAGCTGGTCCTCCCCTCCGACTAGGGTCCCACCCGGGGCTTAGTCCACGCCGCGGCCGCGGAGGGACGGGAGGCCCCGCTAAACGTAGACACGCTGCAGGAAGCTATTAAGCAGCTCAAGGCAGGACAGGAGCGGCTGGGTGCACGCCAGGAGCAACTATTCCAGGCCTTCCAACAGGAGTGCGACGCGCCCCGGAGAGGCGCCACCGGACGGCGATGCCGAGACGACGCGACCGCCGCTACGCGGGAACCACCCTGCCGAGACGAAGAGGGCAGGCTGATCTGTTATGCCTGCAATCAGCCGGGCCACATCAGCAGGGATTGCCCCCGCCCAGCCAGCGGGCCACGCCCAGCCTCTGCTCCCACCCCCGAAGCTCCGGGCCCGTCAGGGTACCGATCCGGACCACGAAGGGCAGTCGACGCCGTAGCGGCAGGAGCCGCCGACTCGGCCGCGGAGGGCACCGAGACGCAGGACGTGCACGGGGAGTGCTTCACGCTAGACGTCCAGATCGACGGGGTCGAGACCCGCTGCCTCTTCGACACAGGCGCCGAGGTCACCACCATGACTGAGAGCCACTTCCGAAGACACTTCCCGCGGACGAAGTTGACCCCCGCCAACTGGATCACCCTCACCGCCGCCAACGGGTTGGAGATCCCAGTGGTGGGGTGTCTCTACGCCGAGGTGAAGTGCCTGGATATGACATTTACGGGGAAATGCATATTCATACTAAAAGACGATCCCGCCCGAGTGCCCCCAGGAGACGCCGTCCAGGGACTTCTGGGCATGAAAGTGCTCGGCGGAGTAGACGGCCTGTTCAAGGGGATCAAGGGGATGCGCCTGGCGAGCCGAAGCCGCGTCGACGCTAGAAGCGTCGCCATCCGCCGTGTGGTCGCCGCCATGGCCCAAGAAGCCAGAGAGTGTACCGCCCCGGGAAGAATGGGGTACGTCAAGGTGGCCGGCAGGGAGCCGGTGGTCATTCCCCCGCACAGCGAAGTGATCGTCTCAGGCCGCTGTGAGACGACAGCGGGGATGCGGCGTCCCATGATGCTAGAGAACACGCTGAGTGCCAACCTGCCCCCCGGACTACTGGTGGCGAACGTGGTGGCGTACGCCCGACAGGGAAGAGTGCCTGTGCGGGTGTTGAATCCGACCGACGGCGAGATGGTGCTCCGACCCCGGTCCAGACTGGCGGAGCTCCACTGCCCCGTCAAGTACGGCCTAAGGAGAGGGTGACCGTGGAGGACGTAGACGGAGGCGTCCGAGTGACGGCGATTGAGGCTCGAGACAGCCCGCCCTCGGTGGTGGTGGACGGGAGGACCCGAGGGCTCGCCGTGCCCGTACAGGCGAACCTTCAGGATCTCACACCAGCCCAAGTGAGCCGACTAAATCAAGTGTTGGAGAAACACAAGGCGGTGTTCTCCGTAGACGACGGGGACTATGGTTACACAGCCACGGTCACTCACTACGTCCCCACCGGTAACGCACCCCCGGTCAAGCAACGGCACCGCCGAATACCGCCCCACGTGTTCCAAGAGGTAAAGCGGCACGTACAAGACCTGGTGGACCAGGGTGTCCTGGTAGAGAGCTGCAGTCCGTGGGCGTCACCAGCCGTGATCGTCATAAAGAAGGACGGCTCCGTGCGGTTCTGCTGTGACTACCGCCGCCTAAATAACGTGACGCACCGGGATGCGTACCCCCTACCTCGTATCGAGGAGTCCCTAGACGCCTTGGGGCAGGCCAAGATCTTTTCCTCGCTCGACCTCACCGCCGGCTACTTCCAGGTGGCGGTGAAAGAAGAAGATCAAGAGAAGACGGCCGTCACGACGCCCTTTGGCCTCTACCAATGGACCCGTATGCCCTTTGGGCTGTGTAACGCACCAGCGACATTCCAGCGGTTGATGACCGCCGTGCTGGGGGACCTGGCCTTCGACGTCCTACTCGTCTATCTAGACGACGTCTTGGTGTTCGCCAGCGACTTCGAGAGCCACTGTCAGAAGTTGGACCTGGTGTTTGGACGGCTTCGGGAGCATGGGCTCAAACTCAAGCCCCGGAATTGCTTCCTTCTGAAGACCGAAGTCAAGTTTCTGGGACACATCGTCTCAGCAGCCGGCATACAGGTCGACACCGACAAAATGAAGGCGTTGGAGGACTGGCCGGTGCCACGCTCAGCGAAGGAAGTGAGGCAGGTGATCGGGTTCCTGTCCTATTATCGGCGGTTCGTGCCCCGCTTCGCCCAGGTGGCCCAGCCACTGCACGCCCTGATGGGGAAAGAAAAAAAGGGGTTCACCAAAGGCCGGCCCGAGGCCTTCAAGTGGACTCTGCAGTGTCAGACGGCCTTCGACCATCTGCGGGAGTGCCTCTTGACGCCTCCGGTGCTGGCCTACCCCCACCTCCGGCTCCCCTTCATAGTGACCACGGACAGGAGTTACTTGGGACTGGGAGCAGTACTAAGTCAGAAGCAAGAGGGCGTGGAGCGAGTCATTGCCTTTGCGAGCCGAGGTCTGCGTGGGTCCGAAAGGAATGACCAAAATTACAGTGCGTTCAAGCTGGAGCTCCTCGCCCTGAAGTGGGTGATCACCGAGAAGTTCAGGGACCTCTTGATGTACTCCCAGTTCACCGTGATCACCGACCACAACCCGCTGAGGTACCTCGGCACGGCCAACCTGGGAGCAGTGGAGCAGCGCTGGAACGCTCAGCTCGCGGAGTACGACTTCGTGGTGCAATACAAACCTGGTCGACTCAACCAGAACGCAGACGCCCTGTCTCGCATGCCGATGCGGTCAGAGCCTGATAAGTGGAAGACACAGAGAAAGACTTCCTAACGATACCCGCGACCGGCACTCACACCCGTCAGGGTCTCCAGGAACGGACCGCCCCATTGTGCGCCCCCGCACCAGTCGCCCGCGATGGCTACGTCGTGGTCCCAGCAGAGGAAGTACGGGCCCTGCTAGGCCCCGAGAGACCGACAGAGACGCGGGAGGTCCCAAGTGTCAGCGCACGACAGGTAGCGGCACAGAAGGGGAACAGCGGGTATGACTGGGCGGAAATGCGGCAACTGCAGGCGGACTATCCCGAGTTGGGTCCGGTGTGGCGGCGGTGACGCAGGGGGTCCCTCCCACTAAAGTACAGTTGAAAGAAGGAGACCCGAAGCTCCGCAAGTTATACGGGCAGTGGGAGCGGTTCCGTCTGCACCAACAAGTACTGTTTCGGCGCGTCAGTGACCCCCGCGACGGGGAGGAGGTTCTCCAGCTGGTGGTGCCCATGGCCCTGCGACGGAGGATCTACGAGACCCAACATGAGGATGGGGGACACTACGGGGGACGAGGGACGGTGGATCTGATGAGGCGAAGTTATTACTGGATCGGAATGGCAGAAGAGGTGAATAAATGGGTGCAGCAATGCAAGCGGTGTGCATTAGCCAGGGACGTGTTCCCTAAGGCCCAGGCCCTGATGACCTGCACTAACGTGACGGCACCCATGGAGGTCCTTGCCATGGACTTTACCGTGTTGGAAAGGTCGGCGGGTGGCTACGAGAACGTACTGGTGCTGACTGATATGTTCACCAGATTCACTATTGCCATACCGACCAAAGATCAGACTGCGAAGACCACCGCCGCCGCCATCATCAAGTACTGGTTTGTGTACTACGGCTGCCCTGCCCGACTCCATGCCGACCAAGGGCGAAATTTCGAATAGAGTGTCATCAAGGAGCTCTGCCGACTGTACGGAATTTCCAAGAGCCGCACCACGCCTTACCATCCCCAGGGGAATGGGCAATGTGAGAGGTTCAATCGGACTATGCATGACATGCTGCGTAGTCTGCCCGCAGAGAAGAAGCGGGACTGGAAGGAGCACCTACCCGAGTTGGTACTTACGTACAACTGCCACGTGCACTCCTCCACGGGATACTCCCCCTTCTACCTGCTCTTCGGGAGGGACGCTAGGATGCCCCGAGATGTCCTGGGGGGCAGAGACATCATTGACGAAGGGGCGGAGGACCTGGACGAGTGGGTGCAGGGTCACCACGAGCGACTAAAGGCCGCTGTGGAGGCCGCCGAGGCCACGGCGAAGCATGCGTCTCATCGACGCAAGAGGATTTACGACAGGAAGAGCAGAGGCGCACTCTTGCGGGCCGGGGACCGGGTTCTGATACGCGACCACCGAATCCGGGGCCGTAATAAGATACAGGACAAGTGGGAGCCTACGTCTTATGTGGTGGTTAAGCAGTCAGGCCCGAAGCAGGGGGTCCAGAAAGGACTGTGCATCGAGACCAGCTCAAGACCTGTCCCTTTCCGGCCTCCGACCCGGAAGTGCGGGCGAGGGCCCCTCGACAGATCCCTGTGGCACCGCGGAGCTCGTCCGAATCGGACATAGGAGATGCTTTCGAATACCGTCGGGAACCGCATCCTAGGGCGTGTAACCACCCCAGGCCCCTGCGGGACGCCCCTGAAGAGGCAGCGGACGGCGAGTCAGAGGTGGAGTCGACCCCCTCAGGAGAGGATGGGGAGGACGGCAGAGACAGAGTCGAAGAGGAGGCCGCTGGCGGTCCACCGATGGCCCCGGAGGGCGAGGCTGTGGTCAATGACCCGCCAACGGGCACTGAAGAATCCGACACGGAGTCGGAGGAAGTGGAACCCACCCGGCCCCAGAGGAGCACCAGAGGTCGGCTACCCGCTCTGTATCGCCAGGACTACGTGCTAAAGAGTGTGTTTGTTGAACAGTGTTTCCAATTAATGAAGGAGTGTGTGAAACCGTTGGCCTAATGTGTGACTGTCGATCTATGTATGAAACTGTTGGTCTCAGGACCGTATTCATGCATGCGTTAATCGGTGTTCCATTAAATTAACTTGCAGAGGACTTAGCAAGTTCAAAGTGGGGGGAAATGTAGCACCCTGAATATGTGACTATTATTCAGAAGTGCTGACTTGCCTTTTAACTCCCCTTTGTGCACAAAGACATATTAACTAGTTTCCATTGATATTCTCTCGAACAATGACGCGAGTTTCTCCTTCTCTCACCGGCTGGAATATGGATTATAAACAGTAAACTGAATCATATTCAATCCACCCAGTTCTTCCTGTGGGGCTAGTTGGCGGTACCAGCAGGGGGTGGCGGTGGCAGGCGGAGCGCACGAGAGAGGCATGAGGAGAAGCAAGTCAACTGAAACGGAAGTGGGGAGAGCCAGCCTCTTCGACGTTGGACTTGGACCTCTGTGGTCGTGTCGTTGGAAGAGCCCCATAGTGGATCACGCGGGTGAACGTATTGAACTTGAATATATTACGGGTTATACTAGAAATATAAGCGTAGTAGCGTGTTGCATGTGCCCACTGAATAACCCTAGTGATACAACGAGTTATCCTAGAAGAAAGCAGTATAGCCAAGAGTTGGCTTATGTTAACGTTATCCCCTCCAGCGAGGTGCCGAGCCAGCGTGGCTTGAAGAGGACTGGTGGTTAGAGGCACCCTGCGTTGTTGTATGTTTCGGCTAGCAGGAGGGCTGTCTAGGACCCACAGAGTAGCTTCAGTTAAGGTAGCCCCAGATTATAATTGCGCGTCAACCCAGCACCGGCAGCCAGCAGCCTGTCTTCGCCGGCGGTCTACATCTGCTCAGCACCGGCGGTCGTCAGCCTAGCACGGGAGTTCGTCCCGTCCAGCAGAGGTCGCCATCACCCAGCACGCGCCTTCAGCCCGCTACTGCCCCCTCTGCCTAACACAGCTTGCTAGCTCCTGAGACAAGAGTGTTCGACGCCATCTTACCACCCGGACAGTGGTGGTGCGGCGAGGCCGCCATCTTGGTTGAGTACACTAGCGCTTCGGTGCTCAGGATCCTATTGCACAGTACACAGTGTGGCGCGGCCTACGGGCGAAGCTAATGTTGCTAACTACAGTTCATAGGGGTACCCCATAAACATTACATGCCGGCATTAGTATAGGACTTTTGTTTGGTAAAGTGGGCCCACCTTTTTCATTTTCTTTGAGTGTGATAACGTGTTTGTTCTTTAATAATATTTTCCCATCTACTTAACCCTGTCCCTGTGGGGAGGTTACAGACCGGTTGTTATATAAGTAAAGCCTTAGAGAGGTATTATCACTACTATATAAGTAAAGCCTGAGAGAGGTATTATCCCTGGTACTAACCCAGATGTGGGTGATGAGTCAAGCACATTGAAGTATATTATATTTGGGTCGGCAATACCTGGTTCTATACAGTGTGGGTGTATTTTACAAGGGTTACAAGAGATGGAATTACAACTGAAATAGACATAGAACCACCCTTTACCATTGACTATTTGTAACTGCACAGTACAAATAAGGATAAAGAACGTAGATGGGAGTCCTGTGTGCGTGTCCATTCCTGAGCCTATTATTACCTCTTTTGGTGTGGGTAACGTTAATACAATTAACCCCTTCCTATCCAACTTCCCCCTTCCCACTATAAGGTTTCTAATGTCACCGAGGGAGGGTACTGCTTGCGGGAGGAACTAAGTTATTTATTTACAATTCAGTCACTAGGTGTGGGAGGGTTAAAGGAGGTATTGGGGGAAGTGAGAGCGAGTTGGGGAGTACTGCTGACCGCCCTGGAAAGGCGAGGAAGACCAGAGTACCAGACCAGGTTGGTAAATCCCGGGCCCCATCCACTCCCACTGCCGGCCTCCAGTTGACGCTCCAGAACCAAAGACGAAGGTGCAGTCAGACGGAGCTCTACTGTGTCTCGCTACCCAGTGGCTGTGCACACCCGTTCCCACGAAGCAGGGATAATCCACCCTGCTACACCAGTAAATGTAGAGAGGCTTACTCGATTGAGCAACAGCGTTGCCATGTTTAGGGTCTTAGAAGCATATTGACATTTTAAACTCTAATGCCATTTTTTGTTATATTGCATACTGATTACGCGTTTAACTTTTTTGACGATTTACTTACGGACGACTTGGCTAGGTTTTACGTCAAATTGAGAAAATTATATATTTTCTTAGAATATTGAAATGCTGATATTCCTGATGTTTAAGCAGTTGATTGCACAAGTTAGTTTCGCTAATTGATGTGCGTTGAGTTTTTAATGAGGACATCGACTCCTATACATTTTGGCAGCCGAGTGACCTCTTCCTATATGACCTTATTTGGTATCACTACTTTATTATCCTCAAGTAATACGCCTTTCCTCCACAGCTCAATACAAATGTCAGTTCAGTTCCTTCCTATATCCTAGTGTACAGGCCAAAGATTTATTCAAAATAATTATCCACATCAGCCACTTTAAACAGTCTCTCTACCTTTATGTTTCACATGTAAACATAACCTGCTGAACAGTCTCTGGACTGTCTGCCACTTACATAAACCGTATAGATGTTTACCAACTATTCTCAGGTAACTAGACAGCCCACAACACCCAAACCTCAGTCAACTAGACAGCCCACAACACCCAAACCTCAGTCAACTAGACAGCCCACAACACCCAAACCTGTCAACTAGACAGCCCACAACACCCAAACCTGGCAACTAGACAGTCCACAACACCCACACCTGTCAACTAGACAGCCCACAACACCCAAACCTGGCAACTAGACAGCCCACAACACCCAAACCTGGCAACTAGACAGCCCACAACACCCAAACCCGTCAACTAGTCTAGACAGCCCACAACACCCAAACCTCAGTCAACTAGACAGCCCACGATGTCCAAACCTCAGTCAACTAGACAGCCCACAATGTCCAAACCTCAGTCAACTAGACAGCCCACGATGTCCAAACCTCAGTCAACTAGACAGTCCACAATGTCCAAACCTCAGTCAACTAGACAGCCCACAACACCCAAACCTCAGTCAACTAGACAGCCCACAACACCCAAACCCGTCAACTAGACAGCCCACAACACTCAAACCTGGCAACTAGACAGCCCACAACACCCAAACCCGTCAACTAGTCTAGACAGCCCACAACACCCAAACCTCAGTCAACTAGACAGCCCACGATGTCCAAACCTCAGTCAACTAGACAGCCCACGATGTCCAAACCTCAGTCAACTAGACAGCCCACAATGTCCAAACCTCAGTCAACTAGACCAGTGGTTCCCAAAGTCGGGGTCGCGACCCAAAGGTGGGCCGCGAGCAGCCACGGGTGGGCCGCGAGATGATTAAAAAAAAAAAATAAAAAATTGTCAGGCCACTGAACTTAGAAGCAGGCCAGGACAGTGTTTCTAGTTGTATTCTAAAATTCTATTCTATTGTATTCTAAAATGTGACTATATGGTTTTATATTAACTTAATAAATAAACAAAAACGAAAAATCTACTTATTTCAACGAACATTTCAAACTAAATAACAGATTATGCACATAAAACGCTGAAAACAACCGAAGCAACAATAGTATTTTAATGAGGCTATTATTATTATCATTATTATTTTGCAACAAGTTAGCCCTCTCATAAATAGCACATATAAATGAATAACTAACTTGAACTAACTTAATAGGATTGAAGTGATATTTGGCTTAAAAAATCGGTCGCATGGCAAAAAAAAAAAGAAGAAAAAGCCTGACGATGTGCATTGGGCCGCGGCTCTCTGACGCCTTATTTTCTGGGCCCTGGCCTGAAAAGTTTGGGAACCCCTGAACTAGACAGCCCACGATGTCCAAACCTCAGTCAACTAGACAGCCCACGATGTCCAAACCTCAGTCAACTAGACAGCCCACGATGTCCAAACCTCAGTCAACTAGACAGCCCACGATGTCCAAACCTCAGTCAACTAGACAGCCCACGATGTCCAAACCTCAGTCAACTAGACAGCCCACGATGTCCAAACCTCAGTCAACTAGACAGCCCACGATGTCCAAACCTCAGTCAACTAGACAGCCCACGATGTCCAAACCTCAGTCAACTAGACAGCCCACGATGTCCAAACCTCAGTCAACTAGACAGCCCACGATGTCCAAACCTCAGTCAACTAGACAGCCCACGATGTCCAAACCTCAGTCAACTAGACAGCCCACAATGTCCAAACCTCAGTCAACTAGACAGCCCACGATGTCCAAACCTCAGTCAACTAGACAGTCCACGATGTCCAAACCTCAGTCAACAGTCTTTTTGTTGTTCCATAGGCGTATCACTGCCCTCCCCGTTCAATAAAATAGTAAAATAGTTAAATTCCTATATCCGAGGGTACAGGCCAGTATAATGAAGAAAAGCCTCAATTCTTCTTACAAAGGCTTGATGGTTCTTGCCCAGACAAAACAAAGATTTAAAATCAAAAGAATATTCAGATATTTAATTAATAATAAAAGCTCTTTAAACATTTCCCAAGAGCAGTGTTAGTTGTCTGATAAATCCTAAAATCTATCATTATATCCATCTGTAGCTAATGAATGGACCCAATGATGAGTAAGAGAATGGCAGTGTTACATCATGTCAAATTTATTGCTCATCTCATTCATACATCCAAGCAGTCTTACTAACATACAGATTTGTATGTACACAAACCATGTGCAGCAAAAGGTGGCATCTTTTTAAATAAGTAACAGAGGAGATCCCAGTCAAAACTAATGAAACGGGAGGGGGGGGGGGGGGGGGGGGGTATTCCGTCCTGTGATTACCCCCCCCCCCCCCCCCCCCAACCTATTCCCAACCCCAAGAACCCATGTAAACTTAAAAATAACCGGACTGGAGAAATAAAGCTGTTTTCAAGTATTCATCAAATTCAATAAAACTATAGGATGGACTACAAGAAGTCCACATGTGATGATGTAATCAGAAATACCATGATGATGATGTCATCAGGTGCATGGACACCGATGCCGGGGCTCTCCCTCCGCTTTCAAATAATCTCCAAGATAAGGCTAAATTATTAGGGTAGTGTCTAGATCCCATTGCACGAAAAGGACCACGTTTAAATGTATTTGTAATTTGTAGGTGGCGGGGGAACGGTTGAGGTAAGGGATGGGTTCATGAACAATTTTTTTGGTGAAAATGATGGACGAGTTATGGCTTCGCAGCTAGGCGGAAATGTGAGGATCCCCGTTGAAATGTCCTTCCGGCCCATGGGATCTAGACACTACTCTTTATTAGTGTCAAAATGTGGTCAAGACAGCAGAGTCCACTACCATGTCCCTCCTAACAAACAAATTTGTTGCAGACAACTGTTGGCTTTAATGTTATATGTCAAGAAAGCAGAGCACACCATACACACATTAACACTCATTTAAGAGACCACATAAACAGTCTTCTGTAGCTCAGCCATAAATCACAAAAAGGCTATTATGAGTGTGTATTAATCCTCATGCATGTAGCAGCTCCACATTCAAAAATCTTGGGCAAAAATCTTTTAGATCATGCTCTTATTTTTATTCACATTTAGATGATAAGGCGTTTTTCAATTCGTTCACATCCCAAAGTAACCCCTCTGTGAACTCTGCTGCAATACCCCACACTTTATTTTCAACTCGTATACTGCCTCCCCTGGCCAAAGCCTCCTTGACTGTACTGCTGCCCGCCCTGTTGAAAGTACTGTTCGAACTGTCCCCCTTGGTTAAGACCACCTTGACCACCTCTACTCGCCCACCCACCCCCCTGTCCTCCTCGGCCTCCTCTTCCCCTGCCCGCCCCACGGCCTCCACGGCCCCCCCTGTCCTGATTCCGACCATCATCTTGATGATTGTCATGGTAACCACGACCACCACTGCCACCACCTACACCAACTCCTCCTCCACCAACTCCTCCTCCACCAACTCCTCCTCCTGCTCCTGCTCCTGCTCCTCCTCCTCCTGCTCCTCCTGCTCCTCCTCCTCCTTGATGCCCTCCGCCAGAGTAACCAGAGTCCTGGAAGCCTCCTTGATAGTTCCCTCCTCCATAACCTCCTCTACCCCCTCCGCCCTGGTGACCTCCTCCATCTTGGTAGTGACCCTGGTTGTAGCCACCCCTTCCTCCACCTCCCCCATCTGACCAGCCCCCCTGCACCTTACCTCCTCTGCCACCTCCACCTCCACCCCCACCTCCTCCACCCCTACCTCCCCTGTCTCCATATCCTCCACCTCCACCTCTCTCATAGCCTCCACGACCACTTTGGGAGTACTGGTCATAGCCCCCCCTGCCGCCTCCTCCTCCTCCTCCTCCTCCTCCTCCTCCTCCTCCTCCTCTCCCACCCCCACCATATTGCCCTCCACCTTGGGGGCCATCCTGGCGCTTCTGCCAGGTGGGCATTTCTGGAGGGGGAGGCTCAATCTCACAGGGTCGTCCACCTCTATCTGGCACACGGCCCATCAGAACCTGGTAGAAAGCAGAGGTTAAAACATTACTTTCAAAAACTGCTCATCAGATGCACATTTGTGCTGCTCTACTTCCTGTCCCTGACCCATCTTGTTCTGCCACCACTGGTTTTGGAAAAGAAAACCTGATTCAAGTACAGTACAACGAAAACAAGTTGGCATCTAACCAGAGTGAAAGGTAACAGTAAAGTGTATTTACAATATACAGTGTGATTAAAAGGTAAACAAGTGATTAAAATGGAATGAAAATGTAAATATAATAGCAATCGATGTAACAATTGGCATAGAAAATCTTTGCAACTTGGTAAAAGAACTAGAACTAGAATTATGAATTTCTAAATCTGATAACCATTTTCAAATCCCACCAATGTGTAACAGACACCAGCCAGATGATGAATGCTCACCTTGTTAATGGGACAAGCAGACTTCTCTCTTATCCTGCCGCTGCTGGTGCGCATGATCTTGGACAGGTCCTCTCGTGCCGCATAGAGGTGGGCGACAGAGATCTTGCTGCTTGTGACGAGGGCAGACCGCAAGGGATGGTAAGCTTTGGTCATCCTTTCAGAATGAGTCTGCAAAAACAGAAATTCAACGTGTATCCCGTTTACTGACAGTTGGAGAACGTCCAATATATGAGGTACAATCTTGTTCACGTATTACAAAGATTCCTCAGGTGGTTCTCTAATCAGTTATATTGTGAACCAGACAGTCAAGAGAGAGATGTTTGTAAATACCTTTGCTCGGTCAGACCAACCAAAGGACTGAACTGTCACATCGAGACGTTTTAACAGCATCTTCCTTCTCACGTCGTACTCATTCACAAGTGCTTGGTTGATTGCTTCAATTTTTTCCTATGAAGGAAAGGAAATGGTTTAAGCCATTTTTTATTATTCATGTTTTGACTAGGGCTGTACCAAATAATTTTTTATGCTGTGAAGTGTCCTTCATAACCAAGGTATTTGAACATTGAATCAACCAGGTGCTTTCTGCTTTCCATATTGGCAAAATGTCCTTTATGACCATTTCACGCTTTTATCAGCAACAGCACAGAAGGCTCCCACTGATTTAATTGTACATGACGTATAATAAAAACTGGCATGCGCCACATTCAAATTTTGATTTGGGATTCAAATACCTAGGTTACAATGGAAGATTTTAAGCTCTGAATGGACCTATCTCAAGCCCAGAGGGAAACAACTGTTGTGATTGGAGGATCAAGAAAAGAGGCATGGCTTGATATAGGTCAATTAAATGATAAATGGTGCATTTATGTAGGGCTTATATTCAAAGCACTTTACAATTTTGTTCCTCACATTCACCCATTCACTCACACATTCACGGCAGAGGCAACCATGCAAGGTGCCACCCTGCTCATCGGGAGCAATTAAGTGTCTTGCTCAAGGACACTTCGACACGCTGCCCGGGAGGAGTGGATCGAACCAGGAACCTTCTGATGCTCTACCTCCTGAGCCACTGTCGCACAATTGTTGGTACAGCCCTAGCAGTGCCTTGCTTCTTTGTCTTTAAGAGTATTTACCCAGTGGACAGGTCCAAGGGCCTTCTTCATCAGAGGTTCTCCTACATGGGTTCCTGGAACTCTGGCCATGGCTTCTTTCAGCTGGGAACAAGCATGAGTATTATCAAAGCTCTTCGGTAAGTTTAGTGTACATTTATGTTAGGGGTCGACTGATATATCAGATTGCCAATACATCAGACCAATATCAAGCATAAAAAAAAATAATCTGTATTAGCCAGGAAAATCCCACCGACATTACCATCTTTCACAGGCTCAAGCAGGGTACATTTTAATGCCGTTTCTAACCCCATTTTAAAACGGTAATTCCACTCTATTTGGGATCTAAATGCCTAATAGGGACTAGGTTTTCCGCGGTAGTTGGCGTTACTCTGGGCGGGATCCACTAAGAATGGATTGCTTAACTGCGTGGGGTTTGCACGCGGATTCTGCTCCGTCTTTGCGAGCTATCCACTAAGGACATTGCGCGGATGAGATACCAGCGCAGACTAGTGTTGTCAAAAATATAAAATTCTCAATATTTAAAACGGTTTCAATACTCATTTCCCGAAATATCGATATTTAATTATTCATAAAAAATAATAATAATAAAAAAAGAAATTGTATAAGGAAGTTGCATTGTTCATTTCAATACCTGTAATAGTACAGTAGTCCACACACACACGTGCATTCAGTTAAGTCGGAATATGACTAATACAAACAGTTCAGTTTGTCAGGTACATGCAACACAGATTACAGTGTTTACATCTGTCTGCTTGAGAAAATACCATGTTCTGCAATAAAAATTATTGAAGTGAGATGAACAGTTATTTTAAAATGTGTGATCTAAAGATAAACAAAGGGTTTTAAAAGTGTTATATTTATCTTCTCTTATAAAGCAAAATTTATAAAAAATAAAATTAAAATTAAGATTGAACCTTTCCCCTGTGGTATCGAAAATGGTATCGAATATCGATACTTTTCAAGGTATCGTATCGAAGTTCGAAATTCCAGTATCGTGACAACACTAGCGCAGACACGCCCATTATGTGTGGCTCACGGAGCAGTCTGCACTCCTGACGAAGTGCTATCTCGGCCTGTGACTTTATATTTCGCGAACTAATTATATACTGTTTATAAGATCTATTTTCTGCTGTTCCAACGGAAACTCAATCAACAAAATCCGTCCATAGATTCTGGCTGTACAGGACGAAATGTCATCCTTTATTTCATCAAGTAGATCAGGCCTTGATTGAGCTGGCAACCTGTGTCTCCGGATGATTTCGGTCTCGATTAAATAAAAAAGGTGATATTCTCCTTCGAAATATTCTTTCACAGGCACACCTGGCATTATGATGCCTGCGTCTGGCAACAATTACTGCTGCCATGATCACCTGTGACGCTGGCAGTGACACTTGGTGCGGGCCGCCGTGGATACTGAGCAGATTCCGACAAGGCTCATTTGCATAGAAAGGGGACATGTTCCGCCCATATTATCTCATTTAAATACGCGCCAATTGCACCGGATGCAATGCTGCAAGATACACTACACGACTAAGGTACCCATGTACATGTCAAAATACTTCCCAAAGGTCAGTGAATACCACGATCACAACACCAGAGGGAGCTCCACAAATCATGTTAAAACCCAGATTCGGCTCAAACAAGGGACTAAACACATTTCGCAATTATGCCACATCAATGTGGAACGCCCTACCCAAAGCTGTAAAGGAATGTGAATCACTACCCACTTTCAAAACCACTCTCAAAGAACACCTATGGGGGACTGCAATTCAAAACTAGCCCCTGTAAATGTCCTAACCCAACCCCATCCAATGTACAGTAAATGACCTAACCCAAGAATACACAAGACCCTCCTCTTGGAACCAAGTATGGATTCGTTGATATTCCAATGCACAGTTTTGCTTGTACAGTTGTACAGTTTCCCCCCGCCTACCCAACCTCATTTCACCCGTTGTGCGTCCTCTGTGGATACCAAACAGAGTTTCAGAGCAATATGCACCGGCTTTCTGTCAGAAAAAGCAGCACAAACCCTTTGTGGATCCCGCCCTCTGTATTTTGCCCACCACCCCCACCAGAGTATGCTTTGTTTTCTTTTTAGTTTTTACAGAAATAAAACACATTTAGCTCATTTTCGCATATCAGTGCTTATTCATCACAAAAAAAAACGATTTGTTTATAATGTTGTCTGACTAAGTATTGATAATAACACGCTTAGTATTACGAAATTACAAAGTGTCTTGATCGGTCTACGTGGACAGCAGAGTTATTTTTTTAGTACTAGCAGCACAGAGTAGCTTTCATTTTGAGTAGATAACTTCACATGAAGGAGAGAATGAAGGCTCTAGAGATGACACAACAGGTTAGACAACAATGGCGGAAGATTTGGCTATCTTTAAACCCAGTAGCAGCGAAAGCTCGACTGGAGAGTAGGTCAGAGGACCAGTCCAGACCAGCAACAGTATGTTTGCACGATGGACTAAATAAGGCTGCAGATACATTGATGCGTCATTGAACGGATAGAACATTGACGGAAGGCATTACTGTCCATTGGTTACATTTAGTCATTTAGCTGAGGCTTTTATCCAAAGCGACTTACAAGTTCTGTACGACAAGTCATCAGGAAGGGCACAATTCTATCAGCTGAGTAACAATGTTCATCAAAGTGTTGAGTGCTACAGTGTAGGTTAGTATATTAGGACAAGTGCATGACAGTAAGGTTAGTTAGGGTTAGATTTATATATTTTTTTATTTCAGATAATGGTTGAAGAAGTGCGTTTTAATCGACAGCGAAAGATTTGGCGGGTTTCGGCTGTCCTAACTGTGGTGGGCAGTTCGTTCCACCATTGTGGGGCAAAGACTGATAATAG
Organism: Notolepis coatsorum; assembly: GCF_963971535.1. Classification (NCBI taxonomy): domain Eukaryota; kingdom Metazoa; phylum Chordata; class Actinopteri; order Aulopiformes; family Paralepididae; genus Notolepis; species Notolepis coatsorum. The sequence continues at coordinate 114,386,946 of NC_140173.1, read as the reverse complement.
GCGGCTTCCTTGATGACCCTCCCGGAGCTCGGATAGGAGTGGGTCTGAGACGGCCAGAAGATGCATAGTGTAGGGGTCTTGAGGGCGTGTAGTTAAGAGACCATTGACCGGAGGTAGGCGGGAGCGGTTCCCTTTGCCGCAAAACGGACAGTAATGTAACAATTGGGGGCATTTGTGAAGGTTAAAGTACGTCCACTAAAAGTGCTTGTTTTTGCCACTCTGAGGAGTAAGCAATCCATAGAGGAATAGTGCATTTTCAGACTTTAAAATAATTTGTTAGTTTTTTTTGTCCAATAAATAAATAAAAAGAAATGTATCCCTGCTCTTTCATACATTCTGGACCAGCGTAGGACATGTGTGATTCACCTTTTTCTCAATCCCACTGAAGAATTGGAACATAGCGATGTTAGCTGGGGGCTTGGACATGCCCAGGGCCATGCAGATACCCTTGAGCTCCTGAAAGACTGGCGTGCCCTCTGCCGCCTGGGCGCTCTTCTGAGGCTTGTTGACCAGGATCATCCTGGAGGCCTCCAGCTCAGACACCAGAAAAGCTGAGAGATGAAATTGCACACTGTTAATATTCTGATCTCCAATAGTCTTCCTGGAGTCCACAATACACTTTAAAACAATGTTACAAATTGCAGACAAAATGGATTACAGATAAATACATTGACATTATGGTAGATACAATATAAGGACATATAGACATTAGTTTAGAAATTAGACATTTAAAACAAAAACATTTAGAACACATGTCCACGTTCTAAATGATAATATTGGTCAAGAAAATCTTAATTTAGTTGGACATGAGGAGGAATACCACCTACTCTCCCAAAGCCAGAAATCAGAGATGAAAGACTAAAACTTAGAGCATTTGGGTTTTCATACCCTAGTGAGCTATTATTCTATAGTTCTGAAACAGTAGCAAATTATTTTTTAGTTTTGGTGTGTGGGTCTGAGTTGAGTGGGGATAGCGAAGGGATTTCTAATGCTGGCCACATCTCAGGCTCTACCAACAGCATAATAGGTTACTAAACTCCCAACCCACACAGCAGACCAAAACAAAACATTACCAAGTAGGGCTTTTTTTGCGTAGAGGTCGCCATTTGATGGCATTACAGATTCTACCTATAAAAGAGACTGCAAAACCTGCGTCAACGTACTGAGGAGCAGTAAGCAGTTGGTCTTGTTGAGGAGCCTCTGGGTGACGTCTCCAGTGGTGAGTGCACTGTAAGGACACGCCAGCTCAGACAGAAGACCACTCATCTCCAGCTGGAAGCCCTCAGCCTCGCTCGGACCTGCAACACATGGTGAGTGGGTATTTATTACAGGATTTCTGGGGCCAATGCCGATACAGATATTTGAGATTAAAAAAAATTATGCAGATATTGATATATAGGCTGAGATTCTAACACGTTTTTAAGCAAGGATCCCTTAAATTTGGTCATCAACGAGTTGTGACAAAGATACGTGCGGTGAGCTAGCATGGCATGGCTGGTCATCTTTAGATTCCTCAAGATCTATGATACAACTTTCTTCAAGCTATCCTAATTAAATTGGAATGAATAACCAGAGTCTAGTGCCACTCTTTTGCTGATGCTCTGTACAAGTACGGTATGTGACAAATTTGTCGAGTACAGCTATCAAGATGGAAATTACTCACAGTTGGTGGCCTGGACATTCTCTTCCAGCGTGCAGTAGAGTCTGAGTTCAGAAACTACCCATGCACATAGTTTGGTAAACTCAGGTGAAGCCGCTCCCCCAACCGCTGCAGCCTCCAGTGCACCATCCTCCAAGAGAGGGCCTTGGTACCTAGCATCACATACACACACCAAACACCTTGAATTTACACAGATTGTTATTTTAGCTCATCCACAGAAACTGCTTAACCAGTGATGTCAGGCTCATTCAGGATTGATTGATTGATTGATTGACAACTTTATTAACAGATTGCAGAATGGGTACAGTACAGTACAGCTCAATACAATTGTTAAGGGGATGCAGACCAGAGAAAGACTTTCGTCTTGTTTACATCAGGGTCCCCCATTTTCAATGAATCATAACATATGACATACAGATAGACAGTACTGCTACATCTATACATTATTTTATGACATACCAGGATGAACTTATTCAGAAGGAACACTTACAAGTGACTCGTACTTTTTTAGTTTTTTTACCTGTAGGCTACCCTTATCAGTAGAGCATGGCAGTGAGGATTATGCAAAAATAGATCAAGAGTGGAGTAGCCCACACCGTTTATAACTAGGCACCACTGCCTGATTAAATCTAGTATAATTTCATTGTATACTTGTATACCGTGACAAATAAAACTCTTGACTTGACTTGAAATCTAGTTGTGAATAACGTTATGGAACCATAGTGCAAATATTTGACAGAGTAGCAAATCTAGCAACTACTGTAGCAACCCTCCACGTCTTGGCTGCAGCTTTGCCAAATTGAACTTGCATGCGCACTCAACATTCATGAATCATGACGTGGTTGATCACTATCTATGGCTGGCTGGCGCACACTGATTTACAAGCCCATGATAAATGGCAGGGAAACACTATCCTTATGTATAATGATATCTTGCATCAAATAACTAAGCGTTCCAGAGTAAAAACATGATTCTGACAGCTAACGTCGTCAGCTTCAGCAGTAACCAGGTTTAGCTAGCTCTCGGAATTGCACACTGTTGCATTTTGTGCAGCAGCCTGTGTACCAGGGAGACTATTTGACTTGTTGTTGAGGTTTCGACTTACCCCAGATCTTCAAGGGAAACAAGAATATCATTCTCCATTCCAGTAGCCGATATTTAAATTGTCAAAACCTACGATATAACGTGGATTTAGCCAAATGGGTGTTCACTTCAGCCAGCTCAGCTGCTGCTCGGCTGGCACGCTGGGGTCCTCACGACTTCTTTATCGGCTGACCGCAATAATGCCTGTACACAATTTGATCCAAAAATGTGTCACGGGAGTCATTCGGTTGATTACAGGCAGTTGATAATTAATTGTCTGTAAATTTAAGAGGAAAAACTCACAATTCGAAACAATGTAATAAACCTCTGATTATGTTAAATATATTTCAATGTGGTTATGTGTGGGGTGAATCACCACTAGAGGGAGACATTCGACAAGACTTGCAGTGTTTGCTGTAAATTAACATAATTTATTGAAAGTCCAGTCCGTAGAAAAAAATTACAATAATGTAAAATCGTTTTCTTCCCCTCTGCTCTGGTAATCTACTATAGTAAAAGAAATGCACACATTTTGGTCCACACTTCTATGCAGAAAGTTGGCCGAGGTTCAACTTGCACTGTCTGGAACTGCATCTGTTTCAGGCTGTGACAGCTCTGCGTCCCCTTATTAGACCCAGGGAACTTTTATTTCAGTTTCTCTATCGGCACCAAAGCCTCTCCCTCTCACATTGAACCAGTGATCCTTGGAAGGAATGAATATGATTCATTGTTAAATACCGCCCTCTAGTGGTACTTTCCGTATACTGCCTAACAGTTATAATGATAGCTCAAAACTCAAGTATTTCTATTCATGACCCCTTCCTGTACTCACTCTCTCTCTCTCTCTCTCTCTCTCTCTCTCTCTCTCTCTCTCTCTCTCTCTCTCTCTGTCTCTCATGACTTTGTGGCCAGGTTCAGCTCCAACTCCATAGTGAAGTTTGCGGACGACACGGTGGTGGTGGGGCTGATCTCTAACAATGACGAGAAGGCCTACCGGGAGGAGGTTGATGTACTGGCACGCTGGTGCCGGGATAACAGCCTATTCCTGAACATTGGTAAAACCAAGGAGCTGATTGTGGATTTTAGGAGAATGCAGCAGGGGACACACAAGCCACTGTGGATAAATGGGGCTATCGTAGACAGGGTGAGCAGTTTTAAGTATGGGAGTTCCCATCACAGAGGACCTAACATGGACAACTCACATAGACACTGTGGTAAAAAAAAAAAAGGTGAAACAGTGCCCCTCTACCACCTGAGACAACTAAGGAAGTTCAGAGTATCAGGGAAGATACTCCATTCCTTCTATTCCGGGGCTGTAGAGAGCATTTTGACTGGGAACATCACTGCCTGGTTTGGAAACAGCACGGCCCAGGACAGGAAGGCCCTACAGAGAGTGGTGCGCTCAGCAGAGTGTACTACGCGTACTGCACTACCACCCCTGCAGGACTTATACAATAGGAGGTGCAAATCCAGAGCCTGCAGAATAATGAAGGACCCTCATCACCCCAACAACAGCCTGTTCAAGTTACTGCGGACAGGCAAGCGCCTCCGCATATACGCAACAAGAACAGAGAGACTAAGGCTCAGCTTCTTCCCTCAGGCCATCAGAACACTGAAAACTGATCTCTCCACACACAAGCACACATGAACACACACATACACACACAACACATTATGCTGCACTCGCTCACACACAAACGCACCATAGCATAGGTCACTTTAAAGTTTAAACACACAAGAAAAGGACACTTTAAGAAAATAACTTATTGTGATTATTGCATAGTATAGTTAGTAACAGCAAGTTACTAGGGACATAGAAGTAAAAACTGTATATTGTATAGTAGTGTACATAGGACCCAGTGCCTTTAAATGATTTACTAACATGTCTATTTTATCATGTCTATTCTACTTATTTTATTACTATTTACTATTATTACTATTGTATTTTTGCACAATCATAGCGGGCATGGCCAACCGCATTTCACTATATGCCCTGGTATGTATGTGATGAATAAACTCTTGAATCTCTTTCTCTTTCTCTCTCCCTCTCTATCCCTGTCTCTCTCCCTCTTTGCATATTTTAAATACTCATCTATTTCAAGAGCTCAAAATGAACCAACCTACACTCTGTCGAGTTCATCAAAGGTGAAGCACTATCTGCCATTTCTGTATTACCTACTCCAGAGATCTGCTCTTATTCGACCATATTCACATGGTGACCATTTTGACCATGTGAATATGGTCAATGCTGTTATTATGGTAACACCTTTTATTTTCAACTTTATTTAGATACCAGCATTTTAGAAAAACACTCCACACTGAAATTATATATATTGATCCCCTGGAGACAAGGGGCCTCATTTATCAATATTTCCACATGTGTAAAAGGTAGGGCTGTCAAAATTAATGCTTTAACTTTGGAGATTAATTTAAATGATTGAAAGCATTAAAATAAATTAATCTAGATTAATCTATGGAGTGAAAAATCTTCAATCTTAGCGCCGCAGATATAAGAAAGAGGTCTAGCTGAGTCAATGTTGATGGTTTTGTTGAACATTTGTATTTCACGGGAGAGAAAGTATTCAAAGAAAGCTATTAAAATAGTCTTTGAATCTAAATATACTTTCTTTGTGTTGATTTTACATTAATTCCATGATTTTACTCAAGTAAATATCTGTTACAAGCTTCGGTTTTAAGTAGAAAAATGCTATTTTTAATCTAGATTAATCTAGATAAATTACAGAAAATTATGAGATTAATTAGTTAATTTTTTTCAAATCTATTGACAGCACTAGTAAAAGGCCAACATTTGATCAAATACAGCCACAATTTATGCAAAACACAAAATATGCATTGGCAACTGTTTCCAGTGACTCATTATGGTCAAATTTGAAGCGGAAATTAGTTTGTTAGTGTATAATTAAAAAGTACTTTGTGCTCAAGTTGATTGAGAACTTTGGTGATTTATCGGGATTCAAGATAAATTGGCCGAAGTCGGCTTTCCTTCCACTTAACACCCCTGCAAAAAAAGATATAACCCTCCCAGGAGAGATACCTATGGTAAAACATTTTGGAACAACACAGTGAGCTGTGGTGTTCCACAAGGAAGCATACTAGGACCGCTACTGTTCCTAATTTATGCAAATGACATGTCGTCAGCTTGTGACTGCAACTTGTTCCTGTTTGCGGACGACTCAGCCCTGCTGGTCTCTGACAAGAACAAGTTACAGGTTGAAAAAACCCTCAGCTCGGAACTAGGCAGAATCTGCATATGGCTCGCTGATAACAAACTATCATTACACATGGGCAAAACAGAGTCCATTCTCTTCGGTTCAAATAACAAACTCAGCAAGACCGACGGCTTCTCAGTTACAGTGGGTGACAATATTGTCACAAGGAAAGATGAAATTACCTACCTGGGTTCCATCCTAGAGGCTAATCTCTCCTGTGACAAAATGGCATCCAATGTAATAAAAAAAGTCAACCAACGAACTCGATTCTTGTACCGGATCTCCTCTCTGGTAAACAAGAATACCCTGAAGACTCTGGCAGGAGCACTCATTCAGGGGTACTACGACTATGCTTGCACCTCATGGTACCAAAGCACCTCAAAGGCGCTAAAAACAAAATTACAAACATCTCAAAACAAACTGGTCAGACTACTGCTTGACCTTACTCCTAGAACCCACCTCACCCCTGCCCACTTTGACAACCTAGGATGGCTTAGAGTAGATGACAGAGTACAGCAACTTGCAATGGGCCTGGTCTACAAGATACACTACACGACCAAGGTACCCATGTACATGGCAAAATACTTCCCAAAGGTCAGTGAATACCACGATCACAACACCAGAGGGAGCTCCACAAATCATGTTAAACCCAGATTCGGCTCAAATAAGGGACTAAACACGTTTCGCAATTATGCCACATCAATGTGGAACGCCCTACCCAAAGCTGTAAAGGAATGTGGATCACTACCCACTTTCAAAACCTCTCTCAAGAGACACCTACGGGAGACTGCAATTCAACACTGGCCCCTGTAAATATCCTAACCCAACCCCCTCCAATGTACAGTCATTTACCTAGTATGGTTTTGTCAATAGTCCAATGTACAATTTTGTTTGTTTGTACAGAGTCTCCCCCCCCTCAATGTACAGTTTTGCTTGTTTATACAGTGTGCCCCCCCCCCCCCCAACCACCTCCAATGTAAATTACCCAGTATGGTTGTCAATATCCCAGTGTACCCAACCCCCCCCACCCAACCTCCTCCAATGTACAGTTTCTACGTCAAATGTATATACTCCCTTTTCTTGACTCCTTCTGTATCACAAACAGTACTGTATTTGCAAATCTGGTATGTCATAAATGTATAGATGTAGCAGTACTGACTATCTGTATGTCATGTATGTCATATATGTCCTGATGAATTGAAAATGGGGGACCCTGGTGGAAACAAGACGAAAGTCTTTCTCTGGTCTGCATCCCCTTAACAATTGTGTGTATTGAGCTGTACTGTATTGTACCCATTCTGCAATCTGTTAATAAAGTTTTCAATCAATCAATCAATCAGATGCTTGGGAGTGGAAATATTCCCCACCATAAGACAAACGGTGAAGCACAATTACACAAAAATCCAAAACAAAATCAAAGACGACCTTGATAGGTGGGCAAAACTTAAAAACTCAGTACAGGCACGGATATCAATAGTTAAGATGGACGTACTACCTAGAATCAACTTCTTCAGTTCAATGCTACCGTTACCCCCTCCAGAGGGTTACTGGAAAAGATTACACTCCTCCACATACAAATTTATTTGGAATAACAAACCACCATGCATAAAAAGATCCACCGCACAGAGAAATAAAGCAGACGGTGGCATGGCATTTCCGGATTTTTTCCACTATTTTAAGGCGTACACATTAAGACCATTGACAACATGGTTTGATCCCCAAGCATTAGTATCCTGGAGAAAATGAGAAGAAAACATAGTAGCCCCACATAGACTGAAGGACATAGCATACACTAAACTACCAATCAAGCATTGTGAACGGAAATTTGGCCCCATAATTACTCATGCGATCCGGATATGGCGTGAAACACAAAAAAAATATCCTAACCCACATAAATGGCACAATCATACTCCCTTATTCAATAACAATGCACTCTTAATTGAAAAACGACCTATAAGATTCCCTATATGGGAAGAGCAAGGCATACATTCATTAGGGGATGTTTTTAACAAACAGGGTTTTTGTAGTTATGGAGACATATGCAAAAAATGTAATCTCACCAAGTCCACATGGCTTTTTTACATACAGTTACGGCTATGTTTGAAGTCTCACGGTGTTCCATTAGACATACCAATTGAACACTACAGATACCACAAATTCTTCTATGAAAGAGAGACATCGAGAGGTTTTGTTTCAGATTTTTATCATCAATTACTAACGTCCTCGTATGAAACCCTCCAACTAGACTCTGTCTGGAGGAGGGATATACCAGACCTGGAAAGTGACGTTGATTGGCAAGAAGCCTGGGCAAATGTCCGACTTACATCAAGGAACCCGGACCATCAACAAATCAATCTTAACTATATTCACAGGACATACTTGACTCCTATAAGACTGAACAGAATGGGTCTTAAACAAGACTCCAAATGCTCCCAATGTACAAATGGGGATGAAGGGACATTTATGCACATGTACTGGGACTGCCCACCAGTTAAGATATTCTGGAAAGATGTGACCCAACAATTATCAAAACTCGTATCTTGGAATATACCTGTACACCCCTCTGTATTACTATTGAATGATGTTTTTGAGTTTGCAGTACATCCACAGCTAAAGAGATTGGTTTTATCGGGTATCACAGTAGCTAAAAAGCTGATCGCATCACGCTGGTTTCAACCGGAAAAAATGTGCCGGAAAGTTTGGTTTCTTACATATCTCGATGTGATTTATCAAGAAATATCTACAGCAAGAATTCTGGGTCTCAATGAATCCAAAATGACAATGTGGTTAGAAGTGGTGGAGAGAATAAAAGCTAGCTTATAATGGTAGTGTCTGGTTAGGAGCGAGGGATAATGGAGGTACTATCCAAAGAGGGGTCCGGGAGGGGGGGGGGTTCGAGCTGGAGCATATGTGTGTAGGTTTTTAGATAACAGGTATTAGGGGTATATCCTGTATAAGACATTGGTATAAATGGTAATTTCGTTGGATATACACTGTGTATTAATGCTTGTGTATCTTATCGTGTGTTGTCATGTTTGTTTATATGTGTGTTTAAAAAATAATAAAAAAATAAAATACAAAAAAGTACTTTGTGTAAATGTAGTCCAGTGATCAGACATCTTTATCTTCTTTATTTAACAGTGGAAAGATGCCACAATAATGAATAATGAAAGAAAACGAATTCTTAGCACTTCAGGTATGTTTGATGATATGTGATAGGAGGACCCCATGTGGAAATGAAAACAATCAGATGCAGAGAGAAACTTGATAAACCAACCCATTCCATCCAGTTGTTGCTGGAAAACAGAACCACAAGGCAGATGATAGCAATGAAAACCAATGAGGAGCAGGTTGTATTGTAGACTGTATTATATTTGATGCATATCTGACAAAGAAAAATGTGTCCAATATCATAACTGTAATAACAGTGGTTTAGAAGAATGATTATTGAACAACTTTATAAATACTTTTCATTTCTAAGAATCTTTTTTTTGTAAATACATTTTCTTCTTTCTTTACAAAAATACACCATGATTTTTAAATACCATTAGTCATAAAGAACCCGTCAACACAAAATACCGTTTTCACTCATCGAAGGCAATTTTTATAAACAAGAGTCGGATCAAATGTTAATGTGCGTCTGTATGTCTCCAATAATGTTTACTGTGTCCTTCTAATCTCTTATGTCCCTTATCAAAGATAATAGTGAGTGAACGGTTAGGCTACATTATGTACAAATACTTGTTGTTGGATGTGTCTGGTTGCTGTATACAAGGCGTGTACACACTATGTGGCAATAAAGTGAGAGGCTTTTGGTCACGCACAAAAATGTACGTGCCTTTCCTTTTCCCCCCTCTGCTATTCTATATACATATCTGACAGGCAAGATGACTCGTTCTAGTGTTTCACCTACACAATAATGTGATATTCAGAACCAAAACAGAACAGTTCAATACATTTGAAAAATAAAAACATGATTCACACACAAATAAAAAATTAAATATTACCAACCATAGGCAATGCTACAAAATGCTCTTCATAAATAAAAAAAATATCATGCAAAATGGATTACAAATCACTGGTAAAGTCAAATTTCTTTTTTTTGTCATAATTACAATATGTGTTGGAATGTGAATACAAAAAGTAGTGAATTTGCCCACGTTATATCCCTTATAAGAGTAAGTCAAGTTAGAGGAATCGTCTGTGAGGGTATTATATCATCAAGTAGTGTTAACATCTGTATTTGAGAACAAGAGTTAGCTTTTTCATTTCAAAGAAAGTTAAAGGGATAGTCCGCATTTTAAGAAGCAGCCTGATTTGTCGACCACTCTCGCGTAGCCATCGCTCTGGCTCACACGACAAGCCTGGAAAAAGCCGATAGAACTATAGAAAAACAAAAAGCCCCGTTGAAAGCTGGCTCGAACTGCCCACTGAAATCCATGATCCCTGTAGGTTTGCTGTTGTTTTCAAACAGAGTGGGACGCATAGAAGAAAGTCTAAAACGTTAATAATCAATATAGGGGGAAAACCCACATGTTTTGATGGTCAAATTAAAAAGTGTAACATCTGTGTTGTGTCAAAAAGCACAGTCAGTATTCATCAGATTAAAAAATAAATAAATGTACAGCATTTTTGTGAGTTCTATACAGGTAGAGTTTTGCCACATGCCAGGTAGACCTCCTCTAATTTGAATGGTTGTGTCCTTTGTTTCTTAAATGGTGTGTTGTAACCCCCCTCATTCATGATACATCTTCGTTATGTGAATGTATGCATCTTTCAAATAATTTATATCAGCCAATATGGGTAGGAAAAATCAGATATCGGCATCCATACTGGTGCATCCCTTCCTGTGACAGAGACTAATCTGTAGTGATTTTTGGAGTAACATCAGTCCACCCAAAACAACTTGCACCATGACAAATCAGGCTTCTTAAAGATGTGGACTATCCCTCTATAAGGTCTTGATACGCTGACATTTTGAGGCAGTATAGCTGGGCAGCAACACTTACAAACAACCCTTTTTTACTTTCTGTTCCTATAAAAGATGCTGCCCCATGCCCTGCTCTAGGCACTAATTGCCCCTCAGCAGCCTCAGAATGGTTCCCATGTCATTGCCTTCAGACTGAGTTGTTTATATAAAGGCCTATTAGTGTATTCATTGACAGTAATTACAATAAAAACATAATATCTTCTGCCATCTTTCATTACCACGTTACCGTTCATTGCAACCACTCACGCACCTTTCTGTGACCTTTTTAAATGACAATTTAGCGCTAAGGCCAACCGAAAGATCAACCAAATAAAGATCATCCATACTGTATATCATAGACCAAGGGGTATTTTGGGATTTGGGAAATCTCTGCAAGTACAACATTAAGTTTCTTTTTTAATATACAATGCCTGATCTAACCTAGTGACCTCCCTCCCATACAGCTAAACTCTAGCTACCATTGGACCCAGTGGGAAAGCACTCTGAATCTGAGCATAGGGACTGGTTTACAGACACTTCACTCAAACAGCTTGTTGAGCAAAGGGAGGGACACACACTACAGAGAACTATAATGAATGACTGCTACTAATAAAATCAGTACATTAACTAAACCCACTGGACCTCTAATGTCATTGACACCAAAGACACTCACCACACTCACCCTATGTCAGTGACACCAAAGACACTCACCAGACTAACTTTTATTTTTCCAGTGATAGTCAGTTTAGGGCCTGGCTAGAACATTTCCTATCTTTTTATGAATGCAGCTAGGGTCAAACTGACCTGCCCCTACGTGTGTTTGTGTGTGTGTGTGTGTGTGTGTGTATGTGTAGTTTGACTCCATTTATAATGTTTATAAACTCCCCTTCCTTGCGTAATCCACTGTATCCTTGGCGACAAAGTAGGAACTGATTTGCTTGCTCCACTGTTGCCTGACAACCACAGCACGTCAGGCCACCTGGTGTCACACCTGGTGCTGCAATAGTGTCCAATCAAAGGTTCACTGACTGGCTAGTTGGTTAGCTCACTGGCTGACTGACTGGCTGGCTGGCTGACTGACTGGCTGGCTGGCTGACTAGCTGACTGACTGACTGGCTGGCTGGCTGGCTGACTGGCTGACTGGCTGGCTGGCTGACTGGCTGGCTGGCTGGCTGGCTGGCTGGCTGGCTGGCTGGCTGGCTGACTGGCTGACTGGCTGGCTGGCTGGCTGGCTGGCTGGCTGGCTGGCTGGCTGGCTGGCTGGCTGGCTGGCTGGCTGGCTGACCGGCTGGCTGGCTGGCTGACTGGCTGGCTGGCTGACTGGCTGACCTATTTACCTGTTGGCTGGTGACAGTACTTGTATCAGGAGCTCAGTCAGTCAGCTAAAGACAGAAAGCATGTCTCCATTTCTAGTTTTATTGTTGGTGTTGGGGCTATCCATTTGTTTAGGTCTGTATTATATATTGGGACTTTAGCCACAATACATAATGCAAAAACAATGTGAATACAGTGGATCAGGCAAGGAAGGGGAGTTTATAAACATTATAAATGTACAGGTGTTCTGTAAATGGACAATTTTCTAAGGGCACTCTACTCGTGGGTAATTCTCTACTGGCATTGTACTGGTGTTAAACCTCAAAATGTCCTGCCCTTGCACCTCACAATGACAGCTGAATAGCGGGGAATAGGGCTGGGTATCGTTTGAACACATTGATACTTGAAAACCTTAGAGCCTAATTGTGATTTTTAGGCCACTATGGATATTTATATTAATGACTATAGCGCATATCTGTACTATTATGTAAACAATTAAAATATAAAGACACTCATGTTGATATGTCACTCATGTTGGTCACCAGTTGAATACACTACTGCTAGTGATTGGCTGTGAAAGCAATTGCTTTTTAAACATTGGTACAGTTTTTCGATACTGGATAGGATCTGTGTTATTCAGTTGATACTTTGATGGCACAGGTTTTCAATACCCAACCCTAGTAGGGATTAGAAGTGTCCAGAAATGTGAGTCTGGATCCAGTAGGCCTGACCCTCTAGTTGATGAAAAGGGCAAAGGGCGTGTGGATGGGTCTGGTGGTGGTGGTGAGATAACACACAGACTTGACATGTCTGGAATGGCCTGAAAAAGCAGTGTCACAAACACAATAGTAATGTTTTGATTTGTGGGTTTTCTGAGGCAAACATATTTCTCTAGTCCCTTTACAATAATGGCACTAATCATAAAGCTTTGTCTATACACTCTCTCACATTGTTTCACAGCTTCTTCAAAACAGGGCTGTGTGTGTGTGTCTGTGTGTAACAGAGTTACGTTTGTGCAACAAGCCCTGTGCTAGCATGAGAGACTCCTATATATGTGGCTATACATAGCACGTACCTCTTTCTGGATTCCAGAGTAAATCATAATAATGGCAGGTAACTGCAGCAATCATCAGTAGTTAGAAGCTGAGTCTTATATAGGGTCTATAGAGGCCATTTTGAATCCACATGCCCACAAAAACAAAATGCACTTGCCGTCGTTTCCATCATATTCACTTTCATATTGTCCTTTACTTAGCAAGTCTTCAGATGAAAACCACATACTCTCTTCCTCGTTGTCCTGTCTTCCTCCATGCTCTTCCTCCTTCATTCAGTCCATCATGAAAACATTTCTCATCCTGTTCAGAATGTTAAGCCAACATTATTGCAACTGAATCACATTATGATTCACATAGTAGTTAGGCCTATACCCTTAAACTGGATTCTTCCAGAAAATCAGTAGTAGATAGCACATCACCCGACACCGACACACACACGCACACGCACACACACTCTCTCTCTCTCTCTCTCTCTCTCTCTCTCTCTCTCTCTCAATGCAGGCACATTTGAAATAGTCATCTCTTCATAATCTATGATCCTAAGCCAACAACACTGTGTTGAGGATGAAGAAACGACTCCAGACCGTCTCAGAGGGGGTTTCCTCCTTCACCCTCCGACGTGATCCCTGTGACCTCCGCAGCCTCCTCCGGGAGATTCCAAATGCGTCTCTCCGAAGCCACAGTGTCCGCATGCGGCTGCCCAGAGAGCGCTGTCCACGTCCGTGAGTCCGCACTACTCCAGGTCGCCAAAAGGGGGCCTCAGGCAGCCGAGCACCTCCACCAGTGAGGAGAGTTTCCTGGTCCGGGCTCCCGAGGACCCTCTGGGACCACTGTTCTGGGCCTCAGCACCGTGGCCAAGTCAGCTGTCCTGCACGGCAAGAGAACGGTTGGTAAATAGTAAATACATCTCCTTTACACCAGGGTTACCTACTATTGACAACAAACAAGTGACCAGTTTTCATTCACCGCAAATAGGGAGGTGTAGTCTGACGTCACTGGTTGTTCCACCCGTATAGGGATTTATCATTGGGAAAATGGATTATCGGCTATTGTAACAATTCTGCCGCATGAACATTGGCAAGCTTTCCATTTTTGCACAAAATGAGTTCCCTTCTACCACTAACATGATTGTTTAAGCATTTTTGGTTGAAACAAAGCGTTGCTCTACGTTTCTGTTAAGTTATTTATTTTATTCGCTATTGCCATTCATAATCCATCGAGGCACCTTGTGCATGCTGTCCTGAATGTGTCTGAGATTGCAAACGGCCAATACCGCCGCCTAACGCCTTGCGGCCGCTATTGCACTCCATTTGAAACTATGTGGTTTGTTTTCTTGGCCCGAGCTGCGGCGTGGGGGCGGGGTCTGAACACTCCGGCAAGACAAGCGGTCACCACAGTTCCCTCGACGAGGGTCCCCGCCTGCCAGATCATCTGCAATGCTGGATAACGTTGGACAAACGATCGCAATGAAAATTTGGAATGGCGATCAGATAATTGGATTATTCTTTTTGCAGTACATCAGATACAAGGTAAGGACTATGTTACCAATCTTGCGTTGATCCGATGATTTTTTCGCCGCGATTGCAGCGTTTGTCTGTAATGTACTGTGTAGCGTTTGCCGTTGGTGGCGCTCGAAGCATAGAACCCCCCCACCCCCCCCACACACACACCCTTTCGTGGATGCACAAGGAAACATAATACCGATAATCTAGCGTTGATTTCAGATCGATTCAATAATCAAGCGAGAAATGGCACGATAAATAGTGAAATGCAAATAAGGGCTGTTTTGGCTGCGTTCCCTGGGATTACACAGAATCGCTCTGGAACTATGCTCGTATTCACCACGGTATAAAACAAAAATGTATTGATGAAATCTTTTTCTGTTTTTTGCATGTTGACCGGAAGAAACTCACTGACAATCGACGGCGTTATTAGATCCATAGCTATAATATTTAATATAGGTTTAGCACTGCAAAACACCGGCATTTATCTCATTGAACAGAGCGTTGGCACTAAAGGCCCACAGTGTCCCCTGCTGAACGGCACTTGATGTGTTAATCATCCAATCTCATATTATTATGCACAATATAAATTAAGAGGGGAAAAATATTAAACGTACTCATGACATATTGAATAAATAAAGAATAAAACGATCAGTAACATTGTATCAGCAATTGATCTTTGCAACAGACGAGTTTGTAATAAATCTAGATTTATTAGATCAGCGTCAGGGCAATAACAATTGGGTTTCCATGATGTCAGTTCATCAACCTTTCATTTCAACCAAAATATCCCCACGGCTGATTAAGTCATAATGACTGGAGTTTATTACCCTCGTTTCCACGCCCACGCCGCGCTCCTATGAGACAAAATATGGGCTCTGTATTTAGCCGCCTTACGCTGATGAGAATAAACCGTTAGACATGAGCCAGGCATCAATCTGAGGGCTTCTGCAGCCTCCATTCTAGATAATCCCCTACAGAACAGAGAGATGACGGCACTGAGACCCCTCTTTCTTCTCAGTTTGTCGTTACTGAATCCTCTGGTTTCCAGGGGGATGGCAGAGGCGCTGACCTCAGGTGAAGGGGAATGAAGGCCACAACACACACAAAGAACAAAAGGGGAGGTAAAGACGGCTCTGTACTGTTTTCCATGACTGAGTTTGACCTGGCAAAGGGTTGCATCCATTCTGGGAGAGTAGATAAGAAAACTGGCATATTCTCTGTGTGAAGACAGAAACCAAACAGTTGGGAGCGCAGGGTGACTGGCCTATAATTAGAATGAGACAAAGTGCTCAAACATGCATGAGAGAGGATGAACGTGAACAAACAAGCGGCGAGTCACCATGTTAGTGTGTGTGTGAAAGAGGGGGGGGGGGGGTGAGAGGGAGGGAGGGAGAAAGGGAGAGACAGAGAGAGGTGGAGAGAGGGAGGGAGGGAGGGAGGGAGAGAGACATAGAGGAAGGGAGAGAGAGAAAGGAAGGGAGAGAAAGAGGTAGAGAGAGAGGGAGAGAGAGAGGGAGAGAGGGAGGGAAATAGATAATGGGAGAGAGAGAGAGGTAGAGGGAGAGAGAGAGATAGACATAGAAGGAGGGAGAGAGAGAGAGAGAGAGGGAGAGAAAGAGAGGAAGGGAGGGAGAGAGAGGTAGAAAGAGAGGGAGAGAGAGAGGCATTAGGTGATGTGACATAAAAAAAACAGACTAATAGTAAACTGGATTGCAGTTAGTCACAACACAACAACACAATACATTAATAACATCTATACATAACATGTACTAATTAATACTACACGATGTGCAAACACACATACATGCACATACGTGCACACACACACACACACACACGGACCAACTCATTGTTATTACCTTCCCTCTGTGTGTCGTGATCCCATTCTGTACCACCTCAGCCGGCGCATCCGTCTGCTCCTGGGAGTCCCTCCTGCCTCTGCCCAGAGGCCCCTGCCCCTGCTGCCCGCCTTCGTGGTTCTCCCATCGGGCAAAACCTTTGTTCTTGGAGACCTTCCGGTGGGGACGGTACCTCATCTTGGGGAAGGTGTGGGAGCCTCCATCGCTGGCCCCCCAGTTGTGCTCGGGCCACTGGGGCTCCGTCTGGGTTGCCTGGCTGGCGGTGGCCCGCTGCAGGCGCACCGAGATCCGCTGGGCCGTGCCCGTCAGCAGGGTGATGGATTGGCTGTCCATGGCGGGACCCGAGCCTGGCGTCACCGCTGGGAACTGAAACACTTCATCTTCGTCTGGGGGAAGGGACACATGGCGAAGAGGAATGATGGACGTGTTTCTTTTTTACTATTAACTTTATCTCTTGTTTAAAAAATAAAGATTCCTTGCAATTCTATCTCAGAATTAAGATAAGATAAAAGGGTAATTTTTACGGTTATTTTTGCTTTATTGGACAGTTTTTAAAGTGAAACAGGAAAGATGGCACGGGAGATGACATCATGTAACATAACATTGTGATTCAGACGTGATTGAATTACTTGTTAAAAGAGCATACCAGTCTAATCTTGACTTCTCACCATTATCGGAGATTGCCCATTCAAATCCCCCAAGTCAGACTTTCGGTTTCTGGGTGCGCTTGTTATCAATTCCCGGGTGCTCCTGATTGATGTGCGGATTTGAATGGCTTGTAGTAGAGAGAATACGGTAACATTATAGAAAATATACAACTCAGTGGTTTTCACAAGAATGAATTACGTATGCCAAGCAACGTTCAAACGATTTTCAAGTCTCACAGAGTATTTTATCACACCGTATACACCTATGGACACAAAATTAGTTAAAGACATGGGAAATCTCTGGTAATGGTTAGAAATCTAAATTAGACTGGCATGGTCCTTTTAACCCTTTCACTACCACACTACAGAAGGTTAACCCTTTCACAACCTTCTGTAGTGTGGTAGTGAAAGGGTTAACCCTTTGTATTGTGGCAGTAAAAGGGTTAACCTTCTGTATTGTCGCAGTGAAAGGGCTAACCCTTTGGTAGTGTGGCAGTGAAAGGGTTAATACAGAGATTGTATTTTCTTTTTTGCAGTGTAACTTTAGTCAGGATTGTGTACCTTTACAGGTGGCCAGTGCCGGGCTGCTGGGGAGGGAGCTGTGAGTCAGACTCCCAGGAGAAACACTGCTCATAGAGGAGGAGCGAAGCAGCTTCCTGCAGGCCAACACCAGCAGCTCCCGACACTGTTTATGGCAGTTCACCCCACAGTCTGCAACACATACAGATGAAGAGATAAAGAGACAGTCTAACCCACACTCTCTCTATAGTGTAAATCAGTGGGAAAGAAAAAGTTTTACCGATACCGAAATACCGATATTGTCCAACTCTTAATTTCCGATACCGATATCCGATATCAACCGATATCAACCGATACCGATATATGCAGGGTTTCCCCCCCAAAAAAACTGAATAATTTCAGGTAATTAACATTACATATCTCTTGTCGTGGAATTCCATAATTTTAATAACTCTTATTATTCGGGATAATATACCACAAAACGTAACATTATTGACAAATATTGAAATGCAGTTAGTTTCTCTTCCCTATTGTTAGCATGCAGCAACAATTCGATCTGAAATTAGTTTCAAAACGGTTGCACCATGGTGAAAATAAAAAAAGTACAGTAGATTACAGTATATTTCATTATCTGTTCTTATGCACGCCTGGTGAATCCAAATTGAACTCGGCCATTTGAAAGATAATATATGTATATATATAAATGTGCGAATTGGCTATAATAAGGTAATTTATAAGCCTGCTATACTATATTCTATAATAATATTTCAAATTGCATTGGTCCGGATGGGAGAATTCAGTACTGTATCTACAGAATCTTCTGTTTAATCATCTTCCCTTTATTCATTTCCTTAGATCTTTTGTAGTCATGATCTCAAGAAGGTACTAAATGAGATCAGTGGCAGTTTTTAATGTTTGGTTAGCATGGTGTTATTCAGTGTCAAAGATGCAAAGAAAAATCATAATTCATATTCTCCTTTGTTTCATCACAATTTAAGCAAGCCTAGTAATAGACACAATATTTCTGACACTGGGAATACATTCACTGAGGTCCATAGATGTCCCTATATACCAAGAATATGCAAATGGTCCTTGTAGAAGTGGAGCAATATTCCATTTACTTTTTTATTTTCAGAAAATAGGCTCCGGGCTTAAGCGGTCTTTCACTGCCACACTACAGAAGGTTAACCTTTCACTACCACACTACAGACAGTTAACAGTCTGTCGTGTGGTAGTGAAAGGGTTAACCTTCTGTAGTGTGGTAGTGAAAGGGTTAACCCTTTGTCGTGTGGTAGTGAAAGGGTTAACCTTTGGTAGTGTGGTAGTGAAAGAGTTAAGTAGAACATTATTTTCTTTAGTGAATATCTTCGTGAGGACAGCACTGACCTGGCTAACCAGATGGGTGTTCATAAGAGCAGTAGTCATTGAGCACAGAAAGCTTGTCTAAAGGAGCTATCATGGCTGCCAGCTCAATGGCCAATACAGGAAAGCTTGTCTAAAGGAGCTATCATGGCTGCCAGCTCAATGGCCAATACAGGAAAGCTGATGGAATGTGGCCACCATTCCGGGGCTAATGGTGTTGTACACATAACATAGTGCTAGCTACAAACTGACAGAGGCTTTGTACATTGACTATGGGGAACAGCGTGGATTGTGCTGAGAAAGGACTCTTACCAATCAACAACATCATTGGTAAGTAGGAAGAACTACCCCTTTAATGTTGTTTCAGCTGTCTTCAATGTGACCATACTCTTAACCCTTTCACTACCACACTACAAACGGTTAACACTTTCA